>NW_026020240.1:278256-687870 GCF_900185275.1 Solanum verrucosum
AAAAGTTGCATAATAAAGAAATGTTATAATTACTGATAATAATAAAATTAGTAAAGAAGTTATAAATTATAATGAAATAAATTTAAAGGGCACACCTTTCTTTTAGATGAGAAAGTGCTTTTTAATTATAACGAACAAAGTCTTAAATTAAATATATAACTTTTAGTTTAATTAAAGTGGACACAAAAACAAATATGGTAGCAGAAGAATATCCTTTCTTATTCATTTATGAGTATTACAGTTGGTGCTATATATAGCACTTAGAGTAGCCACGTGTCTTAACATGAGAGGAGAATGCAAATACAATGACAACTGTATAGTATAATGGATAAGAACAAACAAACTATGTCGTTTTATGAAATAGAAACAACTACTAATCTACTATCTCTAATATTCTCCCTGCTCGTCTAGTGTTGAAGATTTATGTTCTGTTTCATCCTCGATGTTGTGAATACGAGGAGATAGTTTCTGCGGAAGCACTCCTAATCGATTTCGGAACAAGATGAACTTATCTCCTGTTAGGGGCTTAGTGAATCCATCAACAATTTGTTGGGAAGCAGGCACAAAATTCACATTGACCTGACCAGCAACAACCTTTTCTCTGGTAAAATGAAGATCTAGCTCCAAGTGCTTGGTTTTCGATCTGAGGACTGGATTTGATGCTAATGCGATTGTGCTCGTGTTATCACACCAAATTACTGGTTTGAACTGAGATTGGACACCAAGTTCTGAGATTAAGCCTTTGATCCAGAGAACTTCTTGAATGACATCTGCCAAACTGCGATATTCTGCCTCTGTCGTGGATCTTGATACTACATGTTGTTTCTTAGAGCTCCACGCTACTAAATTTCCTCCTAAAAACACACAGTAGCCTGTAGTCGATCGGCGATCATCTATTGAGCTACCCCAATCTGCATCTGAAAATCCTGTTAACATTTGATGTCCTGCTGGAGAATAGAGTAGACCGTAGTCCAACGTACCTCTGAGGTAGCATAAGATTCGTTTAACAGCTTTCCAGTGTTTGTCAAGAGGATTTTGTAAGAACTGACTGACCTTGTTGACACTAAATGCAATATCTGGTTGGGTGAAACCGACATACTGAAGAGCTCCAACAATGCTTCGATATTCTTTCGTGTGCTCATGAGCAACCCCATCAGTAAGAGACAGTGGTGGATGTCCAACCATTGGCGTAGAAGTGGAGTGTGACCCAAACATGTTTGCCTTGAGTAGGATCTCAGTGATATATTTCTTTTGATTTAGAAGAAGTTGGTTGCCAATTCTGTGGATTTCGATTCCTAGAAAAAAGGAAAGTAATCCTAGATCCTTAAGTGAGAACTTCAAATGAAGATGATCAATAAGTTCTTCAATGACTGTGATTATGATGTCATCAACATAGACCACTACATATGTGACATTGGAAGGAGAGTTCAAGTAGAACAGAGCTGGGTCAGCCACAGATTCTTTGAAGCCCAATTTATCAATAAGAAAATCACAGAGCTTTTCAAACCAAGCACGAGGGGCTTGCTTAAGACCATAAAGTGCTTTGTGAAGTTTACATACCAATGGTCATCCTTTAGAATCCGTTTGCTCAAATCCAGGAGGTTGTTTCATAAACACCTCTTCCTTAAGGTCTCCGTCGAGAAAAACATTGTTTATATCAACTTGTCGAATATGCCAGTTGTTTGTGACTGAAGTTGAAATGATTATTCGAACTGTAATCCTTGATGCGACTGGACTAAATGTATCAAGACAATCATATCCAAAGGTTTGAGAGTACCTTTTTGCAACCAGTCGCGTTTTGTACCTAGAAACAGTCCCATCAGGATTTTTCTTGAGTCTAAACAACCATTTGCAGCCTACAACTTTTCGAGATAAAGGGAGAGGAACCAGACTCCAAGTTCCATTGTTGATCAAAGCTTGAAGCTCAACATAAATTGATTCTGTCCACTTATCATTTAGCATTGCTTCATGGATGGAGACAGGCCCAACTGAAGTGAGGTCAATGTTGTAAGCCTTGGGTTTGTAAATTCCAACTTTGCATCTTGTTAGCATAGGGTGTGTGTTGACTGGTGTTTCAATTGCAGGTCTTGAATCAGCAGGCAAGCTGCTTACTGATGGTTCAAGTTGGCCAACAAGAGGGGAAGAATGTGGGGAGGAAGGTGCAGGGAGCTGGTTTGCAGGTGAAGATCCGAACAAATTTTGAGAAACAGGGGAAAGTGGAATACCCATGCGTTCACCAGCAGTCGATGTGGGTTCGTGAGGTGGTAAAATGGAGTTGTTATTCAAGTTAACAACAAGGGGTATGAATTTTGAGAGAGGTTTAGCTGATGCTGGTAAACCATCTTGAGGACCCTAAACTGTAAAAGGGAAAGTGTTCTCATCAAATGAGACATGCCTTGAGATAATAATTCTTCCATCAGGGGTGAGGCACTTACACCCTCGATGATTTGCACAGTAACCTAAGAAGGTGCATGGTTGGGACCAGAACTCAACTTTATGCTTATTGAATCGCCTCAATAGAGGAAAACATTGACAACCAAAAACTTTGAGAAAATGGTAATCAGGTTTACTGCCAAATAGCTTCTCATGAGGACTCAAAAATTGAATGACCTTCGAAGGTAACCTGTTAATCAAGAAAACTGCGGAGTAGAATGCATTACTCCAAAATTTTAGAGGTAAAGAAGCTTGAGCTAACAAAGTAAGACCGGTTTCAACGATATGTCTATGTTTGCGTTCTACAATGCCATTTTGGGGCGAAGTGTATGGACAAGTGAGCTTGTGGATGATGCCATTTCTAAGGAAATGGGATTTAAGCAAGTTGAACTCTGTGCCATTATCAGTTTGAACTTCTTTAATTTTCCTATTAAAACGTCTTTCTGCCATTGCTTGAAAATTAAGAAAAGCTTGAGGTGAATCAGATTTGTGAGCAAGGAATGTAATCCAGGTGAATCGTGTGTATGCATCAACAAATGAGATGTAATAAGAAAAACAAGAAGAGTGTATAGGGGCAGGACCCCAAAGATCAACCTCAATAAGTTCAAGTGGCTTAGTATAAACAGTATGCGAATTCTTGAAAGGTAACTTGTGCATTTTCCCCATGTGACAAGCAGTACATGATTCAAACATGCTAGCCTTTGAAAAGGAAGCATTACAATCTTTCAAACAATGATGAACTACATCAGGGGAGGGGTGTCCTAATCTTCTATGCCACAGATCATAAGAGTCTTTGGATGAAGCTAAATGACAGGAAGGAAAAAAACTATTGCAAGCAGAAGCTGAATGTGAAGCAAAACTAGAAGTTGGCTTGACTTGAGCTGCTGAGTTTGAGGAAGACTTCTGAAGTGAGGAGAGATTCAAAGGATAGAGACCACCATACTCATGTGCTTGAAGTAGCATCTCCTTGGTGACCAGATCCTTCACAGAACAATGGAGAGGGAAAAAATTCGAACATTACATTGTTGTCCTTAGTGAATTTTGAAACAGACAATAAGTTCTTTGTAACTTGTGGAGCAAATAATATATTTGACAAGAGAAGAGGTTTAGAACTTGTAAGAAGAGAGGATTGCCCTGTATGAGTAAAAGGAAGAGAGTTTCCATTACCTACTATAATAGTACCTGAGCCTGTGTAGTGTGAGGCATTGTTCATATTGGCTGTATCATTAGTAATATGGTGAGTGGCTCTCGAGTTTGGGTACCAGGCACTGTCATTGACAATTTCTGGAGTGGCTATGTGTGCTTGTGGAGTGAGTTGTGAGCTTGAGAAGCAAGTACCATTACCGTAATTATGAGAGCTAGCCATATTAATAGGAGTAAATGGAGGTGGGGTGGAAATCTGAGAGTAGGCAAATCTAAATGGTGAATATGTTTGTGTAGGGGTAGTGGAAGGAGGATTGAATGGAGAAGGGCTTGGTTGGTAGTGATGAGAAGGATAAACATGTGAAGGTTGTTGAACTGGTGGTGCTGGAAGAGGTTGGCCAGGAATAAGACCGGTAAAGCTAGGGTCAAACTTATAGAAGCATCGATTGACAAGATGTCCTAATCTCCCACATAACTGGCATTGATGCCTATTACCTCTCCCACAACCTCTTCCTTGGAAGGGAAAACGTATGGTAGGTTGTGGAGAACTTTGGTAACTTGGAGGCTGATAAGGGGGTAGACCATGAAGTGAAGGTTTTGTAGAGATGGGAGTTGCTTGGTTGCTAACAAGGTTAGCAGAAACAGTGAGATGGATAAGGCTATCTTGTTATCGAGCCTCTGCGTCAAGTAGCACACTAGTCACCTGTTGAACAGTGAAAGGATGTTGACTAGCAGTGATTACAACAATCACTGGCTCATACTCTAGGGTAAGTCCAGTAAGAATGGTAGCAAGGTGAATCGAATTAGAAACTCGTTCACCACAACTAGCCAATGAGTCACAAAGAGATTTGATGCCAGAGAGATATTCACGCATACTTTTGTTGCCTTTACGTTGGCCCTTAAGCATACTGTGAAGATGCATAATTCTAGTTGTGGTTTGTGTGTCAAAGATCTGGGTGAGTGTTTTCCAAATGGTAGCAGAGGTTGTCAAACCAACAAGGGAAGGAAGGAGGCTTGGACTGACTGAAGCAAGTAGCCAAGATGCAAGGGCACTGTCTTGTTGCTCATAGGTAAGGAACTCAGGATTTGGGAACTCTTTGCCATTCTCAACAATGGTGGTTGGAGGAACAATGAAAGAGTCATTCAAAAGGTAGTGGAGATTGTGACTCCTGATTGTGAGTGAAATTTGTTGTTTCCATAACATGTAGTTGTGTTCATTAAGTTGAAGACTCACCTTCTTAGTGGAGAACAATGGAGATGTAAGAAGAGTTGAAGAAGACCCAAGAGGTGTTGTGTTAGTAGCTGAATCAGAACTAGAGGAAGATGGCATGTTGAAATATCAAGAAAAGGATCAAAAGTGAAGGAGTAAAAAAAGAATCAAAGGCAAAATGGGAAACTTGCAGCAGAGTAAAGAAAAAGGTTGCAGCAGAGTAATGAAAAAAAAAACTTACAGTAGAGTAATGATAAAAGCTTGCAACAGAGTAATAAGAAAAGCCCTAAGAGACTGATGGGTTAAAAGTTTGTCTGCTAGACAAAAGGCACTGATACCATTTTAGTCTAATTAAAGTGGACACAAAAACAAATATGGCAGCAGAAGAATATCCTTTCTTATTCATTTATGAGTATTACAGTGGGTGCTATATATAGCACTTAGAGTAACCACGTGTCTTAACATGAGAGGAGAATGCAAATACAATGACAACTGTATAGTATAATGGATAAGAACAAACAAACTATGTCGTTTTATGAAATAGAAACAACTACTAATCTACTATCTCTAATAATAACATAACTAAAATCTCAATAAATAAAGAATTCAATGAACATTAAAATATAAAAAATTAAATAACTTAAATTTAAACTCAACATTTTATATATTAAAATAAAAGATAAAAAAAATCAATTGCTTATTACGAGTAACACACCCATATAAAAATATTCAAAGTCAAACTAGCAAAAGTATAAAATGTTGTAGAAAGATATGTATGAAGAGTCATGGGAGGGGGGAGGGGAGGGGGGAGAGATAATATATTAAAAATATAATGAAGTAATTAGATAATACACATATTATTATCCATAAATTTAAATTGAAGAGATGTGAACAACAAAATAGATTTGTTTTATACAAGAAGAACATTTGTCAATTATATATTAAGTCAAGTGATAAGCTAATAAAAATCAATATTAACAATTTAAAACATGATTCATTAGCTCTATTCATATAGATTTGATTACGAGGGATTGAGGGTGGGGTGAGGTGAGCATGGGGTGGGAAGAGAGGAAGTATATTTCATTGAGGAACAATATAAAAGTAAAAAAACGGAGTCTGCTGAAAATTTTCGCCTTCCACGACAATCCTCGCCTTTCACGGCATATTGAAAACAAAACAAATAGTTGAACTTTTTTTCTCTCCAAAGTAATATCATTTAACATGTCCAAACAAGACATTTCAATCTTAAATGCTCAGAAGTAATATTTTAATATTATATGCGCACACGCGGGTACGTATACTAGTTAGTTTTTTAGAAAACAAAAGTTTCTTTTAATTGTTTTTTTATCCACACGTTATTATCCACATGAAATTAATATTTTTTTTTAAAAAATGATATAAATACACAACTTAAGATATCATAATCTCTGAAGTTTTTCATCATTTAAAAAAAAATTACAAAATCTCTTTTCGCCTTTGTTGAAACAACAGCTTGTGTTGAAAAACAAGTTATGTAGTAAATGTATAGATTTTAATTTGTTTTTTAGTTCCATAACAAGAAAAAAGGCAAGTCTTTTTCAACTCCATAGCTTTTATTTTACTGCAAAGAGAAAATGGGAAATTGAATAAAAAAATAGAATGGAAAAACTATAATTAAGTTATAAAATATGATGTGTTGCCCTTTTAAGGCAGAACCCATTAGTAAAGGTGCACACACATTAACACCTACACTAAAGTTCCAATTATGCGAGGTGAAACGCAAAAGCTAGGCTTCATCGAGCTTTGGGGCTTAAGAGTGCTTTAAGTGAACCTTAATGTCACGACCCATTTGTTATGTCTTGTGAAATGAAGTTGTAGTTGTTATCTCCTATATTCAGATTAGCAAACCAGAAATAATAAAAGATGAAAAGAAAAACACAAAGAACTATTCGAGTCCACAAAACCCACTGTGTGTCCTTAAGAAATTTAATCCCCTCAAGCACCCGAGGTTGCAGATTAATTCCTCCCAAGATAAAACGGATTAACCATTAAAGAAGTAGCGGTACCTCAAACTTCGATAATTTCAACGAACTCAAAATGACAGCAACGAATCACACACACAGACACATCGATCGATTTTGTTTTGTAAGAAATGAATGCAAAAGAAGGGAAGAATTCGATCCAGAAAAATGAGAGAAAGCCTCTCTATTTATAGCCAACAAAGGGTAAAGGTCACAACCCTTTGGAAAGAAGACAACCTTTCAGAAAGGTCACAACACTTTGGAAAAGGCATAACCTTTCAAACAATCACAACCCTTTAGAAAGGACACAACCTTTCATAAAGTTCACAACCCTTCGGCATAGTCACAACTCTTCAGGAGAGTCACAACCCTTCATTTCCTGTTCATACCTTTAAAACCCAACAGTAGTATCCTAGGTTACATACTTGGACCAACAACAACGTACACAAATGAGGTTTGGAGAGCGTTGGGTGTACACAAATTTTATATAAAGACCAAGGAAGAATGCTATCCTTTATATAAGTCTAATAATGGACTTGAATGCAAGTACCACTAATATAATGTTTCATCAAAGAGATAAGTGTTAAAACACCCTTGAACTTGGCACAATATTATTAGTTCCATCCCCGAATTATTGATAGCTTTAAAAGCACCCCTTTACCGCAAGGAAGTTTCGAGGGAATAATCTCTTATGACTACTCACAAATTGAGTAGATGAAAATAACTTTTTTCATAACTCTAACGCGCATGTAAAAATGAAAATCTCTTGTAAAACGAACATAAAACTAAAACAAATTTATAAAGAATTACAAACCAAATCTCCCAAAAGTCTTCATGTGGTTTTAGCGTAAATTAGAAAAAATATATAATAAAACCTAACGCAAGAATGGGAAAAGTCCTCAGAATACAATAAGAGAGAATCACAATTTGATTTTTATTGCTGTTTTGAGGAATTAATTTATAAGACAAAGTTCCAAATTATTCCAAAACAAAGAGAAATTAAACTCTATAATAAGCTGAAGGGGAGTAATTGTAAGGATCACCAAAAACTGCAACATTGCCTGGCCTTGAAAATACAATCTACAAACATAAAAACAACATTCTTTAAATGAAGTAGTTCACATAATTCAACGTGATATCAGAGCAGATCGAGAGGAGGTTATATGTCATCAATATTTATCTTTCGAACATTGGGAAAATTAGGTAATCAACATTATTGTCCAAACAAACAATAAAATATTTTCAATGATTTATCACCATATGTATATACCTGATAATCTCCTATCGTGCACGTTTTGAATCCAGCAGCACAATAGTGAAAGTAGTACTCCCATGTCCTGATGAACTTGTCATCGAATCCCAAAGAACGAATTTGACTAGTGACAGTACAGTTAACAATGTTCAAGTATCTGATCAAAGCTAGAAATGATTCATGAAAGAAACGGTTTTAACTCGTGGATTCATATAGGTATAGTTACCTTTTGTTTTTCAGGAAGTTTTCTCGCCAACATCTCAGTGTCTGGTAGTAATGAATTCCTATCTCCTCCAGGTGCTCGACACTGCATTCATATCATTCGATAAATGATTTTAAAAAAGAAATGGTTTTGAAAGTGTGACAAGCGCGCTAACTAGTGCAAAATCACAAAATAAACTGTTTGTTACCATAGTCTGGATGCAGCAGCCATGGCTGATGTCACTCGACTTAGTGTGGGCAAGCATCCACCTGGGAATATATACTCTTTTATGAAGTCTGAGCTCTGCCTATATTCTTCATACCTCTCGTCTGGTATTGAAATGAACTAAGGGAAGCCAACACAGCTTGTGAAAAGTGATAAAAATTAAAGGAAAAAATTTGAATGTGCATTAATTACCTGCAGGACTAGAAGTCCATCTTCTGCCAATGCAGAGTCACAGCAAGTAAAGAATTCCCCTATGAAATCATGACCAACATGTTCTAACATCCCACTGAAAATGATAATTAGTACGATTGTAATATTGGCTCGATATGTAATAGGTAATACAATATATTCAGACAGAGATGGATACCATGATATAATCCTGTCATATTTGTCCTTATTTGGGATTTGGCGATAGTCACATAGGAGAAATGTTATTTGATCCTGCGGAAAAGTTTCGTTGAATTAAAATTTTAATAGATAACGCTAACTTTGAAATTGCCAGAATTTGGCTTCAAGTGTTATATAGTAGTGTTCTCCTGTTTATCTTACAAGTACAAATAAATTCCAAACTCGAAAAATTTTGAGCTTCTATAGACATTGTAAGTACTAAGTACTAACTCCGACTGTGTGAGCTTTGCTCATAATGCCGGTCCCAAGCTCATATCAGTTAATCTTTTGCAACTTCTCTGGCCTGATTCAAACTGTGGAAATAACCTCTTGCAGAAATGCAGGGTAAGGTTGTGTACAATAGACACTTGTGGTCTGGCTTTGATTTGCAATGAAGCTTTTTTATGGAGCTATTGAAGTTTGGCAAGAAAGAAAATGAAAAAGAAGTTTAGTTCATGAAGTGTGTTAGTTCCTTCTTGGTTGTGACTTGTGTTGTTCATAGAAGAAAATCCTCATCAAATGTTCTCAAAATAGGCATCAACGAGAATGAAATGTTAGTCATCTAGACAAACTAGAATGAAATTCCAAACTCAAAAAATTTTGAGCTTCTATAGACATTGTAAGTACTAAGTACTAACTCCGACTGTGTGAGCTTTGCTCATACTGCCGGTCCCAAGCTCAGATAAAGGAGGAGGGTTGCAGTAGGTTGGAAGCCAACATAAAAAATGGCAATTCGTGTATGTACTATACCTGAAGGCCTGCTTGCTCAACGCTCAACTGTGCATACTCCAGTTGCTGCTCCGAGAGAGTTATTCCAGTATATTTACATCCTCTTTGCTTGACAACTTCCATAGCCAAACTTCCCCAACCAAATCCAATCTCTAAAATGTGATGTTCTGCGGTAACCTTTGCCTAAACAGAATAAAAGCAAAATCAAATTATGCCTGAAATTTGTGTAGAAATGGGAGGGATTGATAACTTACCTTACTAATGAGACGACTAATCTTTCTCAGCTGCGCATCTTTCAGGTCTTCATCCTCACTCTAGAAAATATAAGAAACTAGATCACCACGGAATGAGATTAGAGAAAAGGAAGTGTAGCAAATATCTAAATTTGAAAGCTAACCTTGAATATTGCACATGAATATGTCATTGTCTCATCCAGAAAGAGTGAGAAGAGTTCATTACTCTGAAAACAAATATGCGCAGGTTTGAGAATTTCATTTCACTAGTGATCTTTGACATCCCCTACATGCGCATAGTTCATGGATAGACACCTTAATTTGGCCTCAACTGACAACTTAACACTTTAACTTTGAGAATGCACATCTAGACACCTCAAGTCGTCTCCACTGTATCAGTTGAACACTCCAACTTACAAAATGATCCTCTAGACACCTCCAAAATTTATTTGCCACATCGGTGTCAGGTGTCCACGCAACTCAGTGGGGACGAGTTAAGGTGTCTAGATGTGCATTCTCAAAGTTTGAGTGCTTATTGCCAGCTTGATCATCAAGTTAAGGTGTCTATCTATGTACTATGCCTTTTTTTATAATCGAGAAATCCCCTAGGACCAATGACACACGGTTCAAAACTTGATAGATAAGGGGGGCCCCCATATACCCTTCTCTACTTAAATATCAGGCTTTGTCTGCAACAGTGGCGGAGCCAGAATTTTTAATTAGGGGGTTCAAAATTTGAAGAAATAGACACACGAAGTAGACTAAGGGGGTTCGACATCTACTATATATACATAAAAAATTATTTTAACCATGTAAAAATAATATAATTTTCCGCCGAAGGGGGGTCGGATGACCCCCCTAAAGATAGGGTGGCTCCGCCACTAGTCTGCAACAGGCCGAACCCACACATCATGGGTTGTGCTCTTTCCACTAGACCAAAGCTCTGGGGCTTGACATCCCCTACATGCTTTGGGTCATGATATAATATGCAAGTCAATTACCAGGTCATAATGGCGAGAAATATTCCGACGAGCCTGAGTCAGAGTATTATGATTGGAAACGTGTTGAATGAAATATTTTGCAGATGACAGTGCTGCTGTAAAAAGCAATGGTGTCCACCAACCTCTAGAGCCATGCAAAATGAGAATAACTTGAACATGAGAATAACAGAAGTTTATATTTATTTATTTCAGGTCAGTAAACTATTACCTTTTCTTGCTAGACCTTTTAACAGATGCTTTCATATCTCTGTTGGCAACAAATATCTGTAAAGGAATTCAGAAAGATAAGTACTAAAAACTATTAACGAAGATATCGAGTCATTTCCTCTCATAAGAAGACCTTCATTCTTATCAACAAAAGAGAAATCCCCATGAATAAAGGCATCAGCAAGGCCTAGGTCAGCTTGAGTTGCAACCTGTAAGAGATTATCTATGTCACAGAATTTGTCTAGATTGAGAAACTTTTTAAGTTTTATCGATCGATAACTTGTAGGGGGCGGCATAAGAAAATTTAAATTTACCTTCCAGTAAAACTGTGTACTATGGATTCTAAGCAAAACTTTGAGAGAGCATTTCCTATCTGTTCCTTGGAAAGTGAAAATTGTACCTCCTTCTTCCAACAAGCTGAATATAGAAATATATAAAGTTATTATACAGATATCAACTATTAGAAAGAAAAAACTTAGAAATCTCCGAGTAATATTCGCATGAATAATTAAGACCATTCTGAAGCTATGTATAATTGAAGGAATAATATAAAACTAAAAGCATAATAAATTGCGATTCACTTGTGATTTGTTCTGCGACATGGTTTTTGACTTGCTATTTTCTACCAGTCAAATAGCAAAGATCATAAATGTAGTAAATGAACAACTTGTTGGTTTTATCTGCCACTAATTGGATTAAATCAATACAATGTGAAACTATCATCACTCACATTATGCATCCAGTTTCAATGAAACTTTTGAGAAATCTAGTAACGAGGAGGCGTGCTCCTGTTTCAGTCCAGGTTGGCACCATGTGCTTGGGATTGTCCAGAATACGACATTTCCTTCTAAGCATGCCATCTGCAGCAGCCATACCCGCCTGCGGAGGACCAAAAGGTAGACAATCATCTAAATGAGACTAAAGGGACAACAAAATGTTTTCAGAGTAAGGTCATCCTTCAAGTTAAAATCTGTTGAGCTTTTATTAAAAGTAGTACTACCTTTAGTCCATCCTCATGGAAACCGTAGCCTGAAAGTATTGCAATAAACATATGTCAATAAACAGTGAACACAAAGAGGAAAATAAAGTCTGTGTGAAGCAAAGACTAAAGTCAGAACAACTCAAGCTACAAGTGTTACCAGTAACTTTCTGTTAACCTTATGTGGAAAAAATGGCATGAGTAAACCTAGACACTAGGTTGTTGTGCTCATTCACTGGCATTGAGCAGAAATGGAAGGAAAACAAAAAAAGGAGATTCATACCTTGATATGTTCCACAAAACCATATTCCTCTCTTCCCTTGGATTTGATGTAGCTCATTTGATGCTTTTGATGCAGCAACTGAGGGGACTAGGTGGCTTGTTGTCCATTTAAGCAACATATGTTCTGGTTCGCGAGGAGGATCGAGGGTTACGAGATAAGGCAGGTTTGAGTCACCAAGATTCTGTAAGTTTAGATAGCTCATAAATTAAGAGAGCAGTTACAAGAGGAAACACTGCCCACTAAAGAACATCTTCTTCTGCTAGGCTCCTAAAGAATTGAATTGAGTAACACACCTGCATTATATTGAGGGAATATGTGACACATGATCTATCATTCATGGTTCCAAGAAAGTTACAAGCACTCCATGCTGCCAGATTGCGAGGCAGGAATGTTTTGTCACGATGAAGAAAAATATCACTGTCATAGAGGAAGAGAAATGAATTTTGCAATATGACTACGGTTCAGTCCACCAACTCACTTCTTTCAAACCAGGCAGCAGGAGAAGTAAAATGAAAGAGAAAATCAAGCCAAGGTGATCAGATAATGGAGAGGGAAGTACCTATAGATGTACTGAAAAGCACCTAGTATTCTTGTTTCATCATATGTTGCCTCTTTGCCTAACATTTTCAGAGTATCTGGAGCATGTGCAGCGATTATGCATCCGTCATATACTTCTGTGGCACCATCAGTGCAAGCTATGGTACAACCTGCAAGGGGTTTTTCTTTTACACTGTAGAATCACGAGTAGCGAGTAGCTATGTGATGGCAACACAATATTGATTGAAGCCTTTTCTTTAAGTACCAAGCACCAAATTAACTCTACCTAGACCACTGTCACTTGAAAAAATATCATAAAATGAAGTATAAACTAAGAAGCACCTGTTCTTATACAAATTAATAGGCTAGAAGCAAAGATAACCTAGTCAACCTAACGGTTTGATCTTCAGTCAGATCAACTATTGTCTTTTTATTACAACGGATATATCCCTTTCTACAATTATGATAAAAGGTACGAGGCATGATGCACCAACATACACTCAAAATTGGCCTGACAAGTAAGCACTCCAACTTTGAAAATGCACATCTAGACACCTCAACCCGTCTCTATTGTGTTAGTTGAATACTTCAACTTACAAATGATCATCTTGACACCTCTAAAATTTATGTGTCACATCAGTGTCGGGTGTCCACGAGACATAGTGGAGACGAGGTGGAAGGTTTAGTTATCAGTTGAGACCAAGTTGAGTTGTCTAGATGTGCATACTCAAAGTTGGAGTGATTACTTGTCAGCTGAGGCCAAGTTTGAGTGCATGTTTATGCATTAAGTGAAGAAACACCACAAAAAACTCTTGCAAGATGCCACATATAAACCAAGTTACACCTTCTTCATTTGTCGATACAGAATTTACTTCACAACCAGTTCTTATTTGGCAGCCTCTCTTCTCCAGCTCTTCCTTAACCTGCATCAAATCAGTACTCTAAAAAATGATACATGCTTAACAAATCATACAAGAAAGTGAAAATTGGTAAATTGCCTGAAGTTTTCCTCAGGGAAACAATAAAAACATTGTGGTATCTATGAATGAAAAATCACCTTATTTACATATGTCTGTGATCGCCATCTTACAGTGAGCAATTCATGAGGGAGATCAAAGATCTGCAAAGAAAGAAACAAAAGCATCCTTAGTCACAAGGACAATACAATGATATATGTAAGCATTCAAATTCAGTCTCTTGTATGCAACACACGAAGTACGGTAATTGAACAGTGGATAAGAGGGAAAAACCTGCAGAAGATGGTGGTCGCGGAAGAATAAAAGAATGTAGTAAGCAGAAAAGCTCAATACTTCTGCTAAGGGACAGGACCAGATTGAAGCACATATTGGAATCTGTCAAACATGAGTGAATTTCCTATAGCAAGAACAGTTTGTTGAAAGAACAAAAAGGCCATTATACAAGTATGGACATCAAATAAATAAATACGAAAAACAGCAGTGTCACCAGATAAGCCTTCTGAAATAACTCTGAATACCCACGTGACTTAATAAATTGCCCTAATGTTTCATTGCGATCAATGTCAGGATTATTGTCAACTTCTTCAAGGTAACTGCAATGTAAACATATTCATGATGAAATAAACTTCATTAGCTCAAAATACCTAGACTATTCTACAACATGAACTTGTAATTTTGATTGTTACATTTTCTATTACTAATGTGTTTCATAGAATGTAGATATATCTTTTGAACGAGTCTACATAAATTAAGATGGGACATACATGCTCAAAACTAGTAAAGTAAAAAAGGTGAAATAATTGAGTGACCTTCTGAGTGCGTGCTACAGACATAATTAAGTGATTTTTCTATTACAAACAAAAGAAACATGAATTTACTAGATGGTTTGAAATAGTTGAGTGATTATTTTAGTAATGAACTCATTCATGGAATTGATTACTAATAAGAAGTGACATGTATAAAGATAAGTTATCGATCAGTACCTTATGACATCCTGCTTGAATATGATGATTTCTCTAATCATTTGCAAAAAATATGGATTCAAGAGATTCTTCTGCTGTGCAAACAAACTAGAGAATCCCTTTCGAGTACCCCATTCGCAACCATGGCCTTGGTCTAAGCTCACTGAGAATGACATATGATAGGTCTCCATATCAACTCCAAGGCACTCAAAATATTCCATCATGTATGGATAAGTTACCTGTCAAATACAGCATCCAAAAGATGGGGTTAAACCAACTCTAGCTACAAACATTTCCAATGTAATGAGTTGATTTCTCAAATGGTCACTCAACTAATAGTTATTAGCTCAGAAAGTCATATGGAGATTCCTATGTCTTTCTTTCATCCTCTCTGTCTTGGCCTATGGCAATTGGTCTTACTAAGATGAGATGCATTTCGTTTTCCTTTTGTTAGTTAATCAGTCGGGGCTTTAAGAAGAAAATTGACTTAGAAAATCGAGTTTATTGTTGGTTTTCGGGTCTTTTTCCTTTCCTATGTGAATAAATAAAAGTCATACTTGGACCAGCCCACTTTTGCCCATAAGTCCAATATTTTGTGGCATATATAAGGCTTGTTTAGGTCTTATTTTCAGACACACAAGAGAGAGCCGTTTTAGAGATTGAGAGAATTAGAAAAAAACTTTGTTTGCTACAAGAAATTTCTGCTCAGGCAATCCGCTTTAACAGAGTTTGTCGCTTTGTTAACCATAAGATCGTGCTCAAATTTGAATTGAAAGTTCTCAGATCCTGATTGTTGCATTTCAATGGTGAAGATCGGATTTGGTTGTCTGTTGTAGCTTCTGATTTTGGGGAGTGAGCAGTAGCTCTTTTTTGAGTGAATTCTCTCCTTTAATTCTCTAGTTTTGGTGCAATCTTGTTTCGTTGTTGCTCGTTGATTGACATTTGTTTTGTTGCCAATTTTGGAGAACAATATTGTAACTCTTGGTGATTATAGTAGAGCTTTTGGTCTCATGGTTTTTACTCTTCACATAGTACGGTTTTTTTCCACGTAAATCTTTGTGTCTTGTATGGTTGGTTTGTTCTTGTCTTGTTGTTTTTGTTTGGTTGATACACTTGATGTCCATTCTTTGCAGTGTGTGATTTAGTTTCTCTTCTCTTGGTTCAAATTGAAAGAAAAAGTTTAGATTTAGATATTAATCCGTTGTTATTGTGTCAGACATTCTTTGTTAGTGTCTAGCCTTTTTCCAATGAGTGGTATCAGAGCATTAGTTGCTATTGTTGATTATCGATTTAAATGATGAAGGCAAATATGATCAAGATAGTTTGTTTGAATGGTAGTAACTATCATACTTGGAAAGACAAAATGAAAGATATTTTATTTGTCAAGAAGATGCATTTACCAGTATTTGCTTCTAATAAACCTCAGTCCATGACGACTAAAAAATGAAAATTTGAGCACTTGCAAGTTTGTGGCTATATCAAACAATGGGTTGAAGATCATGTTAGAAATCACATTGTGAATGAGACACATAACATAAGTTTGTGGGACAAGCTCGAGACACTTTATGCTTCGAAGACTAACAACAATAAGTTGTTTCTATTGAAACAATTGATGAACATCAGGTATAAAGAGGTCACTCATATTTTTTATCATATTAATTATTTTTAGGGTGTTCTTGACCAGCTATCCGAAATGAATGTAAAGTTTGATGAAGAGATACAGAGACTTTGGCTTCTTAATACTCTAGGAGACTCTTGGGAAATTCTTTGACTAATTCTTCTCCTAGTGGTGTTGTAACTATGGTATATGCTAAGAGTGGTGTCTTGAATGAAGAGATGAGAAGAATATCTCAAGCCTCATCTTCTTCAACTTCAGACTCTAATGTTTTGGTTACGGAAGATAGGGGAGAAACAAGTTCAGAGATCATAATGATAGAGGTAAAAGTAGAAGCAAGTCGAAGTCCAAATATAAGAATACTATTTGTGACTATTGCCACAAGAATGGACATATCATGAAATATTGTTATAAGCAAAAGAGAGACATGAGATAACAAAATAAAGAAGACGATAATGAAAATTATGTTGTTGTTGTTGCTAATGATGATCTTCTTGTTTCTTGTGATGAAAATGTCGTTAATCCTGTTCTTGATGAGTCTAGCCGGTTTGTGGATTCTGGTGCTACTTCTCATGTCATGCCCAAGAAAGAATTATTTTCTTTTTATACTCCAGGTAATTTTAGGATGCTGAAAATGGGCAATAATAATGAGGTTGCAGTTCTTGGCACTAAGTCAGTTTGTTTGGAAAGTAACAATGGTTCCAAATTATTTCTCAATAATGTCAAACATGTTCCATATGGTAACTTGAATTTTATTTATTTGGGTTACCTTGATGATGATGGTTATGTTAATACCTCAGTGCTGGCCAGTGGAAGCTTACTAGAGGTTCGATGGTTATGGCTCGTGATGTCAAGTTGTCTAACTGGTATGTATTTCAGGGCTCCATCTCTAGAGATTCAGTAAACTTGATGGAGAATGATACTTTATCAGAGTTATGACACAGAAGGCTGAGTTATATGAGTGAGAAGGGGATTGCTAGTTTGGCTAAGAAAAAAAATGCTTTCTAGAGTGAAACAAGCAAAGTTGAAAAAGTGTTTACTAGCTAAGCAATGAACACACTTCTTCAACTTTTCTTGTTTCACTCCAAAAAGCAAATTTTTCTTAGTCAAACTATCAAATCCAGAAAGTTTATTGAGTTTCTAAAGATGGAGCCCTAAAATACATACAAGTTAGACAACTTGTCACCACTAGCCACAATCATCGAACCTCTCATAAGCTTCTGCTAGCCAACACCAAAAATATTAACATAACCCTCATCATCAAGGTATCCCACAGAAATTAAATTCAAGCAAACATCTGGAGCATGCTTTGAAATTATTGAGAACTAGTTTTGAACCATTGTTACTTTCCAAACAAACTGTCCCAATGCCAAGAACTGCAACCTTACGATTATTACCCATTTTCAGCATCCCAAAATTACCTAGAGTATAAGAAGAAAATAATTCCTTCTTTGGCGTGACATGCGAAGTAGCATTAGAATCCGCAAACAAGCTAGACTCATCACGAACAAAATTAACAACATGCATTTTCATCACAAGAAAGAAGACGATCATCATTAGCAACAACAACACGATTTTCATTATCTCTTTCTTTCTTTTGTTGTCTCATGTCTCTAGTGCTTGTAACAATATTTTATGATATTTCAATTCTTGTGACAATAGTCACATGTAGTATTCTTGTATTTGGATTTCAACTTGCTTCTAATTTTACCTCTATCATTCTGATCTCCAAACTTGTTTCTCCTCTATTTTTAGTAACCAAAACATCAGAGTGTGAAGTTGAAGAAGATGAGACATGAGATCTTCTCATCTCTTCATTCAAGACACCACTCTTAGCTAGCATATTTCATAGTTATAACACCACTAGAAGCAAAATTAGTCAAAAAAACTCGAAAAGTTTAATAAAAAGCCAAAGTCTATGTATCTCTTCATCAAACTTTACATTCATTCCGGACAACTGGTCAAGAGCACCCTGAAAAATTATTAATATAATCAGAAGTAGGAGTGCCCTCTTTATACCTGATGTTCATCAATTGTTTCAATGGAAACAACTTATTGTTGCCAGTTTTTGGAGCATAAATTGTCTCGAGCTTGTCCCACAAACTTCTAGCATGGAATTTCTAACATTATCTTCAACCTATTGTCTGATATAACCACAAACCCGCAAGTGCTCAAATTCTCATTCCTCATTCTTCATGGACTGAGGTTTATTAGAAGCAAACACATGCAAATGTATTGACAAATAGAAGATCTTTCATCTTTTCTTTTCATGTATAATAGTTACTACCATTCAATCAAATCATCTTGCTCATTTTGTCCTTAATCATTCAAATTGATAATCAACAATAATCAATGCTATGATACCACTTTGTTGAGAAAGGTAATGCATTAACAAAGAATGCTTGACAAGATAGCAACAGAATAATACCTAAGTCTAAATTTTTCCTTTCAATTTAAATCAAGAGAAGAGAAACTAAATCAAGCACTACGAAGAATGGACATCAAGTGTATCAACCAAACAAAAATAAATCAATCACACAAGACATAAATTTACGTGAAAAATCCTTCAATGTGAAGAGTAAAAAACTACGTGACCAAAATACCCACTATAATCATCAAAATTTACAAAACTATTCCCTAAAATTGGCCACAAAACAAGTGTCAAATAATGAGCAACAACGAAAAAAGATTACACCAAAACTAGAGAATTAAAGGAAATGATTCACCCAAAAATGAGTTATTGTTCATACCCCAAAATCAGAAGCTATAGGCAACCAAATCCGATCTCTACCATTGAAATGCAAGAACCAGATTTTGCGAACTCCCAGTTCAAATTTGAGCATGATCCAACGGTTAATGAAGTGGAAAACTCTATTTAAAGCGGACTACCTACACAGAAATTTCCTAACGTAAAACGAAATTTCTCTCTTTCTCTCAATCTCTAAAACTGCTCTCTCTTGTGTGTCTGAAAATAAGACCTAAACAAGTCTTATATATATATCACATAATATTGGGTTTATGGGCAAAAGTGGACTGATCCAAATAATTTTTTCATTTATCCACATAGGAAGGGAAAAATAACCTAAACCCAACTATTCTCCCCTTCCACAACTATGTGGAGGGAAAATTGAGTTTATAAGTTCTGAATTTTGAATTATAAAAAGGATGTCTTATTATATTTTTAATAAATTATTTATTCATATTAAATGAAGTTTTAAACACAAATATAGAGCTAAAGTTATTAGTAAATTTTTCCCAACCCGTTAATAGGTTTGTAGATCCCCCTTGAATATTGATATTAGTCCTTCTCTTGAATAGTACCAACTTCAGCTTATTGAGGACAAGATTTGAAAGCTTAAGTATTGACATTGGAATCGAAGTGCTTCTCTCTCACTCTCATAAACACACATTATTCTGAACTTCGATGATAGAGTTGAATAATAGTTCAATTTGTTTGTGGTACTTTTCCTTTTAGCTAGTCTATTAAAAAGGGTAAAAAACTTAACTATACAAAATTAGCACCTAAATAACCACTATATAAAAATATTTATATTTTTCACCAACATAGCATTAGATTTTTTTTACAAAAAAACAATAAAATAATTTAAAAAAATGAAAAATAAATACTACGTGACAATCCACTATTCATTATTGAAAAATATTTTAATTCCTTAATTTCCTCTCCGTCTCTTATTTACCTTCCACAAATATCTCAAATATAGTTAATGTTTCTCTCTTATAACTCAAAAAGAAGGTTTTGTAATCAAAATCAAACTCTCTATCCCTCTATTTTGAAAGTGCATTCAATGGCAAATACAAACATTTTCTCAATTTTTATTTATCACGATAGAAGATGGAATGTAACAAGTGTCCACCATAATAATTGCTTCGATTATGATAGTTTGAATGTATTTTGGTGGTTTTATTGATTTTAATTTTTTTATAAACATATATTCGTATAGCTTTGGTGATTGGTGTTTTTATCTATACAACATAAATCATAACGTTCTCAATTAATTTGTACCATACATAGGTACTCACCTATAGTTAAATTATTGATTCGTTAGTGGTCTATGTATTGGTGTAGTTGATATATTTTAGATACATAGGTTCTTTAGTTTGTGGGGTATGTGTTGGTGTAGACAATATTTTTAGATATTTTATAGAGAAAATGGTCAAAAATCCCTCCAACCTATGGTCGAATTTTCAACTAAACACTCATATTTTACGGGGGTCCTATTACCCCTTTGAACTATTTTATAAGGAAATAAATTTCACCCTAAAATGACATAGTCACTCATGTGTATTGTGGTGTAACACACGTACATGCCATGTCAGCGCCATGTCAATGCCACCTAATAAATATAATAAATGAATTATTTTTCCTACTTTTTTAAAAATTATTATATGCCCCACTAGAAACCGTCCATTATCATTAAGAACATCACCATTATCAAACTCACTTCTCATCCATTGACATTCCGACAAGAGAAAAGACGGTAAATTTTTTCCGACGAGTAAAAATTTCTATGACCAATAACTTTATCCTATTCCCCACAATTTCTCTCAAAGTTCATTGCTACACATTTTACTCATGTTGGGGGCTTATGAAGGGATATACCCAAAGTAGTATATGGGCATGCCATAAATTTTGAACTCAATTTCTTTCTTTTCTTAATGTTGGTGAAAGTAGCAAACCAAATTAAAACATTGAAATTAATCCAATTGAAAAAAAATATGATCCAATTGATTTTTTTATGCCCCATTTCTAAAATACCCCAATTTGTGATTAAATTCAAGAATGTGAAATTAGAGTTAACGTTTGAGAGAAGAGCTTGTGAAGGTGTTGGAAATTGAAAATTTTATGTTTGTTTGAAATGGGTTCCGATAAAAAAAATTGAATTTTGAGTTCTTTATTTTATTACTTTGATTTGGGAGTAATAACTCAATTTGTTTAAAGGTTCTTTGATTATGTAAGAGACGGTTAATATGTAGAATTCCTGAAGAAATTTGTAGACATTTGTGATGAAAAATAAAAATAAAGCAAAATGTGAAAAAGAAGAAGAGGTGTAGGTTGAGTGTGAAGAAGAAGTGTGGGGCGGTTGGGTTGGGGTGGGGTGGGGGAGATTATTTTAATTTAATTAGAAAGAGAAAGAAAATAAAATAAAAATATGAAATAAACAAAAAAACAGCCCTATTTATTCTCTTTCCACTCTCTCAAAGAGAGTGAAATACACTTTCTCAGCCAACTCAGCATAAAGAGTTTATTTATTCTATTTTAAAACAGTTCAGGGGGGTGATAGGACCCCGGTAAAGTTTAAGTGTGTAGTTGAGAATCTGGTAAAAGATTGGGGGGCATTTGACCATTTTCTCATATTTTATAAACACCAATCTGTTTTAAATAAAATGGTGTATTTTTATGTTATTTATCGTGTTTATATGATGGTATTATTCATATAAGGAAAATAAAATTAACAACAAATGTAAAATGGATTTTATAAATTATTTTGATTAAGCATGAAAATTTGGTATTGCTTGTTATCTAACAATGGTTAGTTTTGCTACTGTCTGCTTATTTTGTGGTGCAATGATGGTGTACATCATACATTGTATATCAGTTTGAAGTGTATCCAAAATTGTAACCATAATATACACCATCTTAATTACTTAATTTAATTTATAATAAGAAAAACAATAGGTTTATACCATTCTATACTATAATATATACCAATATTTATACCAATTCTTCACATTATTTAAACCAATAAATTAATAATACCATTTTGTATCATAAATTATACCACTCTAATACACAAATTAGATTAAACTGTACACCAAAGCGTCACCATATTGTATATCATTTCTAATTAATTTATATTTTTTAAAAAGAATTCAAATAAGTGATTTTATTATGGTGTTACACATTGTTATAGATTAGTATTTGTCTAACTATTTATCGAAATGTGTTGTAGAAATGTATGTGAATTTCAAAATTGAAGGAATGATACATGACACAACACCAGATATGATAGCGTAATTAATATTATTGCTTCCCAATTAGAAATTGACACAACAATATTAGTTTAAGCCCAATGATTTATGTCTGGTATCAAGTTTGTACTAAATTTTAAAATTCGAATAACACTAGTGCTTAAAGAAAAATTGTTTTTTAAAATATTTAAAATTTCATTTTTTACGCTATCCCTAATCCTACCCTGCCCTAGCCACCCCCGCCAAAATCTTTTTTTTAGAAAAATATTTCAAATTTTAAAAAATTTATCATTTACGCCAGCCACCCCTATCCACCTACCCCCCCCCCCAAGCAGTCAATTTTATTTTAAAAAAATATTTTTGAAAACTATTTCAGGGTCGGAAGATCTCAGGGTCGAAATTTGGAACGGTCGTCGGGGTCTTGTCCTAGTTTGGGTGTTAGGGTCGGGTCCTAGATCGACTATCAGGTTTCATTTTCGGGTCAAATTTCCCAAAGAACATTTTCTAGTCTCAAGCCAAAAATAAAAGATATTTTCTGGAAAATGTTTTTCATTCACCAACCAAACATTAAAATATATTTTTCGGAAAATATTTTCTACTCACCAACCAACACATGAGAAAATAAGTTAGAAATCCAACTGTTTTTCAAGAAAACATTTTTAGGGAATTTTCCATGGAAAATGAAAACATTTTCCTTCGTACCAAACACACCCTAAGTCTTTAATTTATTACAATTTTATTAATTGTTTTCTCCCCCAACACCAACCCAATCCACATTCCACACCCACCAAAGAAATTGCCGGATAATTAATTTTCCCAAAATATATTAATTACAGAAATCCCACATTTTAGTGTACTTATTACCATTATCCCCTATAAGTTTTACAAATCTCTAAAATCCCTCATTTTCACACATCAAATTAGTGTATCTCGCGCATCAGATTAGTGTATCATGTATAAATTGTACATCAGATTAGTGTATCATGTATAAAATGTAATGTATCTTACTTAACGATTAATGTATCTCGCGCATCAGATTAATGTATCAGCGTTTACATTATCGTATCCGTTTGAGGGATTTCTGTAATTATAAACTTTTAAGGGATATATTGTAATTTTACCTTAAAAGTATGTGATTTCTGTAATTTGCCCATACAATTTAATATAATTTTTTGTAGAATCATTTGTCTTTATCTAATATGGAATATAATACAACTATTTAGATATTATTTAAATATTTGAGCCACCTTTAAGTCTCTTGACATAGACACAAACTTTCCAACTTGACCCACTTATTATAATCAAATAGTAATATTTATAATGACAAATATAATGATATAATACTATTTAACTTAACACTCACTCAATTACTCGATTATACATAACACTTGTAAAGGCATAAATAATAGAGGCCATATACTTAGTTTAATAAGAACAATTTTGTCAAACGCATAAATAA
This sequence comes from Solanum verrucosum, assembly GCF_900185275.1. NCBI lineage: Eukaryota > Viridiplantae > Streptophyta > Magnoliopsida > Solanales > Solanaceae > Solanum > Solanum verrucosum. The sequence goes on from NW_026020240.1 coordinate 302,082, forward strand.
GCTAAAAAAATATTTATAACTTACTCGATTAAAGAGGATAAACCCAAGGTCAAGTTCGACGTCGTCCACGGTGACGGTCTTATCATGGCCGCCGATATAATGTTCCTTCTCATAAATTACAACTTTGACCCCACATTTTGCCAATTCATATGCAGAAATTAGTCCATTTATCCCTGCCCCCACCACACCTACTTTCATCTTTCTCACTTTGGTTTCAATTTATAACTGCAAAAATAATGAACTCGAAATATCATTATTGATTTTCTTATGTCTAAAAACAACATTTTTCTTGTTTATAAGAAAGTTATTTTCCTAATAATAAAATACGAAAAAAAATATATATTGTCATACCAAATACAAGTAAATACTATTTCCCTACTTTAATTTTCGAGAACCGAGTGAGACCAGAGGCAAAGTTAGAGGATCGAAAGGAGGCTTACCCAAATCCATTCATCGAAAAATCTAGCACCCTAGGAATATTACAAGGTCATGATTTTTTTTAATGTATGTTGTTCATACTAATGATGTATATAGTAATTAATGATGAATCTCAATGAAAAATTCTATACTAATTAATTCAAAAGGTATAAAAAAAAAAAGAAAAACAATACACAATCGAGTTAAACAAGTGAATCAACACTCAACAAAGAAAAAACATAGTATTGTACCTTCACAATATTTTATTAAATGTGGCAAACTTAAAAAATGATATACAATAAAAACTTTAGGTACTAGATATTAGTATATTACTCATTAGATGTGCATAACCATGAAAATGTACCTTAGGGATATTGGTGGAGTTGTAGAGACCTTAAACTGCAGGAAGAAAGCAAATGAAATGAAATGATAAGTATTAGAGTCTCCTTTTAGTTTATTTGTAGAAATTGATTAGCAAATCAAAGGGGAGTATATTTGTGGGTCCATCCCTCATTTCGTAGAGTTATCATACAATAAGAAATTATTTTACACAACAAGGCTTCACATGCCTATTATTTTTATCCCAAAGATCTATACCACAAAATAATTATGACAATAAAGTCAATGATATATACATGGCCTGAAAATTGTTTTCAGCTTTTAAAAATAATATTTTCTTCAACTTTGAATAATAATCAAAGTCTGTGTGTTATCCTAATTCAATCTTTAAAATGCTTATTATATTCTTTCATTATCAACTTTTTTTTTACTTCTTCAAAAATCATACTATATTTTCATTTTTTTTGAAATTCATGTGATAAATTTTCCATAAAATATAATCATTACCTTTTAGACGAAAAAAGTGAGAAATTCCTGACCTCAAAGTTGGATTATCGTTTTGCTCTTCCACTTAATTAAAATGATTAAATGTCTAATTAAATAATAATATTTTAATTACATAATAACATAATTTGAATTTCAAGAGTTGTAATTCTTTAGTTATGACATTACAAATTTCTTTTGTTTTCTACTTCTTTTTAGCTTTCATATGTTAAAAAACTTTTCATATCCTTTTACCTTCTATAAAACCAATAGCTTTAGTCTTTGGTCCATTGTCAATTTATTATAATGTTTTGTTCTTTAAAATGCTCAAAATTTGGTGTATGCACAACATTCTCTGGATAAAGGTATATTCTTTTTATATTAGTTTCTTCAATTAACTTTCCTTTAAGTTGTGTAGACCTCTGTTTTGCTTTTAATAATTTTTATTCTCTTTTGCTCTTTGTTGTTCATTGCTTGCATCTTCAATCTTACGTGACTTATTTTGCTTGGTCTTCTTTTGAAATTCTTGCATTTGCCCAATTTTTTCCTTTTAAAATAAATAAATTTATACCAATTAACATAGAATACACGTGCAATGCACATGTTCGAGAACTAATTTATTATAATCATAATGATTTTATTCCAAGAAATCAGTCTTTGTTAAAATGGCATTCCACAATTTGCTAACACCTTCACACGTAGAAAAATGAATAATTTGACTCCTAGCAACCCTTCTAACAATATACATTCATGAGGTGGTGTAATTTCATAACCATAATCATCACAATATTCATCTTCTTATACAATATAATCAACATATCCATAGTAATCATTCTTCAATAATCTTTATGCCTACTAGGACATATACAAATTAAAATTGGAACCATTTAGATTCTTAACTATTCAATATTTGAAATTCACTAGCTCGACTAGAGATATCCTATTGCTTTACTAATAAGAAAACTATAAAAGGACAGAGCGGTGCACAAAAAATTCTCCTCTTCACACAGAGTTTAATAAAAAGATGCAACCCAATGAGGTGTGATATACGCAGCCTACCTTGATGCAAGACTCAACAGCTGATTCCACGACTCAAACCTGTAACCTATAAATCACATTGGTAGTTAATTATTTTTCTCCAAAAATTTAGTCTTGGTTAAAATAACATTCCTCATTCTACTAAGATCTCTTCCCTTAAGTGTCCTCCCAACACCTTCACACATAGAAAGAGGATCAATTTGACTCCTAGCAACCCTCTTAGCCAAATATTCATGTGGTGGCAACATTCCAATATCATCACAATCTTCATCTTCTTCAACACTTCCACTGTAACTATCATTCTTCATGAATGTACTTGATGATTTCTTCTTGTAAATCTTGGACCTATGAGGAATGTTAATAGGAGTTGATGATTGTTTTGGCACATGAGTAGATTCATTGTTGCTAATTGTAGCAAGTTTAGCTATTGGGATCATCTTTGAAGTAATGGATAGTTTCTTCTTCACAACATGTTGATTCCATACATCTTCTTGAAAATCTCCATTAAATGCCATTGATTTTCCTTTACTACAAAATAAAACTCTATCATGAATCATGATGTTGCCAATAGGAGGGAATTTTTTAAAAAATACAAATAAAGAAGAGAAAACACTATCATGAGTTAATTCTCACAAAATTTCAAGAATGAGTATGAAAAAAATTGGTTTCTTGAATGAGTCTTTAAGTTCTATGTATTGTTGGTATAAAAATATTTATACAATCAGGCTATGTTGCTAGAACACTTCAAAATGTCATTGAGTGTGTGTCGAATCCTTCTAAAATAATCCTTTTTTGGAGAATCCAACGCGATTGTGGCAACAATTTTGAAGAGTTTAAGCAACATAACTTGCTTGTGTGTATATTTTTTATATCGACGATAGATAGCACTTAAAAATTATTAAAGAAATCAACATTTTTCATACAATGTCACGGTTGTGTATCGAATCCTCCACAAAATATAGAATTTTTTGAGGATCCAACATGAATGCAACAACAACATAACAATCAAGTCATTAATAAGATAATAACATATAAATCACTATAACATACTTGAATTGATAACCTTTCAAAAAAATGCTACTACTAACCTGATAGTATAAAAAATATTTTCACTGACGATGTATATAACTATTACTTTGTGTACTAAGAACCAATTAGCAAAATTTCCCAAATATTTATAGGTATAGTTGGATTTTCTTGAAAATCATCAAACACAAGAACCTTCCTTCACTTTTGGCCAAATAGCTCTTAAAAAAGGGGAACTTTTTAATCCTTTTTTCTAAAAAATGGTACATTGAATTGAATAGCATATTCCACTAAAATTCCAGAAATTATTTTACTGTGGGTTTTACAAAATTCCAAAAATGAAAGAAAAGAAATACACAGATTTCAAATGCTTATATTATAAGGAAAAAATGACAAAAACAAAGAAATAATGAATAATAACCATAAATGTCACGACCCGGGAGCACCCCCTAGTCGTAACCGGCGTACTCGACCTCGAAGAGGTCTAATACAAGCCTCTTAGCATTCATTCATCGCATAGACACCAAAACCATAAGGAATTAAAAACTTTCTTCACACACGAAGATACTTTCAATAAATAGCAAGCGGAAGACTTTCTAGACTTTATACAATATGTCTCAAAACCATCTAATACCTGAATATAACATTGGGACTAAGCCCACTCAAAACTTAAGCAAATACTAGAGAGACATAAAAAAAGGAACATGTTGGTTATTGCCCTCGAATCTATGAGGACTCACCAAGTCTTCATCTTCAACTCTTAAAAACCTAACAAGTAGCCATGACATATCACCATCTCCAAATCCCTACACTTTAGTCAAAAAGCGAAAGAAAGGGGTTAACACAATTAAGTACTAAGTATGGAGACCATGCAGGAAAATATGCACAACGGACATTTACAAGAAATGTATGCTTTCATATCCTTTGATAAAACCTTTCCGTTACAAGTATAAGAGACATAATACAAGTCAACATTAACATATAAGACCATAGCCAACCATACATATACTTAACATAAATCCATATACAACCCATGCTTAACTTTAGAAGGACACATGTCATTTTATTACCATAGGACCTCTACCTAATATAACCTTAAGACACACTTGAGTGAGACAAGAAGTGACCGCCCACACGATCCTCTTCAAGCACACTTAAGTGTTCCCCAAGATTACCTTAGATAAGGACTTTATAGGCAACGTGCATAATCATACCCGATAGATAGCATATTAATGAGATGATATGTATAATGATGCTTACATAAAATAAATCATATTTAGTGGGGCGTAGTACATGTGTGGTGAGTGACCATCAATATAGTATTTCCAAGGCCTACCACCCCCTTGGAGAGGCGAAAGAGGTACAAACCCCTCAATGTGGTTACCCGGGCCTACCACCCCCCGAGCTAGGGACCAAGGTACAAACCCCTCGATATGGTTATACGGGCCTACTACCCCCTGTACTAGGCAACCAAGGTACCAACCCCTCGATATGGTTATACGGGCCTACTACCCCCCGTACTAGGCAACCAAGGTACCAACCCCTCGATATGGTTATACGGGCCTACTACCCCCCGTACTAGCCAACCAATTCCAAAATCCATATAAATCAGCCCACCAACAACATACATATATATCAACCTTCATAATTTGATCATGGAAGCATGAAAACCATAAACATCACATAATAATTCCATTTCATGATAATATGCAAAATAGACCATAATAGGATGTGTAGTAGTAATTCCATAATTCAAGAGTTCATAAATAATCATAAGGACCCATAAACTTGAAGTAGAAATAGAGGATAAATGGTTGGACTTGTGGAAAAGAAGGTTTCCACAATCAAACCCACATACCTCAACTTGTTCATGAGTATATCAACCTTAGAAATACAATTACATAACTTATTTAACTTCTATTAGCTCAGTAATGATGACGTAAAATAGGATCATCATCATAAGTAAGCCTAGCATGTACAAATACAACTATGCTCCCAAAACAGGGAATCTGGCCAGCCTAGTACCTCATGTTGCATCTTAGATTTGAAAAGGAAAATGGCAGAACTAGACTTTATAACCTTCATGAAAGATGTAGATACATATCTTAGGGTTACAAACAAACAAGGATCACCACAAAATATATTTTGTACAAAAAGATATAGTCAAGACACTAGCCGCTGGTCATGCAGGATTTCAATTCTCGGAGTCTGGGCAGAACTTGCCCTATGTTGCGTCCCATATTTCGTATCCATAACAGTTAAATTAGAATTTTACATAAACATAAAAGTTGTAGGTATACGAGTTAGCTTTCCAAATCATATTTATTCACTGCAAACTAAGTTCTAGAGCAAGAGATATGCCTAAAATACCAAACACTATCCAGCTCAAAAACAAGTTTCGTCACTTACATCCGAAAGGAATGCCATATCCTATCGATTCATATTCAACAAAGCTTCTAATGTATCAAGAAGAGGCACCTAAGTCTACCAAGTCAAGACACACATCACATTATAAAGTTCCTTCACATTCCATCATCATCACATATGAACAATAATAGAGGACACACTTTCAATCACAATACAATAACACTTTAAACAAGATCACCTTGAGATCACATGAACACCTTTATATTCACAACATGATTGCCTTTACTTCATTTGATTCTCATTCAAGTCCTTCACATCCCATTCACATATATGATATCATGTCAACACTTCAATTCCTCATATAATGCCTCCAAGGCCATAAATACAATACATTCAATAAGTAAACACCTCCACCATAAGTGGATCACACATCAATCTATCACAATTCTATATCAATTCTACCTTAACAATGAAGTTAGGTCCACTTACCCTTTTTCCCAAGCCACAATCACCATTCCTCAACTCTCCAACAATTCACAATAGATAAGCATAGATAATAATAGAAGTCAACTATTCAACTCAATCCAAGCATACTTCCATCATCATTCAATCATAAATAATAAATCCACTTCATAAGCCAACTTTAGGAAACTTGCCAAGACATGGGTTCATGGAAATTTCTTTCTTAAAACCATCAATAGACACCATTAATAACGTAAATCATCAAAAAAAATCATTTAATGCAAGAACCCATGCTTAGAATCGAAATTAGGATTTTTGTGTTTTTGGAAGAACTTTGAATCATTTGAATTGAGCTCCTTGAAAGGAAGAATAATCAAGGATAAAGAATCCCCATACCTCTAAGTTGAAAACCCACGAGAATTGAAGAAGAAGGAACTCAAAATCTTCAATCCTAGCTCCAACTTCTTCCCCTCTTCTTCTCTTCTTCACTCAAGGACCCTAACTCTTACTCTTTTAAAATGGAACAAAAATGATCCACAATCAGCCTAACACAATAATATAACCTCAAAAGAAAAGATTTGTGAAAAGACCAAAATGCCCTTAAATTTCCGGACGGACTCCTTGCTCACTGCCCAACTTTCAAAGGGCATAACTCGCTCATACGAACTCGGAATCGAGAAAACTCGGTGGCGTTGGAAAGATCATTCCAAGGGATTTCCAAACATAACTGGAACTACTCCTGGATCATCCTGAGCTAGGAGTTATGACTGCTCAAAGTTGGCCAAAAACTCACTGATTTCCCACACTTAACCAAATTTCCAGGTTCTGAACTTTTTCCAAAAGTTACTACTTCCAATTTCAAGCTACTTCATATTCATTTTAAATTGTCGGATGTAACACAATTAAAATGAAATTACATAAAAACCCCTCATAGAACCTCATTATAAAGTCAACACAAAGTCATAGGCTCTTGCTTAACCTATCATTTTCCGAGTCGTTACAATAAACATACTCAATGTAATTTCATAAGTGAGGTCTGAAAATATGGTGTATATGCGTGCAGTCGTAACTCCTATTTAGTGAAGGTAGAGATGTTGTTTCTAATAATCAACGACTTAAATAACAACAATAAATAATGCAATAATTGAAGAAAAGAAAACAATAGTAATATTAAAATTGATAAATAAAATAATCTCATGAATGAAACGTGGGAAGATAAAGTGTATACACACCTTTCTCGTAGCTTGTCACAAGAAAAAAAAGTTTTCGAAGCAGAATTGCAAGAAAAATACGAAAGCAAAAATAAGAAAGATACAAAATAAAGTAGAAAAAGCCTAAAAGAAAATGACGATTTTCATGAAAATTTCAGTTCCACTATGTGTTCTCATGAATTCCATTTCTCTTCAAAAAATATTTGTAACTGAAACGTTAAAAGGAAAATTGAGGAATTTTTGGTACATGAAAGTTTAAAAAGTGCCCACAGATTATATAAAGTTGTAAAAAAATAGTGAAATTAAGGGCCCATGAGAATTCACAAAAGATGTTAAAGTTGCCTATTTCCAGTGAATATTTATTTTAGGGATAAGACACAAGTATACCAAAATTATGGTCAAAATTTCAGATACACATCTTAACTAATAACTAAGTTCCTATTATCTCTGAAACCCATTTTATTTTGTAATTTTGTACATTTTTTGACTTACGTGACATCCTAACATCTCGTACGCGCCTCAACTACGTGAAATCCCAGAGTCTACATAAATTTAGACTCCAACTATGATTTATTTTCATTGAGCATTTGAATATGTGATATAATTAATATTCATATCATATATTTTTATTTTAAACTTAATTTTTTATATATATATATATTATGTATAATCTCAAACGTCCATTGTGTAATCATATGAGATATACCACCTCATTTAATCATAGATGTCTATATCAATTAAAACATGCGAAAGATTTTATAGCTTATTGAGGTTAATGTGTATAATTATTAAAGGAGATGATTAATTTAAGTGGCTAACATATCTATGTAATAAGTGCTTAAAATTATACATAGATCTTTTTTCAAACTTTTAGTTGAATGTCTGTTTAGTTGTACAATCGAAAACAAGTTATTATGTAGCAGATTTCAATTTGCTAAAATTAAAGCATAATTTTGTTTAATATTTAGAATGAGGTCCTTGGAGAAACTTTAAATTTATTCTCCGACAACTTATCAGTTATGAGTTTGACCCATAGAATCAACTAATGATGTTTGTGTCAGAGTAAATTATCTGTGTCACACATTTTTTCAGGAATCTTTTTGGATCTTATATAAATACAAAATATTTTTTGCACTGAACTGTCGTATTCCTTTTTTTTTTGTTAAATACTTAATATGTATGTGATAGACAAATGGGGTCAGATACAAAAATTATCAAGAGATTTGTGCAAAATACATAGTCGGATAATTGCAAGTTGAATCTAATAAATGTCGTGTTCATTTGAACTCAATTTTAATTTAAAGCTTATATATTGAGAATAAAAATCATTATATAAGTAGAAATGATAATTTATGTCACGATAAGAAAATCGAGTGTGATGGCACATGTCTTATCCCACAAGACAGGTCAACCTAAACCCAAATAAACAAGATAAATATGGAAATAAAATAGAATACAGGGCTAACATAATATGAACATTGTAAATAAATATAACATAACTCAAAATGTCCTCAAAAACTGATGTCACATGTACAAGCCTCTAAGTATTAAATTGGATTCAAAGAAAAATATAAGTCTGAATTTCTTTGTATCTAAAACAGAATAAGACATAGTGGAAGTGTAGAAAGCAAGGAAGTGAATACCAAACAACAACAATACTCAACAAGAACCCCAAATGACTCAAAGTTAAGTAATACAAAACAAAAATACTACAATAGATAATCCGAACCTCCATAAACTAAAATCTGCATAGAATCAATCAGCCCAACCTAACAGTCTTCACTCAATAACAACATAATACATATAGAACATTACAACTTGCACCTCAACACATATACATGTATATACCATTACAGTCTTCCATAATTCAACAATCACAAGGCCACAACATCACTCATGAATATTATAATACAAGGATGAAATGCAATGCAATATAGTGAAATGTCATATAAAGTGATGCATGTCTATTCAATGATACGCACCCACTGAATCTCAGTCTTGGACTCATGGGGGACATATTTGTCATGCAATCATCACAACATTCAAAAGAATCCTCGATATTAAGGAATCTATCACGGCGTGCAACACATCCCTCGAAATCATAGTATACATCGCAGTATGCGACACGACCCTAATAAAACTTGTCACGACGTGTGACACATCCCTCAAAATGATACACCCTTTTGTGGTTTTCTTATTTTTCATCAACATCACATAGTGCCCATCATAACAGTGCCTCAGTTCCAATACAAATAGGCATGTACAAATACTCAATGAAAGGATAAAATTCTAATACCAACAACAAATCACAATTAATCAAGGCACTTCATCAAGGTGAATTAGCATAATCATCCAAGTATTCAAGGCACATCATACAATAGTATAACAATAATTTCCTTTTTACACCACAACAACACTAGAATTCATACAATATTTAATAAGAACAAGAATTGTAACACCCCGTATGCTAGAAAGACTAGATTTCAGAAAATCAGAAGTTGCAGGTGCCACCAACGGGCACCACCCACGGACCGTAGGTGGGGTCAGTGGTTGGCCACCTCCAGCCCCTCCCAAGAAACTCAGAAAATCTTAGCCAATGGTCGACCCATGTCAGGATCTACGGACCATAGGTGGGACAATGGTCTATGGTTCGAACCCCCGGGAACCAACCTCTGAAGCAAAACAACGGTTGACGAAGATGGACCGTAGGTCCATCGAAGGTTCGTCAGTTGGCCTCGACAACTTTTAAGTCAAGGATCATTTGGTCTTTTCCCTAAGCGTTGGACATCTAAACTATGTCATTTAATCCCTAAACTACGTCATTTTAGTCAGTTTTAGCCTAGTAACTTAATTAGAACTTACCCTGTCATCTCAAAGAATAAGCGGATCTTCCCTTGCATGCGGATCTTAAAGTCGTGAATCTTTTGATGGCCGGTAGCTGCTTTCTGCTCTCCTTATTAGTGCCAACTCCACTAGGTATAGGGAGGGAGTCTTCTACAAGTCGCATTACTGGTCGATGACCTGATTTTGGAAGCAGTCGAGATGTCTTTCCTGGGGGAACCCTTCCTTGCATTCTTTTATTGTATTCGCTTCAATCGCTCCTGAATCGGGCCTAGTCAACTCATTCTCCAAAAAAATTCATCAAGTTGAATGAGAAAAAGGAGAAAGAGTCAACCAACCCTCTCCAAGAACGCAACAAGGTTTCCTCCCGTTCTAGCCCCGAAATCAAAAGATTTCTTCGTGAAAGTCATCACCAGGTATGTGGGATTTCACTAATGGATTCCTTTCACCCATTAGGTCCCTAGATTTCAGTCAGATTCTTGATTCTCTATATCATGCTTAGACCTAGGGTTTCTAGAACTTCAGAATATTGTTGTGATTTAGCTGTTAGACTAATCCAAATCAAATTATCATGTTTTCGTGGAATTGTTGCCTAGTTCTTGCATGAAACTCAGGACCATAGTTGGGTAGATTTATTTAGTTCATGAAATACATTTTCTAGGTCAGTTTATTCAGATATACATGCCCCAGATAAGATTGTTTCATTATCAGTATATTAATGTTGCATTTTCAGTTAACATGTCAATATTTTGAGCTATTTAGTATTACCGAAATTCAGTTATAATGTGTTACTTACATAATCAGTTGGGAGTAGGCTTAATACCGAGTGGACTAAAGGTCGATCACCCTCATAGTCCTAGAACTACATGCCCTCATAGGATAAGTCCCCTTTGTGGGCAATATATTTAGTGATCACGCCAGTCATTCTTTTATACCCCTGGCAAGGTATATTGGATCCTCTCAATGGGGCGATACATCGGACTCCACAGATAGCTCTCGTGGTTTTAGGTCGGTTAACAGTAGTTCCCACAGTCAGATTCTAGTGCATTGACAAGGTTATCAGTTACAGTTCAGTATTCAGTCTTAGTATGTCATGTACTTGGTCATTGCATTCAGTTAGTTTAGTATTCAGTATATTTCAGTATTTACCTCATATTCATATTATGTCATTGCTCTTATTGCTTGTTCAGTTATGTATATATTTTTCAGCTTTATCCTATCCTGCATACTCAGTACCTTTCAAGTACTGACACATACTCTGCGCTACATCTTTTCATGATGTATGTTCAGGTTCCCAACATCCAGATCATGTATAGATCGGTTCCCGATCTCCATTTTAGCAGCTTCATTGGTGAGTCCTCATACTTCAAGGACAATAGACATGCTTTACACTTTAGTCTTTTTATTCAGTTTTTAGTTTTGCTAGAGTTAGCTGGGGGGATGTCCCAACAACTTTAGTCAGTTAGAGGTTTTTTCAGACAGAGTACTAGATTCAGTTTTAGTTTTGAGTTTGATCCTCCAGTTGTTATTAAACTGATCATAGTCTTTTATATATTCAGATCAGTATTGGGTATTCCCCACTTTTAGTTATCATTGTTTAAGCTTCCGCATAATATATTTATTCAGTAATCTTTTAGTATGATTATGGTATGCCAGCTTAGGGTTAACTTGGGGTCACTTTTGTTTACGTCCAGGGGTAGCCTCGGAGTGTGACAAACTTGGTATCAGACCACTAGGTTCAAGATTCCTAGGATGTCTGAAAAGCCACACTAAGTAGAGTCATTTTAATGAGTATGAAGCGCACCACACCTATGGGGGGGAGGCTATGAAGTGTTTTAGGAAAAACTTCACTTTCTTGTTATTCTTATCGTGTGTGAGTGTGATCTTCTTTCTAATTCGATGTTATGCATTTTCAGATCATGCCTCCTCGTAGAGCTTACCCAAGGAATGCTAATGCACACAATGCTGACGTAGTTCCTCCAGTCCCAGATCATGAAGTTTCAAATGCATAGTTTCGGAACACCATTTAACTTTTGCCCTAGAGTGTAGCTAACCAAAACAATTAGCAGGTTCCAGTTCCTGCAAATGCTAGTGGTGGATCAGTGGCAGATAGGGTCCGTGATTTTTTTAGGATGAACCCACCTGTGTTTCTAGGGTTGTAAGTTGGTGAAGATTCCCAGAACTTCATTGATGAGGTAAAGAAAATCTTTGGAGTGATGTAAGTGACTGATAATGATAGGGTTGGATTGGCATCCTACCAGCTTAAGGATGTGGCTCACATATAGTTCACTCAGTGGAAAGACAACAAGAGCTACTTTGTCTTTTGTAACTCCCTATATAGCAGTAAGCTTAGGTGTCAGTTGATTAACGTTTCAAAGTCACTTCATCCGGTTCCAAGTGTCGACGATCGTAAATCAGTATAAACCTAACTGAATGAGTTGGGGTCGATCCCACAGAGAGTAGCTTTCTTTGAATTCGAATATGAAAACATGACCGAGACCTTTGCAGTCGAACAATCACCATACTTGACAATTTTATAAGTCAAACTTCAATATGTCGTTACCAACCCACTTCAACAATCAACAAGGAACAATCAAATAACGAGATAACACTTGGGGAGTTGACTAACCAATTGTCGAATTTAACTTAACGGGTGTACATCATTACCAACAATATTAATTCGTTGTGGGTAGAATGAATTATAAGTAAAGCAATTTTCTCTCGAACAATTACCTTATTTTCGTTGAATTCTCTCGAACTTCAACACTATCCATAAGACGCCTAGTTCACTTTCTCATCAAATCAACTCTTTTGAGCAAGATACAAAGGCTGAATCTCAAGTTTTACTTTCTCAAGCTAAAATAGTAATGACCTACTACTAAGGATGCCGAATTACTACGTTGGCTCTATACTTCTCTCTCGAGCAAGCACAAAACTCTGAACTATATTGCATTAAACATGGAATAATGAAGTTAAACCACAGTAATAATTTAGACCCACTTCAAATTAACACCAAAATTTTCTAATTGATGTCACCCATTTAGTCAAATGCAACAATTGGTCACATTGTCAAACCCCCAAGGTTAGAGTTTTAGCCAATCATAGCAAAAAGATGAAATTCAATACCTGCCACATTTTCCATAGCTGGGTAAATGAAATTCAAAAGTCAAAATTGAATAATATCTTCTCTAATACAAAACCCAAATGAAAAAACTTGCTAAAATCACTTGAAATCAATGATAGTAATGTTTTTGCTCTCTATCTTTTGTTCCTCACAACTTCTGAATACTTTCTCTCTCTTACAAATATCAATTTATACGATTTTGGTATGTGGATTTTTGGGACCAATCGGCAAGGTTAGTCGGGCTTCGCCGACTGTTCGATGACTCATTGATCGACCTTCGTCTCACCTTCATTCTTCACATCTTCTTAGTCTAACCAGTGTAATTTAGGCGAGCCAGATCAGGATCGTCGTTTCATTCCGCGATGCACCTTTTTGCCCTTTTAACTCGCCTATCAGCACTTATCTGGTTCTCCATCAGTATTTTTGGTGATGTGGTCATCCTTCGCTGATGCGATCAGTGACACTTCGAGTGGAACTACTCGCCGAAGTTACTCCTAATCCAATCTCAGAGTTCTGTAAATTTAGGCTATATAGGATAAACTTGGTGATTCACCGAGTGATCTCGGCGACCATCATTTGTGTTTTTCCTCTTCTCTTTTTCGACTTGCGTTGTATTTGTTGACCATTTTATCCTAGCTTCATTCCTCAACCCATATATCTGAAAATCAAGGGCTTACATTAGTCATTAGCATAAATGGAGCATTTGAGGGCCTTAAATCTATGCAAACAAAGCCCTAAATGAGTCCAAATCTCAGACTCATCAACACCCCTAATTAAACTTTTGCTTGTCCTCAAGTAAAACTCAAGTTCAGCAGTTCAAAAAGGATGTCTCAAACTGTGCTATAGAAAACTCAATAATGAATGCAAACAACAAGACTCAACTTACTCATGCAAGGATTAATTGTGCAATCAAAGGTTCAAGTTGTGGCTCACCATTACCAAAGATTCTCAGGTTCCTAGTTCAAGCTCAACAAAGGTACTCAAATGCCCTCGCACAAAGGATGATTCCATATTTACACACTATTCTTCACCAATTAAAAAATTCAGAATTACATACAACTCTCACACTCACAAAGATGAACACATGCATGACTTCACCCATAGGTTTGCCCTTATTTTCCAACCAACATTCGTTTTAGCTCACTCAAGATCAAAAAGGTCTTTTCAAGGCTTGTAACGGGGCTGAGTGTAAAGGTATGGTCGTTTAGGCTCAGTGGCTGCTATCCTCATGAAGTGTGGTATGAACAACACTTTCTTTCCTTTTCTTCAACATTTTCACTCATGCTCAAAATTCACCCTATTATTCACTTCTCATGGAATACCTGACACCCCATTTCTTTTGCAACTTTCACAACTTTATTTCAAGACATTTTCATTTTTTTTCTTCTCACTTTTTTGTATGGAGGGGTTCCATCTTTCTCAAAACCATGGATCAAGGGGGACTTCTTTGCACTTCTTGATTTACCTTCTCTTTTCACCACACCCCCAAGTTAGACCTTTGGCCTAAGTTGTATATTTAAACAAACCACACTGCATGAGGATTATGGGTGAATGGTTATAGAGGGGTTACAATTCCATCAAGTTTCTTCCAAGAAAAGGATAAGGCTCAAAGGGTGTTCAAGCCAAGTTCACACACTCACAAGGTAGGCAACAAAAGAGGTATAATGTCAAATTGTTTCACTTTTCAAAGTTGTTGCCTAAGATCATTTCAAGAGTTAGCATCACTTAGTCAATCGGACCAAGGGGAAAATTCTAGGTGTCATCACACAAGGTTCACGGTAAGCTCATCACACAAGGTATTAGACCTAATATCAAACAAGACTCCACACTTTTGCTAGTGTGCAATATTTATCACAAGAGACTCATTCGATAATCGGCTAGTCACAACGAGATGCGAAAAGTTCACATATTGTCTATGCAACTTCAGTTTGCCTCATTGTAACTGCACATTCATTTTTGTTCGATTAAGAGGACTATTCAAGTCATCGGTATTGATCATGATTGATACTCAAATTAATAACTTTTTTCAAATGAGCAAGGGACTCATGACCAAACACACACCCCCACCAAAAGCATTCAACATTCTCCCCAATGTGAGTAGAGAATAGATAATACCAAAAATGGAAAATAAAGATAAACTACTGATATGTAAACACACAAAGCAAGGTGACAAGGAATATTCACTAGGCACCCATTTGGCGAAAACTTGTAAAAGTCACCGAAATGCTCGAGAGATTCACCCAATGATCTGGATATCACAGTTATTTCTAGTATGCAATACGTTAAAGAAGGGGAGAAAAGGTGGAGTTGAAAGAAATTGGTGAATCGGTCGGTGCTTCGCCTAATCGACTTGCAACCTCGCTGAATGATCCATTGGGTCAGGCCATCAGAGCGAGGGAAAAAGGGTGGAGAAATTTGGGTCGCCCAATCACTTCGATGAGTCGCTGAGTGATGAAGTTTCCCCGCCTAATGTTCCAGTATCTCAGCTCCATTTTGAAAGTCCAGAAGGCGGACTAGGTCGGGATCGCTGAACAACTTCGGTGATCCACCAATTGAGTCTTCACCTTGCGTAATTTCTTGCACCTGCAAAATCAGCGTACATTATTTGAAATACTAACACTTGGGTTGCCTCTCAAGAAGCGCCTTATTTAATGTCGTGGCATGACGTGGAAATGCTCTCAAGCATTTTCCAGATACACTATTTCAATCAGAGAAATCTCTTGGCATTCACCGAAATACAACTTCAAGCGTTGCCCATTCACCTTGAATGCAAGTCTCTCTTCACCTTCGACTTTAATGGCACCATTTATCAATACCCGTGTTACTCCGAATGAACCTGACCATTTAGATTTGAATTTTCCCAAAAAGAGCCTGAGTCGAGAATTATATAGTAAAACCCAATCTCCTACTTTGAACTCCCTTTTAAGGATTCTAGAATCATGCCACTTCTTCATCTTTTTCTTGTAAAGAGTTGAACTTTCATATGCCTTGAACCTGAATTCGTCCAACTTATTTAGCTGATCTACTCTCTCTTTTGAAGTCTTTGTCCAGTCCAGATTTAGAGCTTTCAATGCACATAATGCTTTGTATTCCAATTCAACCGGTAAATTGCAAGATTTTCTGAAGACTAGCTGATACAGAGACATTCCAATTGGTGTTTTGTATACAATGCAATATGCCTAAAAAACATCATCAAGATTTCGAGACCAATCAGTCCTATTTTCATTCACCGTCTTGGCTAGGATACTCTTGATCTCCCGGTTTGACACTTTAACTTGGCCACTCGTTTGGAGATGATACAAAGTTGCTACTTTCTGTTTCACTCCATACTTGCTCAACGCGGATGCAAAATGCTTGTTGCAAAAATGGGATCCCCAATCACTAATAATAGCCTGAGGAGTACCAAATATAGCAAAGATGTAGCATTTTAGAAATTGAACAACACTTTTCCCTTCATTGTTCGGAAGTGCAACAGCTTCCACCCATTTAGAAACATAATCTACCACCACCAAAATATACTTATTACCAAAGGAACTCACAAAAGGACCCATGAAATCTATTCCCCAGACATCAAATAGCTCAACTTCTAAAATGGGTGTGAGAGGCAACTCGTGCCTTTTAGACACTCCACCTTTTTTCTGACATTCAGTGCACTTCTTAACAAACTTATGAGCATCCTTGTTGATGGACGGCCAGTAGTAACCACTTTAAAGGACTTTTGTAGCTGTACATATGCCACCATGATGACCCCCAACTGGTGAAGCGTGACAAGCATGGAGAATTTCGATGGCTTCTTTCTCCAGAACTCATCTCCTAATGATATGGTCTGCACACTCTCTGAATAAATGTGGTTCATCCCAAAAATACTTGTTAACATCGAACAAGAACCTCTTTTATTGGTAGAAGTTCAGTTCTTCCGGTATTAATCCACACACTATGTAATTGGAAAAATTAGCATACGAAGGAGGTTGTTTGAGAGTCACCGTGAATACCTGTTCATCGGGAAAGGCATCATTTATATCGATCTCCAGCTCGTCATTTTCCTTGCCTTCCAATCTTGATAAGTGATCAGCCACCTAATTTTCACAACATTTCCTATCTTTGACTTCAAAGTCGAATTCTTGCAATAGTAGTACCCACCTTATCAATCTTGGCTTGGCATCCTTCTTTGCCATCAGATAACGCAGTGCAACATGATCAGTGTGAACAACCACTTTAGTGCCTATCAAGTATGCCCGAAACTTCTCAAACGCATATACTACCGCAAGCAATTCTTGTTCTGTAACTATATATTTACGTTGAGCACTTTTTAGAGTTTTGCTTGCATGTAAATGGGGTGGAATAGTTTGTTGCATTTTTGCCCCAGTACGACACCTAATGCCATGCCGCTTGCATCACACATCACTTCGAATGGTTCTGACCAATTGGGACTAATGATAACCGGGGTGGAGACCAATATTTCTTTCAAGCACTTGAAGCTCACCATGCAAGCATCATCAAAGTGGAATTTCACCTCCTTCTCGAAAAGTTTGCATAGAGGATGTGCAATTTTTGAGAAGTCTTTGATGAATCTCCGGTAAAAATCAGCATGCCTCAAGAAACTACAAATCCCCTTCACCGATATTGGTAGTGGTAGCTTCTCAATCACTTTAATCTTTGCTTTATCAACCTCCAGCCCTTATTGCGACACTTTGTGACCAAGAACTATACCTTCCCTAACCATGAAGTGACATTTTTCCTAGTTTAGGACCAAATTTGTCTCCACACATCTTTGGAGAACTTGTCCCAAGTGTGCCAAACATGCTTCAAAAGTGTCACCCACAACCGAGAAGTCATCCATAAAGACTTCCATTGAATCCTCCACCATATCAGCAAAAATAGAAAGCATGCAACGTTGAAATGTTGCCGGAGCATTACATAACCTGAACGACATCCGTTTGAAGGCAAAAGTTCCATATGAACAGGTGAATGTGGTTTTCTCTTGGTCTTCCAGAGCAATGGAGATTTGGTTATAACCAGAGTATGCATCCAAGAAGCATTACCAACCTCTCTCTGAAAGTCGATCAAGCATTTGATCCATGAAAGGCATGAAGAAGTGATCTTTTTCGGTCCAAAAGTTTAGCTTCCGGTAATCTATGCATACTCACCATCCGGTCACCGGTCTCATGGATACAAGCTCCCCCTTTTCATTTGGGACTACTGTGATGCCCCTTTTTTCGGTACATATTGCACCGGACTTACCCATTTTCTATCTGCAATAGGGTAGATCACACCTGAATCCAACCACTTTATTATCTCCTTTTTCACCACCTCTTGCATCGGTGGATTCGATCTCTACTGATGTTCAACCCTCGGTTTACAATCACTATCAAGCTGAATGTTGTGAGTGCAAATGCTGGGGGGAATTCCCACTATGTCAGCAATAGTCCAATCTATAGATTTTATATGCCTTTTCAACATCTCAATGAGCAATTTTACCTGCCATTCAAGCAAGTCAGTTGCAATGATTACCAATAAGGTTTTATTTGCCCCTAAGAAAGCATATCGGAGATGGGAGGGAAGTACTTTCAATTCCAGATTCGGTGGTTCTTCTATTGATGGCTTTGCGGGAGGACTTTCTCAAATTTTTAGATCAATGTCCAACTTCAATGGGGTCTTTGAATATTCCCTCATACCTGAAAGAGCAACTACTACCTCTTTGTAGACTTGAATTTCAAACTCATCATAGTTCGCAAGAACGGCCTCAAGTGGTTCACTCATACACATCAAATGGCTCACACTAGCCACCGCCTCATCAATAACATCAACAGTAGAAACCACGTGAATATCGCTTGGGTGTTTCATTGACTTATAAACATTAACGTTACTTTATCATCGTCGTTAAATGTCGTGATAAGCTCATCCCATGACGTGATAGAATTCTTTGGTAGCTCGGCCAACCACATGCTAGCCTCCCCCTTCAGAGATAGAGGAAATAATCTAAGCCAGATTGATTCGAGTGGCACGTTCTTGAATGAAAATAGGTTGCTTAGATCTATAAAATTCCTCACATGATCATGTGGATCTTCAAGAGCTAACCCACCATAAAGTCCCTTTATTTGGAGGAGATGAAAAGTAGTGCTCATAACCTAAAATGTTACATTCTCATCAACTGATGTTAGGCAAATTGCACCCATTTCACTCGATTGGGTTGGGTTGTATGCACTATTGACATCCTAGATACCATCTCGGGGGCCTGCTAGGCTACCATTCACCTCTTCCTCACTCAATTTTACTTTTATTCAGTCCAACCAACACTACCACAATGCAGTCTAAATCGATTCAACTACAACCGACAAATTCACAAGTCAAATCTTTGATAAAAGAACTCTAAAAAATGCTACACCCGGTAGCGGCGTCATTTTGATTAACGTTTCAAAGACATTTCATCCGATTCTTAGTGTCGACGATCGTAAATTAGTATAAACCCAACTGAATGAGTTGAGGTTGATCCCACAGAGAGTAGCTTTCTTTGAATCTGAATATGAAAATATGACCAAGACCTTTACAGTCGAAACAATCACCACACTTAACAATTTTATAAGTCAAACTTCAATATGTCATTACCAACTCACTTCAACAATCAGCAAGGAACAATCAAATAATGAGATAACACTTGGGGAGTTGACTAACCAATTGTCGAATTTAACTTAATGGGTGTACATCATTACCAACAATATTAATTCGTTGTGGGTAGAATGAATTATAAGTAAAGCAATTTTCTCTCGAACAATTACCTTATTTCCGTTGAATTCTCTCGAACTTAAACACGATCCATAAGACGCCTAGTCCACTTTCTCATCAAATCTACTCTTTTGAGCTAGATACAAAGGCTGAATCTCATGTTTTACTTTCTCAAGCTGAAACCGTAATGACCCACTACTAAGGATGCCAAATTACTACGTTGGCTCTATACTTCTCTCTTGAGCAAGCACAAAACTCTGAACTATATTGCACTAAACATGGAATAATGAAGTTAAACCACAATAATAAAATATTTAAACCCACTTCAAATTAACACCAAAATTTGCTAATTGATGTCACCCATTTAGTCAAATGCAACAATTTGTCACATTGTCAAACCCCAAGGTTAGGGTTTTAGCCAATCATAGCAAAAAGATGAAATTCAATACCTGCCATGGTTTCCATAGTTGGGTAAATGAAATTCGAAAGTCAAAATTGAATAATATATTCTCTAATACAAAACCAAAATGAAAAAACTTGCTAAAGTCACTTAAAATCAACGATAGTAATGTGTTTGCTCTCTATCTTTTCTTCCTCACAATTTCTGAATACTTTCTCTCTCTTGCAAAAATCAATTTATACAAGTTTGATGTGTGGCCTTTTCAGACCAATCAGTGAGGATAGTCGGGCTTCGTCGACTGTTCAGTGACTCGTTGATCGACCTTCATCTCGCCTTCATTCTTCACATCTTCTTAGTTTAACCACTGTATTTTAGGCGAGCCAGATTAGGATCGCCGTTTCATTCCGTGATGCACCTTTTTGCCCTTTTAACTTACCTATCAACACTTACTTGGATCTTCATCAGTACTTTTGGTGACGAGGTCATCCTTCGCCGACGCGATCGGCGACACGCCGAGTGGAACTACTTCTCGCCGAAGTTACTCCTAATACAATCTCAGAGTTTTGTAAATTTAGGCGATAGAGGAGCAACTTGGCGATTCACCGAGTGATCTCGGCAGCCATCAGGCTTGTTTTTCCTCTTCTCTTTTTCAACTTGCATTGTCGTTGTTGACCATTTCTGTCCTAGCTCCGTTCCTCGACCCATATATATGAAAATCAAGGGTTTACATCAGTTGTTAGCATAAATGGAGCATTTGAGGGCCTTAAATCTATACAAACAAAGCCCTAAATGAGTCCAAATCTCGAACTCATCATCAGTCCCAAAACTCTTTTAGAACTCTTCTCAGTCTATACTCTAGTTGATGACCAGTTAAAGCTAGACGAGTATACAGAAATTGCCCTATCACAGTCTATCAAAAAGTCACCTCATTCAATCTTGTAGAGTTAGAACTGGTAGATTTCGATATTATTCTAGGCATAGATTGGTTACATTCCTGTTATGCCTCAGTCAATTGTAGTATTAGGATTATTCATTTTTTCAGTTTCCAGACGAGCCAATCTTAGAATGGAAGGGTAGTTGTTCAGTGCCTATGGGTCGATTCATTTCTTACCTTAAGGCAAGAAATATGATCTCTAAGGGTTATCTCTATCATCTAGTTCGGGTTAAGGATTCAAGCTCCGAAACCCCAACTCTTGAGTCAGTTCCAGTAGTAAATGAGTTTCCAGAAGTTTTTCCAGAAAATCTTCTCGGGGAGTTCCTCCCGAAAGGGAAATCGACTTCGAAATTGATCTTCTTCCAGACAACCTATTTCTATTCCTCCTTACAAAATGACTCCAGTTGAGCTTAAGGAATTGAAAGAGAAGTTGAAAGACCTTCTAGATAAGGGCTTCATCAGACCTAGTATTTCCCATGGGGTGCCCAGTGTTGTTCATGAAAAAGAAATATGGTTATCTTAGGATGTGCATTAACTATCAGCAGTTGAATAAAGTCACAATAAAAAATAAGTACCCTATCCCAGGATTGATGACTTGTTCGACCAACTTCAGGGTGCTAGTCAATTTTTTAAGATAGACCTCAGATTCGGTAATTATCAACTCAGAGTTAGAAATAGTGACATTCCTAAAACAACCTTCAGAACTCGGTATGACCATTATGAATTTGTAGTTATGCCATTTGGACTAACCAATGCTCCTGTAACTTTTATGGATTTGATGAACAGGGTGTTCAAGCAGTATTTGGACTTGTTCATTATCATCTTTATTGTTGATATCCTCATTTACTCTAGGAATGAGGAAGAACATGCGACTCATTTAAGGGTTTTCCTGCAAACTCTCAAAGATCGTCAGTTATTTGCTAAGTTTAGCAAATGTGAGTTTTGGTTACAATCAGTTGCTTTCCTTGGGTATATTGTGTCTAGCGAAAAGATCTGAGTGATTCTCAGAAAATAGAAGCAGTGAAACAATGGCCCAGACCTTCATCTCCTATAGATATCAAAAGTTTCTTAGGTTTGGCTGGTTATTACAGACGGTTCGTGGAAGGATTTTCATCCATAGCTTCTCCATTGACTAAGTTGACTCAGAAAAAGGTTAAGTTCTAATGGTCAGATGATTGTGGGAAGATCTTATCAGAACTGAAAACTAGGTTGACTACAACTCCTGTTTTGACTCTACCAGAGGGTTCAGACGGTTATGTGATCTATTGTGATGCATCAAGAGTCGGCCTAGGTTGTGTGTTGATGCATCGAGGTAAGGTTATAACATATGCTTCTAGACATCTTAAGGTGCATGAGAAGATTTATCCGACTCATGACCTCGAATTTGCAGCCATAGTATTTTCCCTTAAGATTTGGAAACATTACTTGTATGGTGTTCACGTAGATGTGTTCACATACCATAAGAGCCTTCAGTATGTTGTCACCTAGAAAGAGTTGAATCTTTTCCAGAGGAGGTGGCTTGAATTCCTCAAGGACTATGATATAAATGTGATTTACCATCCTAGTAAGGCCAATGTAGTAGCAAATGCTCTTAGTAGACTAACTATGGGTAGTATCGTACATGTTGAGGAAGAAATGAACGAACTAGCGAAAGATGTTCACCGGCTTGCTCGCTTAGGAGTTTTTCTTATGAGCATATCAGATGGTGGTGTGACAGTTCAGAATGGGTCGAGGTTAAGGAAAAATAAGACAGTGATCCTATATTGCTTCAACTAAAGGGTGCAATTCATCAGCAGAGAATTGAGGTTTTCTCCCAAGGGGGAGATAGTGTGCTTCGATATCAGGGTCGTTTATGTGTTCCTAAGGTGAGTACGTTGAGACAAAAAATTCCTGCAGAAGCCCATAACTCCAGGTATTCTATTCATCCAGGCGCAATTAAGATGTACCGTGATCTGCGAGAAGTCTTTTGGTGGAATGACATGAAAAGGGATATAGCAGATTTTGTGGCTAAGTTCCCTAATTGTCAGCAGGTGAAGGTAGAACATCAGAAACTAAGAGGTATGACTAAAGAGATTAACATTCCTGGAAGGGGGAAGTGATAAACATGGACTTCATTACAGGTTTACCTCGTACTCATAGACAACCTAACTCCATTTGGGTGATAGTAGACAATGTTACTAAGTCCGCTCATTTCTTGGCTGTCAAGACTACGTATTTGGCGTAGGACTATGCCAAGATTTACATTAATGAGATAGTCAGGTTGCACGGGGTTCCTTTGTCTATCATCTCAGATAGAGGTCCTCAGCTTACCTCTTATTTCTGGAAGTCATTTCAGAAAGGTATTGGTACTCAGGTTAACCTCAGCACATCATTTCATCCACAGACGAATGGTCAGGCATAACGTAACATTCATACCTTAGAGGATATGTTGAGAGCTTGTGTGACCGACTTCAAGGGTAGTTGGGATGATCACCTTCCTCTTATAGAGTTCGCCTACAATAATAGGTATCTAGTATTCAGATGGCCCCTTATGAGGTATTGTATGGGTGTAGATGTAGATCTCCAGTTGGTTGGTTTCAAGTAGGTGAAGCAGCCTTGATAGGGCCAGATTCGATTCATGATGCTATGGAAAAAGTTTAGCTCATCAGAGATAGACTTAAGACAGACCAGAGTCACCAGAAGTCCTATGCATATGTAAGGAGAAGGAACTTGGAGTTCCAAATTGATGATTAGGTTTTCCTGAAAGTGTCACCTATGAAGGGGGTGATGAGATTTGGCAATAAAGGGAAGCTCAGTCCTACATATGTAGGCCTTTACAATATTTTGAAAAAAGTTAGTAAAGTGGCCTATGAGTAAGAGTTACCAGCAGAACTAGCAGCAGTCCATCCAGTCTTTCACATTTTGTTGTTGAAAAAGTGTGGGGGATCTAACATCTATAGTACCATTGGAAAGTGTGGCTGTGAAGGATAGTCTCACTTATGAGGATGTGCAGTTGAGATTCTTGATCGTCACGTTCAAAGGTTAAGAAACAAAGAAGTCGCTTTTGTTAAAGTTTTGTGAAGGAGTCAATCCGTAGAGGGAGCTACTTGGTAAGCAGAAGCAGCCATGAAGGCCAAGTATCCTCAGCTCTTTCTTTCCGATTCCATTCCAGCTTGAGGTAATAGTTCCTCTCCAGTCTTTCAGTTACTGATACGTAATTTCAGTCTTAGTTTCATTTTTCTTCGGCTATTCTTGCATTTTCAGCGTATTTGCATGTTTTTGGAACTTAGTTCAGTCAGATTTCAGTTTCCAGTACTTAGTGGTAGGGTTTACAACTCTTTGCCTCCATATTCATCTAGCTTAGCCTTCATTCGAGGACGAATGTTCCCAAGGGGGAGATAATGTAACACCCCGTATGCTAGAAAGACTAGATTACAGAAAATCAGAAGTTGCAGGTGCCACCAATGTGCACCACCCACAGACCGTAGGGTGATCCACGAACCGTAGGTTGGGTCCGTGGTTGGCCACCTGCAGCCCCTTCCTGAAACCCAGAAAATCTTAGCAAAGGGTCGACCCATGCCAGGACCTACGGACCGTAGGTGGGACCACGGTCCGTGGTTCAGACCCTGGGAGCCAAACTCTGAAGACAAACAATGGTTGATCAGGATGGACCATAGGTCCATCGATGGTCTGTCGGTTGGCCCCGACAGCTTTTAAGATAGGGGTGGTTTGGTCTTTTCCCTATGCGTTGGACGTCTATACTGCGTCATTTTAGTCAGTGTTTGCCTAGTAACTTAATTAGAACTTACCCTAGTCAACTTATTCTGCAAAAAAATTCATCAAGGTGAACGAGAAAAAAGAGAAAGAGTCGACCAACCCTCTCCAAGAACGTAACAAGGTTTCCTCTAGTTCCAGCCCGAAAATCAAAAGATTTCTCCGTGAAATTCGTCACCAGGTATGTGGGATTTCACTAGTGGGTTCCTTTCACCCATTATTTCCCTAGAATTCAGTCAAATTCTTGATTCTCTATATCATGTTTAAACCTAGGGTTTCTAGAACTTTAGAATATTGTTGTGATTCAGCTGTTAGACTAATCCAAATCAGAATATCATGTTTTAATGGAATTGTTTCTTAGTTCTTGCATGAAACTCAAAACCCTAGTTGTGGAGATTCGTTTAGTTCATGAATTACACTTGCTAGGTCAGTTTATTCAGATATACATGGCCCATTTAAGAATGTTTCATTATCAGTATATTAATGTTGCATTTTCAGTTAGCATGTGGGTATTTTGAGATATTCAGTATTACCGAAATTCAGTTATAATGTGTTACTTACATAATCAGTTGGAAGTAGGCTTAATATCGAGTGGACTAAAGGTCAATCACTCTCATAGTCCCAGAACTACGTGCCCCCATAGGATATGTTCCATCTGTGGGCAACATATTTAGTGATCACACCAGTCATGCCTTTATACCCTTGGCAAGGTATATTGGGTCCTCTCGAGTGGGCGATAATCGGACTCCACGGATAGCTCTCGTGGTTTTATATCGGTTAACAATAGCTCCCACAATCAGATTCTAGTGCATTGACCAGGTTATCAGTTACAGTTCAGTATTTAGTCTCTGTATGTCATGTACTTGGTCATTGCATTCAGTTAGTTCAGTATTCAGTATATTTCAGTATTTACCTCATGTTCAGATTATGGCATTGCTCTTATTGCTTGTTCAGTTATGTATATATTGTTCAGTTTTATCCTATCATACATGCTCAGTACCTTTCAAGTATTGACGCATACTCTGCGCTACATTTTTTCATGATGTAGGTTCAAGTTCTCAGCATCCAGATCACGCATAGATCGGTTCCCGATCTTCAGTTTAGCAGCTTCAGTAGTGAGTCCTGATACTTCGATGACAATAGACATGCTTTACACTTTAGTCATTTTATTCAGTTTTCAGTTTTGCTAGAGTTAGCTGGGGGCATGTCCCAGCAACTTTAGTCAGTTAAAGGCTTTTTCAGACATAGTACTAGATTCAGTTTTAGTTTTGAGTTTGATCATCCAGTTGTTATTAAACTGATCATAGTCTTTTATATATTCAGATCATTATTCGGTATTCCCCACTTTTAGTTATCACTATTTAAGCTTCTGTATAATATATTTATTCAGTAATCTTTTAGTATGCTTATGATATGCCAGCTCAGGGTTAACTTGGGGTCACTCGTGATCCTAGGTCTTGTGTTTACGTTCAGGGGGTAGCCTCGAGGCGTGACAAGAATATTACTAATCCTTTCATCAATTTTCATTACTCCCATTTACACAACAAGGAATTCAAGGTTTAATACACTTAAAGAAGGTTCAAGAGGTCCACTTGCCTTAATGGGGAGAAATCAAATCGAAACTTGAGCATTTCCTTCACGTGCATCCACATAATCTACCCCAAATAATCAAATATAGAATACCCATAAGAAAATATGAACGATGACACCCATAATGTTGATTTTAAATATCAGGTTCGAAACAATCCATAAAGTCAATTTTGAGCGCCAAGGATAAATCTGGATTTTTTTTATATAGAAAATCATAATACCCAAAGGTTTTGAAACCCACAATTGAAATCGTAAATAAAGACGAGTTGAAATCATGGTCAAAACTCTAATTTACTTAAAACACAAGTTCATGAGGAAAACCCCCAATACTTGGGTTCGAAATCCCGACTCAAATTTAAAATATTTCTTGAAAATATCTTATCAATGCTTAGGGAAGTTCAAATATGAAATTTTATTCCAAAATGGAGTCAAACCTTGAAATACTCAATTTATCAAACTTTAACTTTTCGGGAAAAGGTCAAATTCTCATGCTTATACGCGGTTAATATGAAGAAAATAATTGATGAATCAACAAGCTATATTAATGCCAAAAATCAGTTTATCCATAACATAAGGATCATAAATATATATTTTTCATAGAAAACTAAATTCAAATCGACAAAACCTCAATTTTCCCCAAGAACTTAACAGATAGGAAAGAAAATCAATGAGAGAAAGCCTAAATGAGGATTGGATACTAACCCCTATATTAAACCTAGAAGAATGACGCATGAATCATTCCATTATGAGCTCTAGAATTCTCAATATGCTCAAAATACCAAATGAACAGAGTTTAAAATTTTAAATACATGAACAACAATATTTACACCTGAAACTAGTAACTTAAATTTTTCACTAAAAGAGTCATAACTTCCTCATACGATAGTGAAATGACCCAATTATTTTCCGTAACTTAAATAATGATATGAACTTGTATGTTCAACCGAAACTCAATTTTGTGTTCGTTTGTCTAGGCAAATTATATTATTTCTGCTCAATAAATAATTATTTCATATATTGCGATAAAAGTCCAATATCGTTTTAACGAAAATGCACCAACATTTGAAGATTAATCCTATAATTTATGATCAAACTTTCAGAATAAATTTTTGATCTTTAAAACTAATAACGAACCTTTTAGTTGACACAAATTGCTAAAACAACGCCATAGGACCTAGAAAGCTTAGAAACTCACCCAAAACTCATCCGGAATCTCCGGAACCTCCGGAACACAAACCAAATATGCTACTAGCTTGAAAATGATAGTTGGACTCAATGAAATCAACAAAACTCCCAAACAAGGTTACCTTAACTCGATGTTGACTAAAGTGAACTTTAACTTAAGAATCTCTAAATTTCTAAATAAGGACATGAAATTCATCCAAAAGCTTCAGGAACTAAACAAAACCTTTAATTAGACCAAATATCACCAATAAGACTTAGAGGAATCATCAAAACTCGAAAATGTCCTTTCTAACGTCAAATGTCGACTTAAGTCAAATTTTAGCCTTAACTTTTCTCGCATCTGTCTAATGACTCAAATTTAAACGAAAAGCCTTGAGGCCCAAACCAACAGTACATCTAGACCAAAAATCATGTTCTGGAATTGATGCAACTGACAAAATTCCATTCTGAGACTCAATTCGATCTGGTTTCCAATCTAACCTCAAAAGTTGATCAAACATGACTCGAGGGAACAATCAGTGTAACACCATAGAAATGTTTTGCGCTAAGACTCGAACCATCCTTCGTTGTGAGTAGGATTTTGCCGAGGAATTTAAAATTTTCTTAAGTGTTAAGGTCACTAGATGTATCCCTGTAACATCCCACCTTAGAAAGAACTAGAATTAGAGAAACTATTTTTGGAAAGAGTAAATTTGAAAATTTTGTACATGATGATTTAGGTGGCTCATAAGATATCAAATAAAAGGTCTTGGAATCCTCTTTCCAACTATACTGAGTTTGCTAATTTTCGAGCTTGTATGACGGAGATATGCCCATTTGAAGTCAGGTTGTCCAGTTAAGAAAAGTTACCCAAAAATATGAAAGGTATTTAGGTCTTTTCCTTACCTAATCAGCTTAAAACAAATTTTAGTAATATTTGGTGGAAAATCTGATTTGGGTCAATTTTCATAAATCAAAATACGCTTAGGGTTTTAGAATAGAGTTCATTCAAGTCATTCTTAAGTTCTTTTAAAGTTTGGGGTCAACTTCAAATGACCATAACTTTTAGCACATGATGAGTTAGGAGAACCATAAGATATCAAATGAAAGGACTTGGAATCCTCTTTCCAACGCTACCTAGTTTGCTAATTTTCGAGTCTGTATGAGGGAGATATGCATGTTTGAAGTCGGCCTTTCCAAATAAGGAAAGTTACCCAAAAATATGAGGGGTATTTTGCTCCTTTCCTTACCCAATCGAATTTAAACGTTTTTAGTAAGGTTTTAGGAGTCTAAACTGATTAGATTCAGTTTTAGTTATTCCTAAAATACGCTTAGGGTTTTTAGAGGAGTTCAAGAAGAGGAAAAGAAGAGAAAGAGGCGACTCAAACCCCTCCAAGAAGGCAACAAGTTTTCTTCAGTTCCAACCCCAAAATTAAAAGATTTCTCCGTGGAATTTGTTCACCAGGTATGTGGGATTTCACTGGTGGATTCCTTTCGTCCACTAGGTCCCTAGAATTCAGTCAGATTCTTGATTCCTATATCTTGCTTAGACCTAGGGTTTCTAAAACCTTAGATAGTAGTTGTGATTTAGCTGTTAGAGTATTCCTAATCAGATTACCATGTTTTCGTGGAATTGTTGCTTAGTTCTTTGCATGAATTTCAGAACCCTAGTTGTGTAGATTCTCTTAGTTTATGAATTAAACATGCTAGGTCAGTTAAACAAATATACATGCTTCAGTTTTCAAATGTCACATTATCAGTATATAATTGTACATTCTGAGATTTGCATATCAGTATTTTGAGCTATTCAGTATTTCAGTCATAATGTGTCACACACTTATTCAGTTGGGAGTAGGCTTAACACCGAGTTGGACTAAGGTTCAACGTACCCTCATAATCCCAGAACTACGTGCCTCCATAGGTTTATAAGTCCCCTCTGTTGAGCATCAAATTTAGTGAACATGTCATTCATGCCTTTATACCCCTGGCAAGGTATATTGGGTCCTCTCGATGGGGTGTAAGCATAAAAAAGTCATGCCTTTATACCCCTGGCAAGGTATATTGGGTCCTCTCGATGAGGCATAACTGGCATGATCACTAAGTATAATTCCCACAGAGGGGACTTACCTATGGGGACACGTAGTTCTGGGACTATGAGGGTGACTGACCCTAGTCCAACTTGGTATTAAGCCTACTCCTAATTGATTATGTAAGTAACACATTATAACAAAAAATTTGTAATTCTGAATAGCTCAAAATACTGACATGTTGACTAAAAATACAACATTAATATACTGATAATGAAACATTCTTAACTAGGGCATGTATATCTGAATAAACCAACCTAGCAAGTGTACTTAATGAACTAAAAGAATCTACACAACTAGGGTTCTGAGTTTCATGCAAGAACTAAGCAAAAATTCCACGAAAACATGATAATCTGATTTGGATTAGTCTAACAGCTGAATCAAAATAATATTCTGAATTTCTAGAAACCCTAGGTCTAAACATGATAAGGGAATCAAGAATCTGACTGAATTCTAGGGACCTAGTGGATGAAAGGAACCCACTAGTCAAATCCCACTTACCTGGTGACAAATTTCACAGAAAAATCTTTCGATTTCGGGGTTGGAACTGGAGGAAACCTTGTTGTGTTCTTGGAGAGGGTTGGTCGACTCTTTCTCCTTCTCTTCGTTCAACTTGATGATTTTTTGGAGAATGAGTTGACTAGGGTAAGTTCTAATTAAGTCAATAGGCTAAAACTGACTAAAATGGCGTAGTTTAGGGGTCCAACACATTGAGAAAAGACCAAAATGACCCTGACTTAAAAGTTATCGGGACCAATCGACGGACCTGGTCCACAGACCGTGGTTCCACCTATGGTCCATCCTGGTCAGTTGTCAACTGGCTTTAAAGGCTGGGATCTGGGGAGTCTGAACCACAGACCTGGTCTATGGACCATGGTCCCACCTACGGTCCGTAGGTCCTAGCATGGTTCTGGACTTAGCTGAATTTTCCTGGGGTTCTGGGGAGCTTGATCCATGGACCTGGTCCACAAACTATGGTCCCTCCTACTGTCCGTAGGTCCTGGAGTGGGTCAAGACTTTGCTATAAAATTCTAGGGTTCTGGGAAGGGAGCTTCAGGTGGCCAACCATGGACACCACCTATGGTATATGGGTCACCCTACTGTCCGTAGGTGGCGCTGTTGGTGGCACCTGCAACTTTTGATTTTTCTGCAATCTAGTCTTTCTAGCATACGAGGTGTTACATTATCTCCCCCTTGGGAACATTTGTCCTCGAATGAAGACTAAACTAGCTAAACACTGAGGGTAAGAGCTGCAAGCCCTACCACTAAATACTGGAAATTGAAATCTGACTAAGCTAAGTTCCAAGAACATGCAATTACGCTGAAAATGCAAGTATAATTGAAGGAACATGATACTAAGATTGAATTTACGAATGAGTAATTGAAAGACTGGAGAGGAATTTTTTTCTCAAGCTGGAATGGAATCGAAAGGAAATAGATGAGGATACTTGGCCTTCATGGCTGCTTCCGCTTCCCAAGTAGCTCCATCTACGGACTGACTCCTCCACAAAACCTTAACTGAAGCGACTTCTTTTTTTCTCAACCTTTGAACCTGACGATCAAGAATCTCAACTGGCACATCCTCATAAGTGAGACTATCCTTCACAGCCATACTTTCCAATGAGACTATAGATGCTGGATCACCCACACACTTCTTCAACAATGAAATGTGAAAGATCGGATGTACTGCTGCTAGTTTTTCTGTCAACTCTAACTCATAAACCACTTTACCAACTCTTTTCAAGATCCTGTAAGGGCTTATATATCTAGGACTGAGCTTCCCTTTCTTGCCAAATCTCATTACCCCCTTCATAGGTGACAGTTTCAGGAAAATCCAATCATCAATTTACATATGCATAGGACTTCTCCCTACATTTGCATAGGACTTTTGGCGACTCTGGGATGTCTTAAGTCTATCTCTAATGAGTTGAACTTTTTCCATAGAATCATGAACCGAATTTGGCCCTCTCAAGGCTGCTTCACCTACTTCAAACCAACCAACTGGAGATCTATATCTACGCCCATACAATGCCTCATAAGGGGCCATCTGAATGCTGGAATGGTAACTATTATTATAGGCGAACTCTATACGAAGAAGGTGATCATCCCAACTACCCTTGAAATCGATCACTGATGAGTCCGAGATTTGGACTCATTTAAGGTTTTATTTATATAGATTTAGTGTTCCCAAATGCTTATTTTGTGCCAATAACTGATGTAAAACCCTTGATTTCCAGGTACATGGATTGAGGAACAAAGCAAGGACACTGATTTGCAGAGAGGAACAAAGCGAGCTGAAAGAATGAAGAAAAGCAAGCCTAATGATCGCCAAGTCCACTTGGTGAGTTGCCGAATGGCTGCTTGACCGCCTAAAGTTCCAGTGTGCCAAGCTCTGAAAGAATGAACCCAGTTGGCGAGAGAAAGGAGCAGTCGGCAGATTGCCGAGTGGTTCCGTGATGCAGTATTGGATCGGCCAAAGTTACAGACCTTGACGATGCTGAATGCCAAAGCAGAAGGGCAATGAAAATGACCAAAGGGCGGCTCGCCGAATGGTTCAGCGAGCCCGACTTACTTCACCGACTGACTCTTCGCAGCACATATTTGGCGACTATAAATACATTTTTGAACATTTAGTTTAGTATCTTAGCTCATATATTTTTTGTCTATTATTGAGTTTTGAACTGGTGAGACAGTTTTCTCTAGTTTTTCTTATGAAAAATTGAAGTTTTTCACTTTTGAGAAATTGGAAGTGGGTCTTTGAGATTCTTCAAATTGGAGCATTGTAAGGACGAATCTACACTTACCTAGTTGATGGATAATCAATTTGGTAACTATTTTTACTTTTTTATGATGTCTAGCTAAAACCCTAATTCTTGGGGTGTGATTATATGACAATAGGTTGATTTAGTTTATGGGTATTGCTAATTATTTGTTTAAATGCTATTTAGAAGTGAGTTCAATCATTAATTATGGTTTAATCTAAGAATTGTAGTTGCAAATGCAGTTCTACCCTTGTATTTTTGGCTTGCTCAAGAGAGAGGTTTTAAAACTAAACTTATTGATTGATGGTCTGTGGGTATTGGGTTGACCTGGGTTCAGCTCGAGAGAGTGATTCCCAAACCCAATCCCACACATTCAGCTTGAGAGAGTGAATGGACTAAGGTGTGGGCTGTTCTTATTTTGCATGCTTGTTGATGTTCGAGAGAATTCAACTTGATTTGGGGTAATTGTTTGAGAGAAAGTTTATTTCCTCTACAACCTAGCTTACTCACTAATATCTAGCTAATTTCTAATAGTTGCAATTACTTGTTCGTCTATATTAGCCTATAATCGATCACATCCCAAGAACCCGTCTCATTATTATTATTTCGTAATATTTGCCACTGTTTGTAGTTGATAATTTCAAACCAAAACCCCCCCATTTGACATTCGTGTCACCCCCTGATTTGAATGGTGTCTTTATTCGATAATTTTTATTCCTGTGACTGATTTGATCATGTCATACTTTCCAATTGACTCTTAAAAACGTACCACTCCCTGTTGGATTCGACCCCAACTCATTTAGTTGGGTTTTATACTGATTAACGATTGTTGACGCTTATAATTGGATGAAGTATCTTTGATAACTTTATTTTAATCAAAATGGCACCGCTGCCAGGGAGAGGTGTTGTTTGAGATTCTTTTAGTGAAGTTGAATTTTGTTCTTTTTAGTCATAGTTGAATCTACTTACTTTTAGTTTTGGTTTTTGTGTTGTTGTTTTAAAACAGAGGAAATGAGTGTCAACAGAAGCAATGGTAGCCAAGTGGGCCACCAAGATGACATCGGAAACCTCAATGATGTAAATAAACCGAATGTCAATGACCCAAATTTTGTGGGTGGAGTTGGTGTCATTCACTTGCCTCCGACTGAAGGGAACACTATGTTTCACATTACAAGAACCATGTTGCAACTCTTGCAATTGAAAGGGTTGTTTGGTGGGTTGGCTCATGAGGATTCCCATGAGCATATAAGGAACTTTGTTGATGTTTGCGGGCCGTTCTCCTTTAAGAACATATCCCAAGAGTCGGTCCGGTTGAGGTTGTTCCCATTTTCTCTAATGGGAGAAGCATGTAAGTGGTTGGCTGAATTGCCAAGATTTTCTATCACTTCGTGGGACGAACTTGTCACCGCATTCCAAGTGCGATTTTTCCTTCATTCGAAGATGATGACACTTAGGGACAACATCCAAAGCTTCAAGCGTTTGGAGGGTGATCCAATCTATGAGACTTGGCTAAGATTCAAGAAGTTGGTGCTACAATGCCCAACTCAGGTTTGCCCGACAACATTTTGCTGCAATATTTTTACTGAAGCCTTGATTCGGTGAACAAAGGAGTAGCTAATCAACTTTCTCCGGGAGGTTTGATGCAACAACCTTATATTATAAAAGCCTAACTCTTGGATGGTATGACCAAAGTAAATTGGGCATGGTACATCCGTGAAGATCAGGTCTCCCTCTCACTTTTAAATTGACAAAGGAGCAGCTTGAGAAAGATCAAGAGAGGGACTAAAACATGGCAAAAATGATGACCCAACTTGACATTTTAGCCAAGAATGTCATGGGAGTTGGTGCTAGAAATGTAAATGTTATGGGTGTTGGGTCGGTAAACCCCGATGAGGTCAAGTTTGAAGCGTTGTACAACGAGGAAGTGAACTTCCTAGCCAACCAAGGAAGTGGTTATCGTTTAAACTACCCAAGGTTGGGTGGTAACCAAGGCTGGAACATAGATGAGGGCTGGAGAGATCGTGATAGAGAGTGGGGAGATCAAAATGCCACTTGAAAGGAAACAGATGGGGAGAAGGATAGGTATGTTCCTCCCCACGAGCATCAAAAGCCTAAAGATTCTGAGGGTGACCGGTCTGAGTATATGCTCTCTCTTATTCTCAGCAAGGTTGAAGGATCCGATAAAATTTTGAATGTGATGAAGGAAGATGTATCCACCCTTAACCAAACATTAACCTCTCATTCCGTCTCTATCGAGCAATTGGAGACCCAAATGGGTCAAATTTCTTCTCATTTAAACCTGAGACAACAAGGGGGGTTGCCAGTGATACTATGGAAAATGCCAAGAATGAAGTTTGAGTGGGGACTTGCATTGTACCACGACATTAACTAAGGTGCTGCTTGGGAGGCAACCCAAGTTTTTATTTGCTTCCTTTTTGTTTTTGGAATAACGTGTGTTGATTGTGCAGGTTAAAGTGTAGAAAGTGTTTGAAAAGTGCAGGTTGGCGAACAAAATGTCTAGTCGGTGACTCGCCGAAGAGGTCGGTGAGCCCTACTTGGACCGTCGTTGGACTCAATTAATTATGAAGATGGATTCTGTAAAACTCGAGGGGTCCATGGACAAGTTGGCGAATCGCCGAACAGGTCGGCGAGCCCGACTTTGTCCACCGTTTGGACCCCCAAATTAACTGGAGGTTCTGTAAAACTCGGTGAGGTAAGTAACCACTCGGCGTGTCGCTGAGTGGTTCGGCAAGGTCGACTAATATCACCAAAGAGGCGCGAACAAAATGATTTTAAAAGGCTAAAGGCTTAAACTTTCAAACTCTTTCACATTCCCTCACTTTTTAACTTCATACAATCACACCCGCACTTCAAATTTCCTATATTTTGCATTTTCTTGCTTTTTGGTCGTTTATCTTGTGTTCTTAGTTGGAAATCTTTGCCACTCAGCATTTCAAATCGTAATTCGGCATTAAAGGTTGTTTTTTCCGAATCCCAAACTCATAAATAACGGTTAAACTCAAATGCCTTGTTATAAATTGTGTTGATGTGTGTTGGGCCTCTATAAACCTGTATATGTGTGCTTGTTTTAATTTTGATATCTTGCCTTTATTGCCTAAATTATTGATTTCCCAAATTGCATGCTTTAAAATTGATCATAAATAGTTGGGTTGTGCTTAATTGTTGTTGGGTCTAGTCAGGTGAAGTCTGAGTAACCCAAATTGTGTTAAATGACGTGCTTTGCCCAATGATGGAGCATTTGACGTCATTCTTAAGGGCTAAAATCGTCAAATGGCCAATTTTAGCCAAACCGGGGGAAGTCTGAGTACCCCGGTGGGATGGGTCTAATGGGTCTGGGCTTAGTTAAAAATGTGTGTTGTTTGGTTTTGTTTTCGGGGGCTGCGGGGTTGATTTTGGAAGTTAGGGTTGAAAATAGGCATGTTGGGCAGTTTGGCAAGTAGGGTCAAGCTCGCCGAACCACTCGGCGGTTCGCCGAAATCCTCCTTGATCGCCTTTAATTTCATGCTTTGGTTGATTTTGACTCTATAACTTTTGGCGAGAAATATGAGTTCGCCGAGTGCACTCGGCGACTCACCGAAGTCCTCCTCGATCACCCTTTTTGCGCCCCTAACCCCTAAAATACACTGTAACTTTCGACGGGATAGTCTGTGCTCGCCGAATGATGTCGGCGATTCACTGACACTCCAATGTTCTGGGAATTTTTTTAGTCAATCCTTTCGACGAGCCCGATCTGGCTCCCCAAAGTGATTCGGCGACTCGCTGATCAGTTTGGCAAGTCTTTCTGCAACATGATTTCTGCATTTTTCTTGGATTGATTCTAACTCATTTTGGTGTGTTTTGAAGATATGGCTAGAACCAACCTAGATATGTTGCCCCACAAAAGAACACGGGGCTAGTGGTCAATAAAGGGGCAGCTAACCCTCATAAAAAGGGAAAGATGGCACCTCCTAATGGAGGAAAAGGCACGGGCAAGGCAACCGAAGCTGAGAGACCGAAGCACGACTCTGGCAGTGATGGGGATTCATTTACCTCTTATGTCTCACTCTCTGAGCCTGATGATGTCCATCATCTACAGTCCTGGCGAGCAGAAATTTGTGCTAGGTCTCGCCAAAATTAGTCTAGAGTTCCAGAGGCCATACCTTTTGTTGTTGATACAGTGTCAACTCCGGCACCGACTGTGGTTCCAGAACCACCAGTTCAGGGTCCTCCTCCCCCGCTACTCAATAGATTAAAGTCCGAGGGAATGAGGACGATTCTTAAGGAGAAGTTGTTGTCCACGGAGGGCCTAGTGGGCATATATTCCAAGGTGAGGGACACACTCCAGTACCATCACTTCGAATAGTATACCAGGCCTCGAGGCCCATACATTCTTACATGGGTTCGGGAGTTTTACTCAGCATACGGTGACCTGGTATCTAAGGGCAAGAAGAAGGCCAGTACTTTCAGATCGGTAGAGTCCATCATGGTATGGGAGACAGTAGTAAGCTACAGCCGCGATCATATCAACTTGTCTTTGGTAGAGGGTCAGTTTTTGACTACCCAAATTTGGCAACCACGACACCTTTGGATGATCTCAAGGGCTCGCTTGCCCCTCTCATTTCTGACACCACCCCGAGGTGGATTGAGGCAGGAGTCTAGATCGAGAAGAAGGACTTGAATGTAGTTGCACGGTACTAGTTCGGATTCATCAGCAACTCCATTATGCCTTCACAGAATTAGTCCATCCAAAGGCAGCCAGCCTTGGGTCAATCATAGCCCGGAGGAGCATTGACTTGGGACTCAACATTGAGCAGGAGATGGCTATGAGGGCCAAGCAGCGCCAGACGTCCCTTTAATACCCGGTCCTAATTACAGAGTTGTGTCGGCGTGCTGAAGTTCCTCGTGACGAGAAGAGGGACATCGAGGTCACCCCCACATCCTCCACATACATCTGGGTATAGTTGCCGAGTTCATTCGGGAGGAGGCAGATAGGAGGAGAGCAACTCAAGTGGACGCATCCCCAAAGGTTCATGTTGAGACGATACTTGCAAAGGCATCTTTGCCAACTCCGGCCTCTGGGCCTTCAAGTACACCTGCTTCCATTCCTCTCAGGCTCTTGGAGCTTCTACTGCTTTCCAGCTCACCAGGATTACTCAGGCCATGATCCTGAAGATGGGGCATAAGGCTGGCAAGGGAACGAGGACGGGGACTGTGGGACGGGACGGGATGATGGACGCCTTGGCTGGGATTCGGCCGGGACCGGGATTGTGGGGATCAGGATTGGCGGGACAAAAATACGTCCCATCTCATCCCACTATATATACGGGATGGGACGGGGTTTGGCGGGACGGGACGGGACGTGGGATTTTTATTTTTTTATATGTTTATTTATTTGTATTGAAATTATATGTTATTGAATAACATTTTTAGTTTATTTAGTTTTCAAATTTCAAGTTTCAAATTTCAAATTTGAGAAGTTTAAATTTGTATTTTAAATATTTTAAAGTAATTTAAACTTGAAATTTCAAATGTCAAATTTCAATTTTTAAATTAAGTATTTTAAAGTTAGTTTAGTATATATGTAAATATGTATGTATATATTAAAATTAAAATGCAAGACAATAGTTGTATAAAAAAGACTTGAATAAAGCCTTCAAATTTATTCAATAAAATCTAATTGCAACTTAGAACTTAGAAGTTACAATTTACAAATATTAGTGGAGTAACTAATCTACACAACCACCTTTTAGGAAGGGTTCTGTTTTAATAAGTTCTCATATGTAAAACTAATATTTGTTACAAATATTAGAGGAGTAACTAATTTACATAGCCACCTTGTAGGAAGGGTTTTGTTTCAATTAGGTCTTGAATATAATTTAATATTTGTATTCTCCTTTAAAATTCAATTCTAATTGTCGTATCATATCGACGGTAACATCCTCCGGTGTTGGCAAACTTGCTAGAAACTCTTGTGACTCTAATTCATCGTCACTAGATTCAATTACCGCATTAATCCAAGCTTCATGTTTGGAACTTAACTTTGGCAAATTATAATTCCACCTCTCGGCGTTGACCCGATCTCTAAATAAAACTGATGTTTCCAAACTTTATTCCGCCAATGAATGTCTATGATCGCCAAGTTGAAACCTTCCCGCACTAAAAGCAGCCTCCGATGCAACTGATGAAGCTTGAATAACTAGAACATCACGAACTATTTTGCCCAAAATTGTAAATGCAACGCTCCGCCTCCTCCACCATGCTAATATTTCTACATTGCCATCGTCGTCGTCCACTGTTTCTAAAGATTGATTAAGATATTCTTCAAAATCATCACAGTTAGTAGAATTAAGACCAAGAAAACCTCACATAAAACTATTAATTCGATCTTTACTCTGAGGATTAGAAGCTTGACCAACTTCTCCTTGAGTATTTCCTATAGTTATATATTTTTCATACAAAATTTTTGCTACTACTTTTATGCTAGACTTACACATTTCACAAGTTGGAATTTGTTCTGGTAAAATTTCTAAAGTATCATAAAAAGTTTAAATAAGTCTCTGCACACCTCGTAATTTATATTGAGGGTTAAGTAAAGTAGCAATTAAATAAATTTGAGGAATAGGAAAAAAATATTTATCAAACTTTCAACTGCAACTCTAAATTTTTCAATTTTTTTGTATTTAGAAAATTGAATTGTAATAGCACAAATATTTATTAATACTGATAAAATAGTAGGATAATAAATTCCAGAAAACATGGTTGTAGCATCATAAAAAAATCTTTAAAATTCTAATAGTTCATTAGTTTCTTCCCAATTTGCTTCACAAATTCTATCTAATGGGTTAGCATTATGATCATTAAACACCATTTGTATGGTTCCTTTATATTCGTAAGCAACTGAAAGCATTTCGTAAAAAGAATTCCACCTTGTTTTAATATGTCTTGAAATTTTTCTTGGTGGCAAATCACATAGTACACAACGCTCATTCAATTCCCAAATTCTAGTAGCTCTAAGAGCATGAAAAATCCAGGCAACAACATATTCAATTTTCATACAACCACAATCAAATAATGAAATACCATCTTGTACAACTAAATTTAATACATGTGCAACACATCTAACATGAAAAGCATTAACATCAATTGGACATAATCTAATTTTTAACATACTAGCAGCGTTTGTATTATTAGTTACATTATCTAATGTGACATACATTACTTTATCTATAAGCATGTAATAATCTAAATCACTAAAAATATTTGAAGCTATATATGCACCAGTTTTTTTTTTCTACACGTTCTTTATAACTTAATGTTCTTTTTTGCAAATTCCAGTTATGATCAATCCAATGTGCTGTAATAGTTAAATAATCATGTCCATTAACACTACGACCTATGTCCGAAGTTATAGACACTCTACAATCTAATATGCTAAACAAACAACGAAGATATTGACAATGTTTACCTTGATATAAAAAAACATCAACTTTAACAGTATTTCTTGAAAAACCTTTAAAAGAAGGATTATAAGTTTGTTGAATATATTCAATAAAACCGAGATGTGAAAGAAAACTATAAGGCAAACTCCAAACATAAACCATTTTAGCTAAATTTTCGAGATCTCTTTCCTTATTATATATACGTTGTGTTAGTGGACCATTGGGATTAGAAGGATTTAATGTTCCTTGAACCATGTTAGAAGCCCCTACCGATTCATTAACATTAATATCAACATCATTAACTGGAATTCCTTTTTTTCTATCGGCTAATGTTTTAGCTTCTTTAGATTGAATCGGCACACAAGATAACAAATGTCTATTTAAGCCCCCCGTACCACCTTGACCTCCACCTTGTTTATGTTTAAAAGGTTGTTTACACTTATTACAAATACCAATAGAGTTTTCCTTATTGAAAGTCATAAATTGCCGCACAACAGAAGTTTTAGGGCGTTGATACTTCACCTTCTCCCTTGTAGGAGGTATAAGGGGTAGGCGTCCACAATTTCACTCCGTTGAATTTGTAGTTTCATTTCGAACTGCTGTCACCGGACTAGTAGGTCTATCTTCTAATTCATCTTCTCCCAAATCAACTTCTACTTCTTCACCTGAATTTTCATCAAGATTAGGATTAATATTACCATAACGTCATTCTAAAATTTCATGATCGAGTTGAACATTTGAATCAATATCATAAGAAGTATCATTAACATAAGTAGAATCATTTGTATTAAATCTAACTCTAGACATTGATTTAGAAGAAGAACAACCACATTTACTCTTATTTTTTCCTTACTACTTTTTTTATTAAAATTAAATAATTTACTAATGCCACTTGGTTCTTTCTCTTTTCCTTTACCGGTATCTTTTTTGCTAGAACTCATATTTAATTATATGCAAAGTGTAATATATAAAATAATAATAACACAAAAATTAATGACGAAACATAAAATATAAATATTATGAAACGAATGTACCAAACGTCTGCATTAATAACAGACATTATAACTGATTCTTGAAGCTTGTAGTTTGTTGTAACTTGATAGCAAATATGAGAATTATATATATAATATGAAAATTTAGAATTGAAATATATGTATTTGATATAATATGAGACTTAAATGCAATAAAAAATTAAGACTTAAGAATGAGAGGATATAGAAAATAGATGAGAGAATAGATGATTTGTAAGAAATAATAAGGGATAGAGGGGTATTTATAATATTAAAAATGAGTTAAAGTGTATTTATGATAACTTGAGAGTTTAAATTAAAGTAATAAAAGTAAGGGGTGGTAGGGGGTGTTGGGGAAGTGAAAAAGGTGAATAAATCCATTGGGGGGCCCACTAGTCGTTGCCCCAATGGATATAATTAAGAAAAAAAAGGATCCCACGAAGCCGGTCGGTTCAGCCGGGCCGGGTCGACCGGGACCAAAGGGTGAACCGGCCCCTAACCGGTCCCCTATCCCGAAGTCCCCCAAACCCATGAAATGATACGGGATCGGGTCCAACAACATGGGTCTCGAGCCGATCGCGGGCATGGGCGGGCCGACCCGATCCCCTTGCTAGCCTTAATGGGGCACTTAACCCATTATGGGAGACCTGGTTGGAGGCTGAGGTACCTTGGATGATTGAGAGGGCCATCCTAGCTGCATTGACACCCCTTAGGGCATCTATTGACACTCTCACAGCGAGAGTAGAGACTTGTGAGAGTCGACATAGAGCTACTTCAGAGGTTATGACTTTGAAAGCCGAGGTTGCTGATTTGAGAAAGGATGTGGACTACTTGAAGTCCATAGACTTCACTTCACTTTTAGAGGCAACTGATGATATGGATGCCTCGGCTACTTCTTAGATTCCTTTGACCACCACCGGAGATGTGCTGATGAATGATGTGGCAGCTGATGAGTCGGAGGCAAAGACAGACGAGGAGCAGATGGAGGTGCCAGAGGAGACTATCTATGGAGACCTGCTAAACCTAGAGGAGACGATTGTACAGTCGGTGATTCAGACATCGCTAACAGAGAAATCCATGGCAGGCCTTAATGGTGCCAGTAGTCCTGATTGCATCGAGCACTGATGCCCCGACAGATGGAACGACTGTGTAAAAAAGACCTTTCTTTACCTCTCTCTGTCATTTTCATTATCTTTTTATTGTTTTGTTGCATTTGAGGACAACTGCGCACATTCCTTTTATTTGTGATGAGGTGAGGTATTTCCATACCTACCTCTTGTAACCATCTTTTGTATATATTATTGGGTTTTTGTGTTTAAATTGTGTTTTGATATCGTGTTGTGGATGTTTGAGCTTATAGCTCCTCATTATGAATGCAAATGATTTTTGACCTTTCTGGAAAAAAAAATTGCCACATCTTGTGTGTGATTGTGGTTGTTCTTGTGCAAGTTTGAGTATCGGTTATGATCAATACCAATGACTTTAATAGTGCTCTTAATCGAACAAAATGAATGTGCAGCTACGATGAGGCCAAATGAAGTATCATAGACAATGTGCGAACTTTGTGCATCTCGTTGTAACTAGCTGATTATCGAATGAGCCTCTTGTCATGAACATTGCGCACTAGCGAATGCCTTGTGTGATGAGCTTACCGTGAACCTTGTGTGATGACACCTAGAATTTACCCCGTTGGTCCGGTTGACTAATTGATGCAAGCTCTTGAAATGATCTTAGGCAACAATTTTGAAGGGTGAAACAATTTGACAATATACCTCTTTTGTGGCCAACCTTGTGAGTGTGAACTTTGTTGAACCCCTTTGAGCCTTATCCTTTTCTTGGAAAAAACTTGATGCAATTGTAACCCCTCTTTATCAATTCACCCATAATCCTCATGAAGTGTGGTGTGTTTAAATGGCCAACTTAGGCCAAAAGCCTAAGTTGGGGGTGTGATGAAAAGAGGAGGAAAATCAAGAAGTGTGAAGAAGTTCCCTTTGATCCATGGACTTGAAAAAGATGGAACTCCTCCATAAAAAAGAAAAACAAAGAAAGAAAAGAAGAAATAAAAAAAAAAGAATGAAAAAGTTGTGAAAGTTGCAAAAGAAATGGGGTGAATTTTGAGCATGAGTGAAAATGTTGAAGAAAATGGAAGAAAGTGATGTTCATACCACATTTCATAAGGATAGCAGCCACTGAGCCTAAATGATCATACCTTTACACTCAGCCCCGTTACAAGCCTCGAAAAGACCTTTTTTATCTTGAGTGAGCTAAAACAAATGTTGATTGGAAAATAAGGGCAAACCTATGGGTGAAGCCATGCATGTGTTCATCTTTGTGAGTGTGAGAGTTGTATGTGATTCCGAAACTATAAATTGTTGAAAAATTGTATGTGAATATGGAATCATCTTTGTTGTGAGGGCATTTGAGTACCTTTGTTAAGCTTGAACTTGCATTTGAGTCAAGTATTATGAACTTGAGAATCTTTGATAATGGTGAGTCACAACTTGAAACTTTAAGTGCACAATTGATCCTTGCATGAGTAAGTTGAGTCTTGTTGTGTGCATTCATGATTGAGTCTTTTGTAGCACTGTTTGAGACATCCTTTTTTGAATTGTTGAACTTGAGTTTTACTTGAGGACAAGCAAAAGTTTAAGTTGGGTGTTGATGAGTCCGAGATTTGGACTCGTTTAAGGCTTTATTTATATAGATTTAGTGTCCTCAAATGTTTCTTTTGTGCCAATAACTGATGTAAAACCCTTGATTTCCAGGTATATGGATTGAGGAACAAAGCAAGGAAATTGATTTGCAAAAAGGAACAAAGCAAGCTGAAAATATGAAGAAAAGCAAGCCTGGTGATCGCCAAGTCCACTTGGTGAATCGCTGAATAGCTGCTTGACCGCCTAAAGTTCAAGTGTGCCAAGCCCTGAAGGAAAGAACCAAGTTGGCCAGAGAAAGGAGCAGTCGGCGAATCGCTGAGTGATTCCACGATGTAGTATTGGATCGCCCAAAATTACAAACCTTGAGGATGTTAAATGCCAAGGCAGAAGGGCAATGGAAATGACCAAAGGGTGTCTAACCGAGTGGTTCGGCGAGCTCGACTTACTTCGCCGAGTAACTCTTCGCAGCACATTATTGACGACTATAAATACATTTTTGAACATTTAGTTTAGTATCTTAGCTCATATATTTTTAGTCTATTATTGAGTTTTAAACTTGTGAGAAGTTTTCTTTATTTTTTTCTAAGCTTTGAAGAATTGAAGTTTTTCACTTTTGAGAAATTGGAAGCGGGTCTTTGAGATTCTTCGAATCGGAGCATTGTAAGGACTAATCTACACTTACCCAGTTGATGGATAATCAATTTGGTAACTGATTTTACCTTTTTATGATGTCTAGCTAAAACCCCAATTCTTGGGGTGTGATTATGTGATTATGGGTTGATTTAGTTTATGGGTATTGTTAATTGTTAGTTTAAATGCTATTTAGAAGTGAGTTCAATCATTAATTGTGGTTTAATCTAAGAATTGTAG
This sequence comes from Solanum verrucosum, assembly GCF_900185275.1. Lineage (NCBI taxonomy): Eukaryota > Viridiplantae > Streptophyta > Magnoliopsida > Solanales > Solanaceae > Solanum > Solanum verrucosum. The sequence goes on from NW_026020240.1 coordinate 346,776, forward strand.
TTGCAAATGCAGTTCTACCCTTGTGTGTTTGGCTTGCTCGAGAAAGAGGTTTTAAAACTAAACTTATTGATTGATGGTCTGTGGGTATTGGGTTGACTTGTGTTCAGCTCGAGAGAGTGAATCCTAAACCCAATCCCACACATTCAGCTCGAGAGAGTGAATGGACAAAGGTGTGGGCTATTCTTATTTTTCATGCTTGTTGATGTTCGAGAGAAATCAACTTGATTCGGGGTAAATTGTTCTAGAGAAAGTTTATCTCCTCTATAGCCTAGCTTACTCACTAATATCAAGCTATTTTCTAATAGTTGCAATTACATGTTCGTCTATATTAGCCTATAATCGAATCACATCCCAAGAACCCATCTCATTATTGTTATTTCATATTATTTGCCACTGTTTTTAGTTGATAATTTACCCCCCATTTGACATTCGTTTCACTCCCTGATTTGAATGATGTCTTTATTCGATAATTTTAATTCCTATGACTAATTTGATCATGTTCATACTTCCCAATTGACTTTTAAACACGTACCACTCCCTGTGGGATTCGACCCCAACTCATTTAGTTGGGTTTTATACTGATTAACGACCGTTGACGCTTAAAATTGGATGAAGTGTCTTTGATAACGTTATTTTAATCAATCACACAAGCTCTCAACATGTCCTCTAAGGTCTGAATAGTATGCTCTGCCTGACCATCCGTCTGTGGATGAAATGTTATGCTAAGATTAACCTGAGTACCAAGACCTTTCTGAAATGACTTCCAGGTAAACTGAGGACCTCTATCCGAGATGATAGACAAAGGAACCCCGTGCAACCTAACTATCTCATTAATGTAAAGCTTGGCGTAGTCCTCTGCCGAGTCTGTAGTCTTGACAGCTAAAAAGTGAGCAGACTTAGTAACTCTGTCAACTATCACCCAAATGGAGTCATGTTGTCTGCGAGTACGAGGTAAGCATGTAATGAAGTCCATGTTTATCATTTCCCACTTCCATGTAGGAATGTTGATATCTTGAGTCATACCCCCTAGCTTCTGATATTCTACCTTCACTTGCTGACAATTAGGGTACTTAGCCACAAAATCTGTTATATCCCTCTTCATGCCATTCCACCAAAAGACTTCACATAGATCACGGTACATCTTAGTGGCACCTGGATGAATACCATACCTGGAGTTATGGGCTTCTACAAGGATCCGTTGTCTCAACTCACCCACCTTAGGAACACATAAACGACCTTAATATCAAAGCACACCATCTCCCCTTTGGGAGAAAATCTCAACTCTCTACTAATGAACTACACCCTTTAGTTGAAGTAATATAGGATCACTGTCGTGTTTTTCCTTAACCTCCGCTACCAATAAAGATTCTGACCCATTCTGAACTGTTACACCACCATCTGATATGCTCATAAGGCAAACTCCTAAGCGAGCAAGCCGATGAACATCTTTGCTAATTCCTTCCATTTTTCCACAATAAGTACTACACTACCCATAGAGATCATCTTTCTGGTCTTAAGGTAAAAGATAATTCGACCTATAGGCACTGAGCTACTACCCTTTCATTCTAAGACTGGCCCATTGGAAACTGAAACCAATCGATCCTAGTTCTACAATCAACTGAGGCATAACAAGAATGTAACCAATCCATGCCTAGAATGATATAGAAATCTACCATTTCTAACTCTACAAGATTCTGCTAAGGTGACTTTTTGAGAGACTGTGACAGGGCAATTTATGTATACCCGTCTACCTATAACTAGGTCACCAACTGAAGTAGAGACTGAGAAGGGTTCTGAAAGAGTTTCTAGACTGACACCGAAGATTACTACTATAAGGAGAGTTAGACAGGTAAGAGTAGCCTCTGGATCTAACGATGCATAAACACCTAAATGAAAGACTCATCACGTACCAGTGACCACATCAAGAGACTCTTCATGATCCTAGCAAGCCTGGAGAGCATAGAACCTGCCTTGGCGCTGACTGCCACCTGTACCAGATGACACACCCTGCTGAGTTGGGCGACCTACTGGTGCTGTTGGGACTGTAGACTGAGCCCTACTGTCGCTACCTCCTTGCCCCTGCCTGGCAAAACGGAAATCCTTCACCCTATGACTAGACTTACCATATCCAAAGCATCCTTCCTTCCTTGCAAGACACTCCCCCGGATGATTCTTACCACACTTTGGACAAGTTTGGTAGGTCTTATTTCCTTAAACACTTCCCTGAGATTTAGAGCCTGGTGCCCTACTATTATGATCTTGTCGAAACAGTGAGTGATTTCCACCACTCGATTTCTGCTGAGAGTACTTATAGTTCCCTGTTCTAGCTTTTTGTTGACCTTAGCTATTTCCCTAAGCTTATCTCCCTTAACCTGTTGAGCATGAGTCATGATCCTAGAGATATTCATATCCCCTAACAACATAGCATTCCTGCACTCTGTCTTCACTAAGTCGGATACCCCAAATAGAAACTGACTCGTTTGTGCCCTTGGATCGGCAACCATATGTGGAGCATGCCTAGAGATTTGGGTGAACTTAAGTCTATTCTCTTGGACTGACATAGTACCTTGCCTCAAATTCATAAACGCTTGAGCCTTAGCCTCTCTTAACTCCCTCGGGAAGAACCTGTCCAGAAAAGCTCCAATAAAACACTCCCAAGTTACAGGAGTTACATCCTCACCCCTGTTTTCTTTCCACTGAGTGAACCAAATGTGAGCCACATCCTTAAGCTGGTAGGATGCCAACTCTACCCTATCGTTTCCGGTCACTTACATCACTCCAAAGATTTTCTTAACCTCATCAATAAAGTTCTGTGGGTCCTCACCAATCTGCAACCCTAGAAACTCAGGCGGATTCATCCTAACAAGAGCTCAAACTCTAGTTGCAGTTGACCCAACATTAGTATTAGTAGGAACTGGACCTGTTGATTGTTTAGATTAGTCATACTCTAAGCCATAAGTTGGACAACATTCTGAAACTCTGCATTTGAAGCCTCATGGTCTAGGACTGGAGGGACTGCTTTAGCATTGTGTGCATTAGAATTCCTTGGGTAAGCTCTACGAGGAGGCATGATCTGAAATGCATAATGATGGATTAGAAAGGAGATCATACCCATGCACGATAAGAATAGCAAGAAAGTGAAGTTTTCCTAAAACACTTTGTATTTTCCCTCTCATTATATGTGGTGCACTTCACACCTCTGAAAAGGACTCTACTTAATGCGGCTTTCAGACATCCTAGGACTCTTGAGCCTAATGCTCTGATACCAAGTTTGTCACACCCCGAGGCTACCCCCTGGGCGTAAACACGGGACCTAGGATCACGAGTGACCCCAAGTTAACCCTAGCTGGCATATCATAAGCATACTAAAAGATTAATGAATAAATATACTATGCGGAAGCTTAAACAGTGATAGTAAAAAATGGGGAATACCCAATACTGATCTGAATATATAAAATACTATGAGTTTAATAACAACTGGAGAATCATACTCAAACCACAATTGAATCTAGTACTATGTCTAAAATAAGCCTCCACTGACTAGATTTACTGGGATATGCCCCCAGCTAACTCTAGCAAAACTGAAATTGAAAGACTGGAAATAGAAATATAACATGTCAATCGTCCTTGAAGAATGAGGACTTACCACTGATACTGCTGAACTAGAGATCGGGAACCAATCTATGTGTGATTTGAATGATGAGGACCTAAACCTACATCACGAGAAGATGTAGCGTAGAGTATGCATCAGTACTTGAAAGGTACTAAGTATGTAGGATAGGATAAAGCTAAACAATATATACATAACTGAAATAGAGCATACTGATCAATGATATAAGATGAACATGAAGAATATGCTAAACATGATGAATATGAACTAAATGAATGTAGTGACCAAGTTTATAACATACTGAAACTGAATACTGAATTGTCTGTGGTAGCTACTAATAACCGAAATAAAACCACATGAGCTAAATGTGGAGTCTGATGTGTACGGCCTATCGAGAGGACCCAATATACCATGCCAAGGGTATAGAGGCATGACTTGAGTGATCAATAAGTATAATACCCACATAGGGGACTTACCTACGGGGGCAAGTAGTTCTGGGACTATGAGGGTAACTAACCCTAGTCCAACTCGGTATTAAGCCTACTCCCAATTAATTATGTAAGTAACATATTATAACTGAATTTTTGTAATACTGAATAGCTCAAAATACTGACATACTAACCGAAAATGCAACATTAATATACTAATAATGAAACATTCTTAACTGGTGCATGTATATCTGAATAAACTGACCTAGCAAATATAATTCATGAACTAAACAAATCTACATAACTAGGGTTCTGAGTTTCATGCAAGAACTAAGCAACAATTTCACAAAAACATGATAATCTGATTTGGATTAGTCTAATAGATGAATCAAAACAATATTCTAAAGTTCTAGAAACCCTAGATCTAAACATGATAAGGGAATCAAGAATCTGACTTAATTTTAGGGACCTAGTGGATGAAAGAACCCACTAGTGAAATCCCACATACCTGGTGACGAATTCCACTGAGAAATATTTTGATTTCGGGGCAGAAACTGGAGGAAACCTTGTTGCGTTCTTGGAGAGGGTTGGTCGACTCTTTCTCCTTCTTTTCATTCAACTTGATGATTTTTTGGAGAATGAGTTGAGTAGGGTGAGTTCTAATTAAGTTCTAATAAATCATATGCTAGCACCCTAAATGGTTATGAAATCCCCATAAATTGATTTAAACCTCCAAAGTTATTTTACAAGGAAATATACTAGCACTCTTCGGGAACTTGTCTAAATAGGTACAAGAGTTTCTAAAAGTACATTCTATAAAATAAATAAGACACAGCTCCCACCATAAAGGAAAGAGGAGAAGAATTTGTCAGAGATCAACAACATATTCAGCTATGAAACATTACTGAATTCCTACAACCAGACTATACTAAGTGACATAGCAAGAGTAGTATCAATACAAACAACACGTACCGGTGGGCATCATCAGTCGATCCAAACTTACCACATAATATAAAGTATACATTCAAAAAGGGAACATGCAATATGAATGTTACACCACCCCAAATATCTATCCACGTGCTTTCACCATTCCGGGTATAATTTCCATAAACTAGCACACTTTGGACTCAATCTCCTACCTCATTCCACTGTCAACTCTAGTATCTAAACATTCAATCCCCTTGCCACTCTAAGGATTCCCAAGCCTACCTTTTATGTCACCCTCATATCATGTCATAACCTAACCCTTCTATCACATAGGGATTTCCCAAATACAAGACCGCTACCAACTATGTTAACCCACCTACTACTCTCACTCAAGTTCTCATGACAACACCTCAATCTTTTCAGATCAGTATCCAAAACTGGTGCCTTAGACCAACTCGGCCATCTTGATTCAAATCCCCATTACCAAATATGTTCTAAACAATAAACAACTATAGTCAATCTCTACACTTAAACTATGCACCAGACTTCGGTCATCAGCCTAACCTAGTAACCACAACTTAGGAAAATAGATAACATACAATTATAAGCACAAGTATAACAAAGCTCGAACTCTTACTCTTCACCCTGAGTTGATATGGACAATTATCATGAACAACATCAACATCAGCACAACAAGACATACATGACTCATCACACTTGTCAAGTAACCCAGACCTTCTAAGGATCCTTAAAACACCATTCACAGTGTTTAACATGCAAACCTGGTCTACACAAAAATCATTCCATTATTTAAGCACAAATCTCAGTCACTCGTGGACCCACATGCACAGTCACATTATGAAGAAGTAAATCAGTTCACTCATGGAACCAACATGTAAATTCGATTCTCTCATGGGACTCATGCCCAAGCTTTCAGTGTATCGGTGTGGTTCCGAGCCAATCAGAGTTAATATTTATATCAGGTGTGGTATCCAAGCCATCATTGTTAGTGTACTGGTGTGGTAACCGAGTCAACCATATGTGTATATCCCCATATCAGGCATGGAATCCGAGCCAACCGTTAGTATATACCAGACGTGGTATTCGAGCCACCCATGGGGATATCTTGTACTAGGCATGGTACCCAAGCCAACCAGCAATCACAAAAAATCATGCATAATCACAAACATAATGAACAATAATACTTGAAACCTCAAGTCACATAAACATGTTCATTGCATGAAATTATCAACACGATATCATTTCATGTGTTTTCATATGTCTTCCCCAACATACATTACACAAGTGATACTAATGAGCAGTAAACATGCATACATACACATATTGAACAACACAACCATACCAATATATTAATGTCCCAACATTGAACCACATTTTGAGTGCACATGGGTTCCCGTTGATTACCACAAGTACCAGAAATGACTATAACCCAACAATTTCATAACACTTAACCTTACAATTATCACAAAATCGCCCAATAAAAAAACTCAAAGTTAACAATCAAGAACTAGAGAACCGCCCCATAGTCATTATCTTTCCCCACCTTAACAACAATAAACAACAACCTTTAACCATTCAAACTTTGTGCCCTAAGGCCTAGGCATGAAATCTCCCGTCAATCTTCAAAATATCATGTAATTAGAAACATGTCTAGACTACTCAGTTAAAAAAACCTAACCTACCTAGACGTCAAGCTGTTGCGACAAGTAAGTTGTGCGGTTGCTGATCTTCCTTCTTATTCACATTTATGAAGGCTAAATAATCTAATAATAACAACTATAAGAGTAATTAATAAACTACTCTTCCAACAAATACTTTGGATTTCAGACCCACTAGATCTACCCTCCAATCTACTCAAAAACTCTATATTTTGAAAGGGTTAGATCAATTTCTAGTCCCAAGGACAATCTATCAATGCTAACTCCAATTCAAGAGATTTTCAACCTATAAATTTCCTTTACATCAGAAAATTCTACCTAGGTTAACTTTCTACCCCCATCATGATCAATCTAATGTTATTCAAGGATTAAAGAATCAAATGAGTGTAAGATCGATGAAAGGACTTACCTTGAAGGAGGAAATCAATGGAAAATTTAAAAAATCACCATTTCGTAGCTCTAGCCCGACTTTGAATGAGGCTTAGGAGTAAAATAACATTTTAGGTCTAAAAATTGCATTTAATTGCGCGTATCCCGCTGTAGCAGTCCCGCTATAGAGGTCTCATCTTTTCAGCACGGACAATCTTTGGTAAAATGGTCATAACTTTTTATTACGAACTCTAAATTATGCAAACGTGGTGGAGTTGGAAAGAAGACTAATAGACCTTTAATTTGAAAGGTTATGGGTCACCTAATTCATTATAGTCTGAGACATATGGTTGTTTGAAGTTGACCTTAGTTTAAACTTAAGCCCGAAACTAAATCGTAAAGGCACTTTCAATTGAACATTGTGATAGGGGCATTGTACTACCATAATTCATAACTAATGCACTCGCAACCAAGGAATTGATCCTAACCCAGTGACGAATGAGACTCGTGTACCTTTACCACATATATTTTCAGTAACAATGGAATAGGTTGTTACAATATATGTATTGATACATATATATTTGAGTTATAACCTTCATATTGACACATGTAGTCGTCAAATACAACATGTATCTAAGCATATCTCTTCTTTCTATTCTAAAACTCGCTCACATTTGTCCTCTCTCTCCCAATCTTGATCGATTCTCTTCTCCCTCTAATAGCCTTAATATATCGAATACGGTCTAATATATATATTTAGAATCTCTCCTCTCTCAAACTATGTCTATGAATAGTAGGGGTGTACAAAATCGAACCGCAAATCGAACCAAACCACAAATCGAGTCAAACCGGAAAAAAAACCCGACTTGTGGTTTGGTTTGACTTGGTTTGGTATTGGAAAAAAAACCAACTATATTTGGGTTGGTTTGGTTTTAACTAAAAAAAAAATCAATCCGAGACCAAACCAACCCGACATTATATATGTAATTTTAAAATTTTATTTATACATAAAAATATTTACTTTGATATAATTTTAAAATATGTCTTATACTATTTCATAGTTTTTATCTTTTAATATATTATTTCAAGTTTAAAACTTAGAATTCAGAATGGTCCAATAATAAAGATTATAGTTCAAAGATGTTGATAATTATAATAAAACTTAAATCAAAATAAAATTAATACTAATGCAAAAAGAAAATTAATTCAACACTAAGAATGACAATAATATTGAATATTTGTTCTTTAGTTTTACATTGGTTTAGACAATTAAAATACATAATCTAATTTTAATTTTTCTTAAATATTTAATAATATAACTAATACTTATTAAACTTATTTTAGCATGATTTTGTACTTTTAAATTATGATCATTTTCATTATGACTTTGCAATATTTATTTTATATGATGATTTCATTATTATTTTTTATTGAATATTTTAGTGTCATCAGTACTCGTCTCATATTTTGTATTATTTTCTTAAGAAACACCTTAGATAATTGTATTTTGGTTGGACTAAAGAAATATTTGGAGCACAAGTTAATTATATGTTTGTGTACAAACTTTACCGAAAAAATCCCAAAATCTGAAAAAATTCGAGGTTTATTAGTTTGGTTTGATTTATAAATTTAAAAATTTGACACAATGGTTTGGTTTGGTATTTGAAAAACCAGAACCAACTCGAGGTTGAAAAACCCAAAAAAATCTGAATTTTATTAGTTTGGTTTGGTTTATAAATTTAAAATTCTTACACAAATGGTTTGGTTTGACATTTGAAAAACCCGAACCAACCCGGTCATGTACACCCGTAATGAATAGTAATTATACAATTATAGCTACTCCTGTACGGGCCACCTAACTCATCCTGTATGGAAAGTTATGGCCGTTTGAAGTTGACCCAAAACTCACATCTTAAGTTTAACTTGCAAAATTTCAGATTTTGCTATTTCCAATTTAGTTCTTTCTATTTTTAGCTCTTTCAAATACCGAGGTGTTACATGTAAGTTCCTCTAAATATATATATTAGAGCCCGTCAATATGAGCTTGACCCGCTAAGCTAGATCAGCCTAGTTCACGATTTGATAGAATTGGACTAAAACTACTAGAGTCCATTTTAGAATGAGATTTTTTTAGTTCACCTTAAGTAAGCCCATAGGCCTGTGAGTAGGGTTATTCATGGTTATGGTTAAAAAATCAAATCGAACCATAATCCGAATCAAACCGATAGTTGGTGTGGTTTGGTTAGGTTGGTTTTAATTTCTTAAAACCGATACTATTTGGTTTTGTTTTACTAAAAATAACCTACAAAATCAACCAAATCGAACCGAAAAATTATATATATAAATTTATAATTATTTATATATTATTCATAAATAAAATATAAATATTTTGTTAAATTGTAATTAACTTAAGCCTTAACTTACCATTTTCTCAAGCCCAACACTTAAATTTTAGCCCGACTATTAAAACCCTAAGACCAAGTCCATCAAAATCTATTACTTTAATCTTTACCTGCCCTACGTCACATTAGATTGTCATATTTTCTCTTAATTGAATCACTGTATTCGTATAATAATAACTCTAGTATTGCTTAATTGAATACATAATAACTTTCTTGTGGATTCTTCATGTATTAGGTGTCAGTATCTATCGAGATGTGTATATTCTCAACAAATTTAATTTATTACTTTCAAACCCAAAAATACAAAAAATCCAAACCAAATCGACAACAACCGAACCGACGGTTATTTTTTTCATTTGGTTTGGTTTGGTTTTAAAAAATTAAAAATAGACTAAATTGGTTTAGTTTTGGTTTTAACCAAAAACCAATACCGAACCATGAACCCCCTACCTGTGAGGCTTGAGCGAGGCTGAGCTGGGCCAGCTCATGAGACAAACAAAAAATAAATATTTCAAAAATATATAAATAACGGCAAACACTAGTGCAATGAACTCAAATCCAAATCCAATGATGACTCCAACTAGTTTCTCAACTATATTAATAAGGTTAAAGTTCAATTACAATTTCACAAAGTAAATGCAACAACTCAAAAGGCATAAGCCCAAAAGGAAATACAGAAATGTTGAAAGTAAGAACTAGGATCGAATGAAGAAGGAGACGAGAAACTAGACGTAGAGAAAGCAGAATGAGAGATACAGACTTTGCCTAAGCATGATCATAATACACATTAACTATTCTTTCTAACCGAGGGTTCCTAAAAACTAGTTGATAATTGGGCCTGGATCCCAAATCAACCTTTCTGAAGGTCTTTTGCTTCTATTTCTTGGCCCAACAGTTGCCTGTGTGACATCCCTATAGGTATTGACGCTGGACTTGGACTTATTCATAACAACTAGCCGTTATGAAAACCATCCTAGCAGCCGAGACGAATGTTACCCTTTATTCATAAATGTCATTAATTAGGCTATTTATCACGAGTTATGGAAAGTGATCCCTATATAAGCTATGGGAGATCACCACCTTGTAGAGACACATAAATCAAATCATTACTCTACTGAACTACCATTTTTTTCCTAGCAATTTCAATACTCGTCTCATAAGCTCATCGGATCAACACATGCTATATTAATCCTTTATCTACTTATCATATTCAATTCATTATTTTGCTTGCTTTTTAGCTATTAATCATTTTATATGCCTAGCATCAAGACTTTGTTTCTTATCCTTTAAACCTTATTATTAATTCAATTGTACCAACCTTTATAAGGTAAACAGTGGTGCCATTCATATAGAGGACTAGTTTCATTCTTAAAGCCACATTGTAGATAAATTCCAAGCTTGATCATTTATTTAGAAACAATTTGTGTAAGTATTACAATCCATATTAAACAAGTACATACATACATTATACATTAAGGTTTACTACATTATAAGCCATAAATTCAAAGAGAGTAATGTCGAAACCAGCAGAAATTGTTTCCTCTGTCACATTCCTCTGCTTCATCACCTCTAGTATGAATCCACCACAGAAGATTTGTACGCGAGTTTCCATCGTCATAACTAGTTAATCTTCTTGTTTTCTCCAAAGCACTTGTTTTATCATACATCCCTTCTAAAGCATACACAAACCCCTTCCACCCTTCTCCAACGCCTCGTCTTGCAAGAGCTGGAGTTGTCCATTGAACCAACTCTCTCACGAACCGAGCATCAGAAAATACAACTTCAGTAATAGGCAATAAAGGTAAAACCTGAATACCAAGTCTGCATTCTTTCCAATCAGGTGGAGCAAACCAAAGGCCACTGTCCCTTTTATTAGACCATAAAACTCCAACCACACGGTTATTTTTCGTGTATTCCTCCACATACAAGTTGCTTTCCTCTTTAATATGCCACCAAGTTTGTGCTGAATGAATCTCCATAGCTGAAAGAGTTGATCCAATGGCAACAAGATGAGTGTCACCATATGCCAATCCCATTAAAGCTGATGAATAGTACGCGCTCACCGCTTCACTTGTGCTCTCCTGGTTCCTTCCATCTGCAAACTCGGTTAAACCCCCTGCCCAAGAATGCAATTTCCACAAATCAAAGCACCTCAACCGCGTATAGTGTGAAGTTTCTCGCCTGCTTAAGTTCATGAAATCCGCCATAAGAGAATAAGTTTGTGGCCTATACTTTCTTCCCCACATTGGATCTATCTTGACAAGCACTGCAATAGCATAAAGGAAATAACCAATGTGGTAATGGTGATCATTATATACTCCGAATCCAAAATCAGCACCGGAATCCATTGAACCTTGTTTAGTTACAATTCCACCCCATTTTGTATCATAAAAGAAACCATTTGCTTCGAAAGTTCCATCTAACCAAGGTTCAATTGTATCCTTCAAGAATTTGCGGATTGCTGGGATAACATCAACGTAACAAACCTCTTCGGCTATCAATGCTAGCCTTGCAGCTCTTGCAATCAACTTCCCATAAAAGTAAGATGATGATGACAATGTTGAGATTAACGTTGAGTTCAAGTCCGCGACATCCTTAGTCAAAGCATCAATTATTTCAGAACAAGACTCCTCCTTTACACCTTTAATCGAATGCCATGTTACAGAAATCGGATCACTCTTCAATAGCCACGAGTCTCCAACAACGCCAACAAGTTCACCATCAATACTATTGTACTTAAAATCCTCCAAGGTAACACCTGAACGATCCGAGAGCAGTTGAAGATGCAGGGGATGAGCAAGCATCAACAAGTCCCCCCATCCAGCCTTTTCCCACTTGTACTCGACACAAAATGGCTGATTGAAAACAGCATTACCAGATTTAGGATAACAAGAACTAAACCGATCAAGAACTGCTTCATAGTCAGAATTTGGCAAGAGAACAATCCTTATTGTACCTGAAAACTCACTAGAAGTGATATTATTCATATCATTGCTCAAATTGATCGGTGAAGACGCGTACAAAATCCATGTTTGTCCATTATTAAGCTTAATAGTATATTTGGTGAGAGTAGCATTCCAAGAGCATTCAAGAATAGCATGAATCGTAGAAATCTTAAGTGCAACATCAACAATGACATTACAAGTAACAAAGGGACATCCCCTTACAAGAAAGAACCTAAGATTACTCGATGGAAGGTCCAACGTAACACTAAGATCACTAAATGATGAAATAACATGAGGTACATTTGGATTAGGATTATTCAACATAGAAATAGTGAGATCAGCATTGAATATCTGGTAAACGAATGAAGGATTACGGAACTGAGGTGGGTAACAAATACTAAGAGATGAATTCGACGATTTTATAAGATATGGATGAATGTATTCAGGCTGATCACCATTTTTCAAGACAAAGTTTTGAAAGAAAGAATTTGTAGGCAAAGGAGTTGACAAGAGATTATGAGCGAAAAATTGAGACGGATCAGGAAGGACAGTAGATTTTGCTTTTGGAAACAGAAAAGGTTGTAACAATGGCCTAATTTGTTGTTGTTGTGTAGACATTTCAGGGGATTTTGGTGGACTAATTTGAGGAGTTGGTGGCTCTGGCTGAGGAGGAGGTAATTTATAGTGTTTTGAACGTTTCTTGAAAGGTGTCGTGACAAATGTTTTGACTCGCGTAGTGATCTTTTTTAAAGCCATGACAGGTAATTTTAGTCGCGCAATATTGAACACCAACCAAACAAGATTAATTGCGCGACTATGTTTACCTGCCAATAAATTGAAATACTAATAATAATGATGAAATTTCAACTGATTTCCAACCTCACAAGAGAGGAAATTGGGAATTAGAAAAGAGCAAGTTGGATATTGCTTATAGAGGCGTTTAAAAATAGGAAATGGTGCCTTGCCTATACGCCAAGGCAAGATTAGATGTATGTTTACCTTTGGGGTTTTGCACATATTCCGATTCTTTCGTTTCACTCCATATATTACTGATCGTTAAAATTTGTGATCTAAAATAACTTAGATATTTGTTGTAGCTATATATAAATAAGGGAAAATGCTCAAATATACTATCGAACTTTAAGAAAAAACTCATTTGTGTCATTCATTAAAAGTTTGACTCATTTATGTCATTTTTGTTTGAGAAAAGGCTCATCCATGTCATTATTTGTTAATTGAAAACAAGTCCGATTTTGCAAAACCATTATTTACACGTGGTCAATTATGATACGACTCCGTTTTTTAAAGGGAAGACTCAAATGTGCAATCGAACTTTGAGAAAAAACTCATCTATGTCATTTATTAAAAGTTTGGCTGATCTATATCATTTCAGTTGACATAAATGAGTTTTTTCTCAAATGAAAATGGCATCAATGATTGAAAGGTTGATAGCATATTTTGAGTCTTTTCCCTATAAACAATTTCATTAAAAGTAAAAGAAGAATTTTATGGTTAAAGTGTTTCTAATTATAGACTTGTATGTGATATTCTTTTGGAATGGACTAAAAAAAGAAAGTGTACCACATAAGTTGAGACGTTAAGAGTATATAATTTAAGTATATTCTTAAACTATTTATTCCACACACATTGATTCAATTTTGAATACACTTTACTGTATAGTAATGTGCGTGACGGCAAAGAGGAAGAATTAGTTGGATGGCAGGTGAACATGAAAATGTTGTGGCCCTTGTGGGAAGAGTGGCAAGATATCTCCTAGTGTAAGACGGAGGTTGTTCTCGATATGCATTATGAAGTCATGATTTTAAAATATGATTTTAAATTAGGTTTGGACATGTGATTTGAGATCTCAAATACTTCAAAAAAAACATGATTTGAAATTTGAAAACAATCATTTTAAATTCTGCAAAAAAAAAAAAATTGGGAGTAGGGAAGGGGAAATCAGTAAGAGATTACAATGTGGGAATCGAACCCTCACCAACAAGGTGGGAGTTCGGGTAGTCAACCAACAGACCTACAACAATTCCGCATTGCAAAATATAACTCATGTTCTGCGTGAAGAAATTATTTATACCATGTGAAATAATTATATTAAATAATAACTAGTTACTACTATTACTAACAAGTGGATCTTTATAAAATTATGTGTATAATTTCGAAGTTTGTAATCACAAATATTTATTTATAAAAGAACATAAAGATATGTGACTATTGATGTGAAACATTACGATATATTTTGATATATTGTTTATGAATTATGATTTGCTCATTTGGTAAGATTGTATAAAAATTGAGAAATTTTGATAGTTACATAACTTGTGCATTTCCGTGTTTATAAGAAAAAATACAACTCAATAAATTCAACTTGCATGTTCAAACAATACTTCAATTTCAAATCATGATTTCATATTGCATGTCAAAATGAGTCTATAGTTAGGCAGACACAAATTGGAGATTTCAAGTTAACTTAGGGACTATTTGCTTGTTGGTTAGTGAGGAGTTATTCATGTATTAAAACTAACAAAATTACTTTGTACATTTTTAGGTTACAAATATGAGGAAAAATCTACCATAAGTTGTACATTGTTTTTCTTCTCTTTTTCCACATAAAAAACAGCATTGCTAATACAATCTTTGATTCATATTTTCTTTTCGTCTTGCAAATACATTTATAAGTCACGAAGAAATTTATGTATTTTTTTTGTTTATATATAATAGAAAGTATAATAACCAATTAATTTTTACATTATCAATATGTACATAACTCTAATTAGCAACCAAACAAAACCCCTTAACACCGAACTTTTAAAATTATATATTCAATTTAACATTTATATAAGTTTTTTTTAAAATTATTTTCATCGTATATATCTGTATTTTTTTAATGGAAAATATTGAAGGAAGGGATGAGTTGAAATGGATTTGAAGAAGGTATGTTTTGCTGGTTTGTTAAGCAAAGAACGGGAATCAATTAAATGTGAAAAGTCTTTTCGTCTACGGTAATTCATTTTCTTGAAAATAATATGCGTAGTTATAGGGAAACAGCCAAATGTACCCTTAAGACCTTAACTATTTTTATTTTTCTATTCCATTCACCCAACTCTTTTGTTAGAAAATTTACCTTGTATAGCTAAATATATATATAAATTTAGGATTTGAAACAAGTTAGTTAAAATATGTCATCCAATATTAATTTGTGTGATATTTTTACTAAATATAAAATTAATGTAATAAAACTTTAGTTTATGATGCTGTTTTTAAACTTTATGTTTGCACCAACCATGAGGTCCAACTGCTACTCCCCTTAGGTTCTGAAATGATAACAAAGGGAAAAAAGAAGAAGAAGAAGAAGAAGAAGAAGAAGAAGAAGAAGAAGAAGAAGAAGAAGAGTGAAATTGAAGAGGAGGAGAGATGTAATTAGATTAGCATAGCAGTGAAGCTGAAGTGGAGAGACTAGCAGATCAGAGAAAGAGAAAGAACTTGAAGAGCACCGCCGTATGACGTCGCGCAATCAGGTTTTCTAATTTGTATGTGAGTTTTGGGATTGTATCCAATTTGATAATTCATTTTCCTATTCTGCAAACAGTTTTCATGTGCTAGATTGTTTAGAAAGTATAATTGGCTAGGGTTAAAGATTATCATCACACAGTTCTTCTTTGGAAGCTACAAAACAATTAACAAATTAGAGACATAAGTTAGAGATATAGAATTAAAACAATGGAACTAATTACTTACTTACTTTCACTTATAGCAAACCAACACATGGATAGGATAGGGAGGCATTCAACATTATATGCAAAGGTTAATATAGGAAACCAATCTTTATTATCCATGCGACTGTGCTGTGTTTGATGTCAATTGTAGAAACTTATGGCACTATGTGAAAAGATAAAAACAAATGAATAACCTTCCACAAATGTACACCCCTTGATCAATAAGTGCCAATGACTTCCATGTTTGTATGTGTACCTGTACCAACTACCGAACCTTACTACTGAAAACCTCTCGTGCCATTGTGCTAAAGAATGATTGCTCCTCAATCTCTGCTTTAAGAAGATTTGATGCGCTACCCAGTCCACGTTTAACAGTGTCAGCCATTTTAGGACACTCCACAAGAACAAATTCTTCTAACGATGGTAGATCCATACAGAAAGCCTCTGTACAAAGCCGTTCCACGCTTCCAGATTTTGTAATTCTCAGGACTTTCAACTCTGACAGCACGATTATTTTATCGTTTTCCTCTTCCCTTTCCCTTTCCCTTTCACTTTCTTCATTGTTTATGAGTTCTACCAGATTTGGCATGTCATTTACCTTTAACTCTTCTAGTTTGCCAAGACTTCGAGCCGAAAATAGATTTCTCAGGTTTCTGCAGCTTCCTATATGAACAGCTCTGAGGTTGGGAAATAAAACATGTCCATTTTGAACATTTGCTGAGACACCTTCTGGTTCTTCTCCTATGATTCTTGTCAATCTGTGACACTCCACAATTTGGAGATTATTCAGTTGACATAGATTTTGAGCAGCTACAGATGGGATTATGGGAATACATATTCCAAGTTATCACAATACCTAATCAATACATCAGTTAGGTTACTGAAGCATTGTTTATTTTGAAGGGTTGCATTCAGGAGTAACTGCTTAGCTACTCTCCAGATTTCGAACAGTGTAGGCAATCTAGCTAACCAGATCTTTTTGAGCGTTGAGAGGAGCTTCTGTTCTTCATCAAAAGCTGCCTCGTTAAGTTGAAATATATCGAGTAACTTGTTACATGAATACACATGAACTTCTTCAATACTTGATAGCCTCTGGAGCAAGGAAGTTTGAATTAGAAAAAATAAATTATCACAATTTTCAACCCTTAGAATCCGCAAATTCTGGAAGGAACCTGGTTTGATTGGGAGGACAGAAAGTGAAAATAGCTTCTTGAACGTCCGAAGATGTAATTTCTTCAAAGATCCTAAAACTAAAGGTGCATCGCTATGAAGAACCTCATCAATGAAATAGGTAATTTCATCATTGGCAGTTATTTCAAGAGTTTTCAAGTGATTTAAGCCCCCTTCGACATCAAAGATACTTTTTAGTATTACCTTGGATGCACAGAACATTGTCAATTCCTTTGAGAATTGAAGCATATGCTTCATCCCATTTGGTATACCAGTCTTTATTTCTCTAAGATAGAACCTCCTAGAGTTTGGATAACATATAGCTGAGTGGTAACCTACTGTTATCTCAAACTTGTGTATGCTAGGAAGATCAAAGTTCTCAGGGAAAGCTAGAAGGGTGGAGACTTCCACACACAAAATATTTAATTGGGGCAGCGACATTAGCTCAGACAAGCTTACTTGGCCACTCCCTTCAGTAGATCCATCAGCTAGCTGCCACAATCGAAAACTCCAACCCATATAAAGTTCTTCTAATTGAACAAGGCGCGATAGCAAGTTCTCCGGGATTTTCTGAAGGTACACACAGAATGACAAATCCAATAGTCACAAATTAACCAAGTCCCCAAATTCATTTGGAAGTTGTGTGATAGAGGACCCGTATAAACTTAAAATTTCCAGGCCCTTTAATTTTCCAAGAATAGATACATCAGCTAACTTGCAGTGGTCTAAACGTAAAGTTCGCAGGTTTGTGAGAACTTCAACGGATGATGGAAAACTGAGGGGAAATGTATTTTTTCTTGTGGCATTCGGGACTAACTGATAGAGAGGATTTAGTGAATGGATACCAACCCTTTCACTTAAATCCAAAACCTGGAGCATTTTCATCTGTATAAAAAAGTCCACTGGTATCTGTTCAAGACTTTCATTTTCTCCAAGATGTAAAATTTGAAGATTGGGGCAATGTACATCACTTGGAAGCACATGGATATTATTGTTCATGAAGGAAATAGCTGTTTTTTTGGCTGAATGACTCCCTTGGTGGGCACTTGTTCAGATTGTGACCAGCTCTTACCATGAATCCATGCTTCTCTTCAGATGCTATATATATAGCAAAGTCACGAACAACATCATGCATTTTAACGAAACCTCCTTCCCAACATCAAGCAACAGGCAAGATGATTTAAGTTGGCCAACTCTTAAGCACACTCTGGCTCTAGCTTCTTCAATAGTGTCCACATCTGAGAACAACCCTTTTCCTGTCCAGTCTCTAGTCAAGTCTTCAATACTTATTTCACGATCTTCTGGGTACAAACAACACATCAGAAAGCACAATCTGATTTCCTCATTTTCCAAAAAATTGTAGCTCAAATCCAGGCAGGAGAAAATGGTCTTGCTTGCATAAGTGGGGCTAAAGGGTTGGGACTTCTTAAGGAGCTGTAGTGCTGCTTCCCACTCCACTTGTTCTTTTCCTCGTAATGCACTTCCAACAGTCACAAGTGCCAATGGCAGGCCTTGACATTCTTTGACAAAATTCATGACCGTGCTATCCAACTCCGGACAAAGGTCAGAAGTGCTCGTGCAAGCATATTTCCTCAATAAATGCGACGATTCTTCTTCTGATAAAAGTCTCAATGGTATTCCTTTGGTCCCTATAGCTGTACATAGATCTTTTTGTCGCGTGGTAAGCATAATCCTACAGGCCTTGTGCTCATCACCATGAGGGATCCCTATCTCTGCTAAGTCAATGTATGACCAAACATCGTCCAGTATGAGAAGTACGCTCTCATTGGACAGTCACGTATAAAGTCTACCTGCTCTTCCTAATGTGCTTTCCTCCTCAAGTCTGTGATTTAACATATCCGCAATTTGACCCTGGATCTTTCTTATGTTTGGCGTTTGGGAAACAACCACCATTATAACTTCCTTAACAATTCCACAGTCTCTAGCCAATTTCCCTACTTCTACGGCAAGAGTGGTCTTACCGATGCCCCCCATGCCATAGATCCCTATCCCCTTATAGTGGTCATCCTTTAGTTCCTCAATGATCTGATTCACTGCTTCTCTTTGCTGTTGAATAATGTTTGCCACATTTTTTCTTAGCTGGTAAGCAATAATTGGATCCATGGTTAGTCTTCACTTGATAGAAACATCATCCGCACTTAGCAGAGCACCATTTTCTCTACTGACGTTTTGACCAACAACGGATGAACTACTTGCCACCATCTCAATAACTTAGTCCTCTTCGGGTTTTTCTTGGTCAGAAATGAATGGTATATTCAAAGGAAGGGCCTGCGGTATGGATACATCAGATGAACTACTTGCCACCATCTCAATAACTTGGTCCTTTTCGGGTTTTTCTTGGTCAGAAATGAATGGTATATTCAAAGGAGGGGCCTGCAGTATGGATACATCTTCCGTGAGAGTTCTACCAAGAAGTTCTTGGATGGTCATGATTTTCTTAGTTGCCATCTTGCTCTGCTTATACCGTGAGACCAGATGAGGGAGGCACATTTTGCTCAAGTTTTGAGTTTTATCATCCCATGATTTGATCTCAGCAGTGATTGCATCTACCTCTTGTAACCAATTTTTAACTGTGCTTTTGATTTCTCTGTCATTTCTTTTGGCATAGTTCACCAATGCTTGGATATCTTGTGTCTTCTCTTGCAACCTTTCAGCCTGCTTTCTCAGATTGTCGGCATTTTTGTTATACTGATAAAGATATCTTAGTTGATTGCCGAGAGGGGCCACCGTATAGTCAACAGCTTTTGCCACCAATGAAGCACCTAATGTCATCCATGGCTGCATTGTCTCTAGACTCTCTAGTCTCCCACCTGAAGTAGGTGCCAAATGAAAGTTTTGAGTATATAAACAATCTTTCTACAACTGGAAATTAGAAAGTATGACAGTAAGTAGGTTTGTATTACTATTCTGAACCCTAGATGAAACTTTTTCTCATGTTGCAAATAATAATTTTATATATTTACCACTTATTATATAGATAGAACTAGAATCTCTGAAGCAGAAAGAATTTGGTTGGAAAGGGAGCTTGAAGAGGATGAAATCTTCTTAGTCATTAAACATTGTGTCCCAGATAAGGCACCAGGACCGGACGACTTTACTATGACATTTTCTCAACATGCTTGAAGCATTTCATGGTAAAATCTATCAATCATTTATTTATTTCCTTGATTTCTAAGAGGAAAGGGGCAATTGAACTCAAGGATTACATACCAATTAGCCTTATTAGTAGTGTCTACGAAATTGCATCAAATCTATTGACAGAAAGACCCAAAACAGTGATTGGGAAATTGGTGTCAGGAATACAAAATGCTTTTGTTAGGGGACGACAAATCACAGATGCAAGGGGAATCTTAGTAGCTCAGTTGGTTGATAATCTGAATCCCCACCTTATTAGTGAGTGTTCGATTTCCCCTTATTTCAGGGTTGCATATGAACATGCTTAAGAGCACTATCTATCATGTTACCCAAGTTTCAAATATGGAAGAGCTTTCAGATATCATGGGTTGCAAGGTTTTTTTCCTTTCCTCCACTTTTCCGCGTCTTCCTTTTGTTGTTAAATATAAATCTATTGAAATCTGGATAGGAATTGTTGAAAAAATTTAAAGGAATTTTAACAACATGAAAAACACAGTATCTTTCATTTAGTGGCAGTCTCAACACTAATTAACAATGTTCTTGTGAGCATGAAACAGATCATGAAAACTTTAGCAATTTGTTTGAGTACAAAGATATGAAGTAGAATCAAGAGAATCCGTGTAAACATACCTTTTGGTCTCTAGCTAGTTGATTGAACAAAAATCTACTTGCATAGAAATATCCTGTGTCTTTTCTTTTGGTTTCTTCTTTAATTTTCTATTAAAAAAAATGGAACACTTTGTTGACAAACTACAAAGTTGGCTATTTCAAACATGGAGCTACTTGCATTTTTATTTATTTTTTGAGAAGGTAACAACTTGTATTCTATTTCCACAAAAACAGAAACCTGCCACAAGCTACTTGCATTTTTTTTGCTTTCTAAACATGGTTGTCATTGACAAATTAGGTTCTTTTTTTTGAATGGGTCATGTCAAATAATTGAGTTTGTGATGACTTTCATAGATTTGGCTCCCCTTCATTACACTTTGTCTCTATTTTGTTAACTACATATTTAGATGAAAAACATGTGTCTTATTTAATTTTTAAAGGTCACGATTATATTGCATTAACAAGTATCAGAATCATAGTTAAGTGAATAGGTTTTGTAAAAAGTTCTCTCCAAATTTTTTATTGTTTGGAATATTTTTTTATTTTATTTGAAACTCAATATATATGATGATGAAAATTCCAAATACAGTTATCCAACTGGAAGTTGTATTTCAAATTTAAAATTGTGTTTCCATCATACTTGTCATTTTTGAAGTTGTAAATCAAAGCATTAAATCATGAATATTATTCCAAATATTCTTTGCAATAAGTATAACAAAACACATCTCAATCTTCCTAAAAATCAAATATTATTTATTTTTTGAATAATGTCCAAACACCTACTTAAAAGATAAGAAAGTCATTTTAGGGATGTTGAAATTGTGAATGGATTTTGCATATTTAAAATCACATCTCGAATAAATAATTTTGTAAGAATAATATTTCTCATCCGCTTTATTCGTTACGTTCTTTCTTCTCCGTGTTTGTGTTCTTTCTTTCCCTTGTTTGTTATCACGTCAATTGTCCATTGAACCTTGTTTTAAACACTATGTAACCCATGAAAAATCAAGATGCTATTCAAAATCAATATTAAAAAATAAATAAAATGAGTAATGGCAGAATGAAAAAATCAAAAGGAAAAAGAAAATATCAGCAAAGAATTGGCACCGTAGTAACCTTCAAAAATTATAGAATTTATATCTATCTATATATATAATTAAGGAGAAACATAGACAAGGTGATGTAACACCTCTCTATGGCCTCCATTTGCATTTATCTTTTTTCTCCTTTTTTTGGCTTTTTTTCTTATTAAATTAATTATTGTATCGTAAAAGTAAATTACTTAATTTCTTACAAATAAATATTTTATTAAAGGGGGAACATTTACAATAAAAACTCTTCACATTCTTTTTTTATTTGTTTGTCTCACTTGTAACCATAAAATGAAAATATTACGTTATATTTTAAGTATTTTTCTCTTTATTATTTCATTTATTCACGAGGATTTATTACTCATGACTTACACCTCTTTATACTTTTAATAATATTCATAACTCCCATAATTTTTATGTCCATAACCTCCAAACTTAAATTTGTAAGTTTATAATGTCTTATAGTATTCCTTTATTTTGTCTATAAATTCATATTGGTTTGTGAATGAACTAACAAGTAACAAAAAAGAAGTACATGAAGGTAAGAGATATTTCATTTCATTCTCTAAGTCTTTATTTTTCATTTCCTCTATTTTGCCTATATAAATTCATATTTAGTTTCATGAAGATTCACATTCAACATTATCATTTTCCTTCTTCATCATATTTTTTGTGAATTAACTAGCATGTAACAAAAAAGAAGCAAAAGAAGGTAAGATATATTCATTTATTTTTTTTACTTGGACATGCTTTCTTAATATTTTATTTATGTATGTATTATCATTCACTAAGCAAATATGATAAAAAAAAAATACATTTACTAATAATGAATAATGTGTTGTCAGTATACAATTGTTCTTTCTAATAGTTAGTTTGTGGAATATTGTCACACCCCAAACTCAAGGGGCGCAACTAGCTCCTAATGCCAAAACTCAGGCCCGAGTCGACCCTGCTGAACCATTTGCTACTAGCGCATGGCAGTCACATGCAGTTAAGAAAACAAACAAGTATATCTTGGCTTAAAACTAAGTCCTCGGCCTGTAAGGCCCCTGTCAACAGATCTACAAAAGAAACAGCTACTCCCAAGAATTCATATAAAGAAATTGTCAACTAGCACAGAAGTCCTGATTGGGCCGTCAAGGCCACCATGATCTATATACCAAAACTGAAAGCATGTATATAACAAGACAATGCATCACACAACTAACAAGCTTCAGCAAACCAACAAACTAGGCCAGCATGGCCATAACGTAGTTATAAACTCCACACACTAGTCTGCAAGCCTCTAAGAGTATTAACGATTGGTGGGACAGGGCCCCAGCCTACCCATAAAAATATGTACAACAAAATCTAACAAACCTCCAAACCCTGGTAGCTCCGGAGGAAAGGGGCTAGCCAACCGGATAGAAGTCAATTTTGTTGCTGAGGAGGTCTACTCAGTCGTCTGTCAGGACCTGCATGCATGAATGCAGTGCCCCCAGGCAATGGGGTGTCAGTACAAAATAATGTACAGAGTATGAAAGGCAATAGGCTATGATCGAGTATCCTAATCTACTGGAATAATTCGATAAATAAATCAAGGATAAGATAAGTGTACTGACCTGCTCCTAAATCTAAACTTATCAAAAATAATAAAACAACAACCTAAGAGAGCCCCCATAAGCTCGGCAGGTACAAGCAGCACACAATACCACTTACGCAGGCCCCTATAAGCCTGGAAGGTGCCAATCACTCTATATATCCCTATCGATAGTCCCCCTAGCCCTGTAGGCAATCACATAGCCCTCTTAGGCATTAATATAGCCCCATAGCAGCACATAGTTCTCTTAGGTATCAACATAGCTTATAGACAACTCATAGCCCTCTTAGGCAACAACATAGCCATGTAGGAAGCCCATAGCCTTCTTAGGCGTCAATATAGCCCTGTAGGCAACTCATAGCCCTTCTAGGCATCAATATAGCCCCGTAGGCAACATATAGCCCTTTTAGTTATCCATATAGCCCCATAGGCAGAACATAGCCCTTCTAGGCATAAATCACATTCCTGCAGCTAACCACAATAGTCCCAAGGGCAACAATAACAATCAAATCATTAAAAGCGAGCAATCTAATTATAAGCAACCTGTACAAATAGACTCTAAGTCGTGTCCAACATAGGGACGCTACTAACTGAATAAAAATCCCGACAAGGGAGGATTAGATCAGCTCGAGCAGCCAATAATCAACAATAACGGCTACAATTATATCAAGTATATTAAGGAACATGTCGTAAGTAGGGAATAGCCTTAACATACCTTTTTCGCTAAATTCACGTGGCGTAATAACTTTTACTCATAACTCCCTCGATACTACAACAAGGTAGGACCATAATCAACACACAAAATAAAAGATACCATGACAATACGATAAAAGATATGTATTTCCGTCGCAAATTGCTATTTGCTGCTTATAAAAGCTAGAGTCGATGAAAGAAGGGTCTTACCTCAATCTTAGGTTCGTAATACGCTTCAAAACCTTCAAATATATTCAAACCCTTGCTGTCCCTACACTAAAGTGTGATATGCTACGAAATCGATAAAACAAATTATACCACGATGATGAGCCCAACACGTAGAACAACTTTCGTCAAGGACTTAAGTCGAGAAAATCTATACTTCACTTGATCCTAGAAATGGGTTTCTCTAATTTCTCTAGTTATTAGCTTAAAAATGAAGAAAAAGTTCGAAGAAGAAGATATATGTAACTTTCCACCGACCTAGGGCCTCACCTCACGTGTCTGTTTGCGCAGTCCTACAAAAACGCAAATATCTCTCTATTCTGAAGTCATATGAACAAACGGTTTGATGCGTTGGAAACTAGACTCGTAGACCTTCGATTCAATAGTTTCTGGGCCCCATAAATCTTTATATATTGGGAGAAAACCTCCAAGACATTTGACCCAAATTTCAGAGAAATCTTTAAGAAGGAACTTACGATAACTTCCGCCAACTTTTATTTTGCCACTTACCTAACTTCAAAACTTGAGATGCAACACTTGAACACTTAAAATAGGACATACCACATCATTCTTAATTTATTACCCACCCTCCTTGTATTTCCATGGAGATACGAGTAATTTTAGACGTTTCGAAAAGTCAGGGTGTTACAAATATAATGTAATTTGATTATAATATTTGTTAGATTTCAAGAGATGATATTTGTTAGTACTATTGAAAAATAATACATAGATGTATTACAAACAGTTTAAATTTCTTCTTTCTTTTAATATAATTATTTTTTAATTGGTATATGATATTTTCTTTATTCATATTTGTTTATCCAATTGATATACCATATGATGAAGAATTTGACATATGGAGCAAAATATGATGGTGGATCTACTTGCAAAGAAAGATGATAGAAGAGGGGGCGGGGGGGGGGGGGGGGTGGATAATTAGAGATTATTTTTGCTAAAACATTTTTTACTTTGACTTGTATTAGTTATTTAGCTACTTTTGCTAAAAAAAAAAATTAAACTTTGGTTTGTATAAATAATTTAGCTACATGTATTGTCAATGCTTATCATTTGGTCCTTTTATGAAGCACAATTAATATAATTATCTCATTTCAACAAAAAAAAATTGTGATGATTAGGAGTTTCATTTTTATTATACTTGCAAAAAGTAATTGAAAAAATAAAATATTGATTTCATGATGCCCTTTTTTTTGCGCATGTAACAATCTATTTTCGTCGCTGTTCTTTTTTGTTTGAAATGTACCTATAATATTTATACAGTCATCGATTATTATATTTTTTTTGTTCTTTTTTTATATATATATTTTCACCCGTTACTTTCATTTATTTATTTATTATTAATGCATTTAATGTCTAATAAAATTGTACATTTGAGTTATTTATAACTCATGTCTCTTCATCATACTTGTAACTTCTAATCTTAAATATTATTCATAATTTTTGTATGTTTCATTTTTCATAATTCTTATAAATATTTAATTAGTGTTTAAAAAATTATAATAAGCAAATGTAATAATAAAGACACAATAAATAAAATTCAATTTCTTTTTTACAAAATTAGAATTTGTATAGAAAATTAGTACTCCTACAAAAGATAGAGGAAATTTAAACATACAAAATATTTTCAACATAATATAATATATTGTTACTTCAAAATATTACCTCTTATTCCATTTACTTCACCACAGTGAATATTTCGTTCTACTATATACATATGAATAGTTTGCACTTGAAAAGATGCAAAAAAATATTATATTTTATATGTATCATATCGTAGATGAAGAGAAATATCAATATTATCTTATATATTCGACACTAACCTAAATATGTTATAAAATCAAGCTCCGAACAATATAATATAAGCGAAGAAGACAAGATAAGTAGATGAAGGAGAAGACTTTTCTTCTTACTCAAGTGTGTCATCCAAATGGTGAGTGATATCTCTATTTATAGTGTTGAGATATCACTCCCAAAGGTCACCAAATTAGTAGATATATGTTTATCCATTAATGTTCTTATCATCTTGGAAGCACCCATACATGAATTGAATTAATTCTTGGATAGATGTAATAGACAATCTACACAATACAATAGATTTATAACACGCCCCCTTGGATATCAATAGATAATGTGTTTCTTTAAAACCTTACTAGAAAAAATCCAGTGGGAAAAAGCCTAGTGAAGAAAAAAGAGTACACACATCTCATAATACGCTTTAAATGTTGCCTCGTTAAAAACCTTACCAGGAAAATCCAACTTGGGACAAAACCATGGTTAAGGAAAATAGTACAACGCGTGTTTCACTCCCCCTGATGAAAGTTTCACTTGATATCTCGTAGACGACGCATTCAAATCTTGTATCTCAACTTCTCAAACATTAATGTTGGCAATACCCCAGTGAATAAATAAGCAAGATTATCACTTGAACAGATCTGTTGAACTTCTATCTCACCATTTTGTTGAAGATCATGTGTGGAAAAAAAAACTTTGGTGAAATATGCTTTGTCCGGTCTCCTTTGATGTATCCTCCTTTTAATTGAACTATACATGCAACATTATCTTCGTACATTGTGGTTGGTATATTCTTTTTCAAAGAAAAACCACACATTTCCTGAATATGATGGGTCATTGATCTCAACCAGACGCACTCTCAACTGCTTCATGGATGGCTATTATTTCTGCATGATTTGAAGAAGTGGCCACCAATGTTTGCTTCATTGATGGCCAAGATATTGTTGTGCCTTAACACTTAAGCAAATAGCCAGTTTGAGATCGGTCTTTATGAGGATGATAACGTTCAAATATACTTCTTGATAAGAAATATAAAGATTGTATGCAATATATTTACCCAACTATGAGTCGGGGTCGATCCCACAGAGAATATGGAAGAATATTGTTAATAGCAAATATTTAACTCAATAGTCGTTATATAAAAATGGGGGGGTTTAAATTGAAATAAAATAAAATAAATAAAAAAATAGCTTTGAACTAAGTATTTATTTATATTCAGATTATTAAAAGTAACTAGGAATGTGTTCCCCATAAGCTCATAACGCAGTAATCCTAATAATAGTAATCATTTTCTAGTGTATTACATGCAAAGTGATAAGTTAGATATCTCTAAATCCTTGGTTCGGCATCTAGAGAATTTCACCCTGCACCTTGGTCCGGCTACGTGTGTATAATTTACTAACCCTTACCTTTACCTCATATTAGACATCATAATCGATGTTTGGGTTAGTTATTACTTCGCACCAATCGACACTAGACTATTAGATAGTATCACACTAAATCTATGTTGATAATTCTTTTCTTGTTGATTACCTCCTTGGTCCGGCAAGTAGCAACAAGGCGAGTTCTAACGTTGACCACCGTTAAAAAGACTTCTAGACGAAAGAATTATCAATGCATGCTTCAACACTATTCACGAATTACTTAGTTATTATTCATACTTTGTTAATCGCTTATGGTTCCCACAACCCTAGATATGAAAGTTAGCTACTCATTATCTCAAAAACACAATCAAAATTCATTAAAATAAATATGCTTGTATTAATCATAAAAAGTTAAGAACAATAGCTAAATTATCTTTTATTAATCACGAATACAAATAAATAATAAAGGAGAAGAAAGAATAAACCACAATTCTCCGGCCTCCACGGCGGCTCTTCCAAAGTTTCTAAGCTAGAAGAAAATTTATATTGTGTCTTGTATCTTGGTTCTTCGCTTTTAAATAATTATTTCTATGCACTATTTATAGATGTAGAAAACCCTAAATAAAATAATTGAATAAATTAGGAATCCAAAACCAAAAGGAATTGAATTCCTTTTTCTTTTTCGCCGAGTGAATAGTAGTGCCGCCTCAATGAATTTGTTGATTATGCACTGTCATTCATCAATTGGCCAGTGCATTGAGAGACTGGCACGTGGCAGCTTATTCATTCAACTTAAATCTTTTGCAATTCGCAATATGCCCCTTTTATATAAATATAATATTTTATTCACTTTAATTCAATAAGATGGCTGCTTGATTTTCTTCTTGAACCTTCAATCTTTAATTCGTTTTAGCTCCAAACTTCTCCAATTTTCCACCAATTTAATCCTATAAATAAAATACACAATTTAGCACAATCCATCAAATTAATGCTCAAAAAGGACAAATATAAATAATAAATGTGAGGAAATAATGATTAAAAATATGTATTTTTAGCCTCACATCAGCGGATCAGATAAATATCCAACATTTGTGTAACCAATCAATTCTGATTTGGATTCATCGAAATAGAATAAACTCATGTCCATGGTCCCCCGAAGATATCTAAGTATGTGTTTAACACCATTTTCAATGTCTTTTTATTGGAGAGGAACTGAATCTTGCCTATAAACTTACTATAAATAGATATCTGGTCGAGTATTGTTAGCAAGGTGCCAATTGCACTAAGATATGGAGTTTCATCACCAAGAAGCTCGTCATCATTATTTTGAGATCAAAATGAATCTTTATTTATGTCAAGCGATCTCATAATCATTGGGTACTCAATGAATGTGATTTCTCCATATAAAATCGCATCAAAAATTTTTTGTGTATGTTAATTGATGGACAAATATTTCATTCGTCAAATTTTCAATCTGTAGGTCAAGACAAAATTTTGTCTTTCTAGGATCTTTTCATTTTAGATTCCCTTCTCAAACACTCAACAACTTTTGAAAGCTCTTTAAGAGTGCTAATAATGTTCAAGTCATGAACATACACAACTATTATAACAAATTCAGATCCTGATCTTTTCATAAAAATGCAAGGTTAATTAGGGTCTTTTTTGTATCATTTCTTCCTTGATTATTTCAATTCATATAAGGATTCTTGAAACTTTATTGAAAAAGTTTCTTTCAAACCCTTTACATGCTTCAGGCACATTGAATGCTTCAAGAATTTTTATATAAGCTTAATTGTCTAGCTAGACATGACAATTATTCATTATATGCATTCAAGTTTTTCATATGTTGCCAGATCAAAATAAAGCTCATTACATCCACCATAGGAGAAAATATCTCCAATAATGTCAAGACTTTTGCGAAAAACCTTTATGCTCCAAGGCACAAACCGTACTTGATATCTTACGATTGTACTATCGCATATTAATTAATTTTTACCCCACTGACATTATACCTTGATTTATGGACTATCAGTCCAAAACGTCACTTTCTAAGTGAAACAAAATATACTTGAATTATGCATTCTATTTGGCCAATCATTTATCTGTCCACATTATGTGACAAATTTGAATCAAGATCCTTGTCACGATCTATATCATTGAGTGCTACTTCATATCAAAAATACCGTCGACGGTTATTTGATATCGATTCCAATATGACATAACTTATCGAGATCTCTTCATTTCATCATTTTTAGGTACATAAACCTTTTTCAAGGTTTTATGAAGTGATATGTCGTGGTGCTCTTTTATAGCACTTGCCTCATTATCATGACCATATTGATCATTTGTTCTTCTCCTTCTTCAAGGAATTTTACATTTGGAACCGATTGGTCTATTACGCTTCAAGTGTATCATAGACTCTGTCCTTCAAGGACTTCTCTTTGGAGCATTTGCAGCTGAATTATAGCATAGGGTCAATAAATTCATCTTGCGGTAGATTTGCAACATTATGCAAAAGAATTATCCCTTGAACTTCAAGTTCACATTATTATTATTTTTAACAAGGATCTAGATAATTCATAATTCACCTCACATATAATTTTCAGCTATCAATCATCTCTCCCCCTAATGTTAGAAAATCTAACATTCATCCCAACATCATTTGGGATTCATCTTTGTGTGTGGTGGGGATTATTGTGACCTTAATTCATTTCCAAATTTATTCCCACACTAAAGAATTGACTTTAACACCTAAGCACAATTTAAGAATCACCCAACACGACATTATACGTAAATAAATAATAGTTTGGGTCTTGACTTGAATTTTTTTTTGGGTGTAACATATATTAATGGTGTTAAGTGTTGGAGGGATTGGGGGGTATTTTTTTGGAGTCTCTTTTGATGGATACCAGACTGAATGGTGTAAAGTTCGTCTTGTTGTATTGCCTCAGGATCTATCCACTCCTATGAGATGTTACTAACTTTTTCTTCTTGTTATTAGCTATTTGTTGGTAGAGATTGTGGTGTTGTTTGTTGAGTTAAAGTGTGTTGATTGTATTGACGACCTTAACACCTTATTGATTGGTTATGCCTCATTTTTTCAACCTTATTGATTCTCGAATTTGGTGTGTTATGATTGATTGGTCGTGCTTCATAGCGACCCCTTGGGTTTCAATAGAAAGGTATGTTAAGTCTTCTTTTTTTCTTTTTGGCGTGACTTTAAAGACCCAAACATGTTATGACTTGTATATTATTGTTATTCGACTTGTGGACTTATACTATTGAGTTGGTAACTACAACATAATATAGTGTCTATCAACAACACTACATTCCTTATGTAGCAGCCTAGAAAATCATGTTATGATTTTATTATGGTCGTCTATGATTACATGTTATTGTTGTGACATTTTATTATCTAGTTGTTGCCTATGGGTTTGTTCTGGCCTCAGGAGACAATAACACTATAAATTTTTGGAGTGCACATGTTGATTGATACACCGAGTCTATGGGCCAAGAAGCTACATCGAGCCTACGGGCTGAGTAAATCATACCTACAGAATGAGCAGACTATACCTACGAAGAAACAATTATATTTAACCATGGAGCCCAAGGGTTGTACTGATTCACGACACCTACAAATTCTGATAGTTCAATTCAGATAATCACTAGGGTCCAGGTAAAGGGTCAGTAGCAGTATTTAGCAATTATTTATGCTTGCTAGGACTTATGGTGGTTGTGTGTTGCTTGTACCTGTTGGGTTTATGAGGGTTGGGTTAGGTTATCGTTTGTTACGTGTTTATCTATTGTTTTATTGTAGGAAGGTAAAATGTTATACTTTGTTTTACTCTAACTTTTTCGTTCAATCATTATTCTCCAGTTTGTCTTACATACTCGGTATATTATTTTGTAAGATACCTCATTGTATGGAGGCATTGCATTCATGCCTGCAGATCCTGAGCAATGATCTGACAGGCCCATCGAGTAGCACAATTAAGTTTTCAGCAAATTGGTTGACTCATTTCCTTTCGTAGTTTCCTAGAGTCTTAGAGATTTGCCTGTTTTGCTCTCTCTATAGCTTTTAGGTAGGTTAGAAACCTATTGCCTTTTTCTTTTAATCCCCCTTTCAATCATTAATATCAATTAATTACAGTAATTGAACTCATCATCCCATTTTCATTACTCCCCAACACACGCGTGAATGGAAATACAAGATACACGTTTTACAAGGTTTAGAAGTTCCCTTGCCTTAATTCAATCAAAAGTCAATTCGAGACTTGAAATTTTTCTTTCCGAACAATGTCCAAAGTCACATAATCTAATCAAATAATTAATCACAATAAAATTTCGGAAATAACAACACCCACATCATATACTTTGAAAAATCGGTCAAATCAACTCAAAAACCCAATTTCAAAAAAGAGGGTTGAATCCAAAAATAATTACTTGAATACATTATCCAAGACATTTGAAACCCATTGGTGAAAACCATTTCGAAAAAGGATTTGAAAGCATTTCACAATCACCATTTTACTTCAAAAACTCAAGTTCTTGAAAGTCCCCTAATTTATCATTTCAAAACCTTGATTCGACACTTATAAACATAAATAATAATGGGTAAATGAAGATTTAAGATTAGGAATCGTTACCCAAATATTTCTTCTCAAAAACCTTATTCATATCGTCACACCAAAGCTCCCAAAACTCAAAAATGAAGAAATGAGGACGAAACCCTGAAATTTGGAAACATTATGTCTAGGAGTCCTCCACGAACGCGGACAAAACAACTCATAAAAACCCCGCAAACGCGCCCCTACCTCCGCGAACACGGAGGTCAACACCTTGACCTTCCGCGAATGCGTTCAAACCTCCGCGAACGCAGGGGTCCCAATACTCTACCCTCCGCAAATGCAGAGGTCCCAATACTCTACCCTCCACAAATGCGGAGGGTAGACATCAACAACACATATTAAAAAAATCAGCCAACACAAAAGCTTTAGGATGAACATTCAGGATTCATTCGCAACCCGACACACACAAATAAAATGTGTAATTTGACTAAACTCGATGTTTTAGACTCAATGAAACCATCGAAACACGAATTCAAGGTTTTCTTGACCTGAAATTCGTGAAAGTAACAAGAAAAAGACAACGCCTAGAAAAATCAAAACAAATTATGGACCTCTAAAAGTTCAACCAAGACCCCTCCTAAGCCTAAAATTATCCCCAAATCCAAGAGAAATGTCGGAAATACAATTTGAGCATCCGAACCCCTAATATTGACCAAAATCAACCCAAAAGCTAAAATTTCAACAATTTCCATCTTAGGACCTCAAATCCTCAAAAAAAAAAAACTCTAAATCTGAAACCGACAATTTTTGTAGATCAATTTTCATATTTCTAGACTGATGGAATCGACGAAATTTCATTTCGAGACTCGAACCATTTTTAGTAACTTTATCCTTTCAATTTTTAAAAATTTCCATAATTTATAACTTTTAACTCAAAACTAATTTCAAAATCCAATCAGAAATGACTCTGGGCCACCAATATTGAAAGGGATAAAATGGTAATTTTATAATTTTTTCTAAAAACAACCTTTTGGATCATTACATTTTCTGTCTGATGAATTAAGAAAACATAAAAATGACGAAAATAGAGAATCATTCCACTATCTTATAGTAGCGTAAAACAAAGTTAAGCCAAGACAACAATCTAAATCACACGAGTGAAAATAAATTAATCAAGAAGGGACTCAAGATCTGAATTGGTCTAATACCTCGTAGATTTAAAAAGATATATAATACCTCGTAGATTGCTAGTTTGCTACTTAAGACCATTGAAATATATTATAGTGTATTATTCAAGACGCTAGAACTAATCTATTATCATATAAAAATTTGGAGTTAGAATTTTTGGAGTCAATTACACGTTGGCTTATAGTCGTTTCCATCACTCCTAACAAAATATTTAATATTTCATTATTTGTAAATATAATATATAAATTATTTTACACATAAATTTATGCGGTATGATTCAATAATTTTGGGTTTATTATTACAAACTTAAAAGCACACATAATTTTTTGTACGATATCAATCCATAAACAAGTCTATAGTTTTATTTAAAAAAACCTAATAAGTGGTCGGATATAGTTTGGTTCAATCGATCTTCAGAAAATTATTGGCATCTCTACATGACAGGTTGCCGATATGAATTAATTTCTCCATTTCAATTTGTTTGTGTGATTTTGACTTGACATCGAGTTTTAAAAAGTATTTTTTAAAAAAAACTTGTAGTCTTCGAAGACGTTTGAACATACGATATGAAAACATGATTTTAAATTAACATTTGAACATGTGATTTGAGATCATGATTTAAAATTTCAAATCCTCTAATTCGAAATTTCAAATCGTTCGTTAATACTTTTTAGAATGTAAAATTTGATCCATAACTAAATATTTTGTAAAAAAAAATGACATATCATTTTAAATTTTGTAAAAAGAGACCCATGCTCAATGTGAAGAGAAAATTATTAGTACTATTGTTGATTAATAAATTCTTATCAAATTATACTCTATCTATCCACTTTTAATTGTCATGTTACACTTTTCGAAAGTCAATTTGACTAATTTTTAAAGTTTAATTAGATTACATTAATTTGATATTTTAAACAAAAAATTTAGATATTCAAAAACTATAGAAAAAGTAGTATAAATTTCAATTTTTTGCATATCAATATGATTAAAAAATACATCGTAAAATGTTAGTCAAAGTTATTATTGTTTGATTCTAAAAAAAGAAACTATGACAATTAAAAGTGAACGGAGGTAATATATATTTGAAAGTTTGTTATCATAAATATTTATTTATAAAATAAACATCGAGATATGCAATTTATCAATATGACAACTTACAATATTCTGATATCTAATTAATAAAAATTAGATTATTTCATTTAGGAACTTTAATAAGAATTAAATTTTTATATTTATGAGAAGAGAATAATAACTTAAAGAAACACAATTTTATATACAAACAAACTTTCTAGCTTAAAATTAATCTCATTGATTTTCATATGCACAAATAACTTTTGAAGGAGAAGAAGAAGGAGAAGAAGAAGAAGAAGAAGAAGAAGTTAGTGCAATTGTTGAGAAGAAAGCAAAGAGAGAAGCAGAAATGGCGGGTTTGTTGGCATGGGCAGCAGATGTAGTAGGAGGTTCACACAGCAATGATGAAGATGACAACAACCCCAATTCGATCCCTTTAATCTTTACTCCACAACAACAATCATACCTTCTCGATTTGGATCGAAAGGCTACTTCTCTTACTCGTACCATTCAAGATCTACGGCTTAGACTCCCTCCTCCTGACATCTCTGAGCGTCTTCCTCATCTTCACGCTCACTCCCTCGCCTCTAATAATGCTCTCGCCCTCCAACTTAATGCTCACTCTGCCACCAAAGAACAGGTTTGTCATTTTCTCTTCTTTTAATTACTTCAATTTTTGCTTTTCATCGATTGTTGCTTCTGGGGGTGGATTAAGATTTCAAGTTCTACAATACCCATTACCCTTTTGTGAAATATATGTGGTTATCTTCAGCTAATACAAGTTTAGGCGAATTCAAGATTTCAATTTTATATTTATATCATTGACAAGTGAGGCTAGCTTCAGCACCTTCACCCTCAATTGGGGTTCAATTCATGTAAATAGGAATACTATTGATCCTCCTGATCTTAAGGTAAATCATTTTACATCATGGCTCAACTTGAGGTTACTAAGTACATCATCTTAGATAGGAACGTGTGGAGTGTTGTCTTGCTTTTCTAAAGTTTAGGCTTTTTGGTGTTGTACTAGCTGTATTATTATACTTCTTCATTGTGATATCTATCATTGTGTGTTGGTTGTTGTATTCCGATTATCGCACTATTTTATGGTTCATGGTCTTTTTTATAGGATTTGCACCTTGTTAGTTGCTATGTTTTTCCCACTGTTTTCTACTTCCTTGTACTTCGATTTGCTGCACTTGAGCTGAGGGTCTTTCTGAAATAGCCTCTCTACCTCTACGAGGTAGTGGTAAGGTCTACGTACACTCTACCTTCCCCAAACCCCTTGTGGGATTTCACTGAAAATATAATGATTATTTACATGGCATATATTTTTGCCCTAGTTAGAAAATACTGGGTTCAGTTGAACCTGTTGGAACTACATTGCATCCTCCTCTGGATAGGCGTGGTTGCACTTGCATCTATTGCTGAAGGAGTGCAACCCCTTCATGGTTCCCTCACATTCCGGTGTCCCTACATTGCACCCTTTCTTTCCTTTGTCATCCAAATAATATGATATAAAATCAATATCAAGATTTGTTTCAATGATCAATTTATGATTAATGACAAAAACAAACCCTGCTAAATAAGTGTGTACTGGTAAATGAAGGTCCAGCTCATGTATCAAACCCCAAATTTGACCTTTCACTGGATTCAGAGAAAAAGTAATTGGGGAAAAGGATAAAACTTGCGACCAACGGTTGAGTGAAACTTGAGTGGATTCTTTTCTTTTGCGTTTCTCCCTTTTTGGTAAATGGAGGGACTTGTTCTAGCTGCTACAAACTCCCTTTGTTATGTAGAGATTATTGTCAAGTTACCTAATAAAATTGTATTCAAGTGATGCAAAATGCCGACTACCATAAATTGAATTGCTACGTGAAATTTTGTCTGTTTCTCGGATTTCTTGGTGAGTTCGACAGGTTTAGCAATGAAACTGTTAATGTTGATTGTGTTGGGTACATGAGGTCGGCGAAAATAGCTTAATCGTTTAAACTGAAAATTGTTCAGTGGTCTGTGGTGCACTGTGTTTATTCTAGATATTTTTTGTGATAAGGAAAAGATGAGGACCAATACATTTTGGGGGATAAATTATTCTTGATATAAATAGGCGCCATCATTATACTAATGTCAATATGCATCATTTTGACATTTTGATATGGTATACTAGGAGGTAGAAGGTTTGACATTCTAATTGCTTTATCACAATGAATAACACATTATAGATCATAGATGTCAGAAATATTGGATTTGGTTTATCTTACCAATCGGCTAGTGGTAGACCATAATACCTTGCTTAATGTATCACACAAAACTTTCAAGCGAGAAGAATCCTCTGAAGTTCCTGCATAGGTATCAGAGCTTTTCTTCTCGTTGCTCCTCTGATTTCCTTTATTTGGTGAGCCTGAGGATGTATTAGTACTTAGTAGTGTGAAACTTTTGATTGTTCTCTGGAAATCTATACTGCTTAATTATTTCTCTTTCTATTAATTCTAATGTCATGTACATTATCTATTGATATTTGTGATGAGATTAAGAGATTTTCAGTTCTTTGGCCAAAGTAACATTAAGGAATTTGGAGATGGTATTTTTTACATGCACTCGAATATGCATGCAGAGCTTTGAATTTGAAGTACGATATTTGGTCTACCTTGGTGGCAGGCACAATTAAGAGAAATTACTCTGCAAGAAGAAAATGCCGAGTATGAAAAGGCTATCTCAGATTATGAGAACAGGATTCAGGAGAAGTCACAGGAAGCTGACCTTCTACGCAGCAAGTTGCAGGTTAGTCATAACCTATGTTGCTCGGACTCTTCAAAAATGATGCCGCACCTGTGTCAGATTCTTCAAATATGCGCTATTTTTGGAGAATTCGACACGTACCCATCGACATTTTTGAAGAGTCCAAGCAACATAGATCATAACTCGTAACTTTCTCGAGAGGATCCTTTTATGATTTACAAAAGAGAAAGGGCATCATTTATCTATTGTTTTATCATCTGATTGCATGTCCAACTGTTAGAGGCCAGGCGAACTTCTCTGACAAGTACTCGTAAAAAATAACTGTTAATGTGAATTTCTTCGTAAAACCAGGAACCATATTTCATGCCATGTTAGAATTTTAGCACCCCCTAGGCCCTAGAAAAAACTTCATGCAAAGAGTCTCTGTCTCTCTCTCTCCCCCTCCCTCTTAATTAAGAACTGACTTCCTTTCCCGCTATCTGGTGCAGTCATACACTAATGTTAGCACTGGATTGCCCAGCACAGATGAGCCCTATGCTTAGTTATGTAACAAATTCTTTTACTAATCGTACTTGTACGGTAAGTTATATTACAACAACAACATACCTAGTGTAATTCCACAAATGGGGAGGTAGGATGTACCCAGACCATACCCCTACTGTTTCCAGTAATCCCTCGGCACAGGATATGTTATGTTATTACCTGAATTAAATGTCTCAAGTTATTACTGATTATATTTTCACCTTCAGCCTGTCCACTGATTCCTTTATATGCAATCAACTTTGTTTCTGGGATCTTCATTGTTCAACAATTCTGGAACATTATGCAATTTACAGGAAATGGACTTAATGGAAGAAAACATAAAGTCAGAGTTACAACGAGCACAGGCTGCAGCAGCCAGTGAGTCTGTGAAATCAAATGACTATTTGATTAAAAATAATGGTGAAGATCAAGAAGATGAGGAATTTGCAAATTCTGCGCTGCTGAAGAAATTAGAGGAAAAGAAGAAGGAACTGGTGTGTAGCTTAGCTTATCTCACTTTGCATCATAATAGCCAATGTAAATTACTTTTCGTTCTTTTCATCTGCTTCTGCTGATCGATTTTAATTAGACATCTCTGGAAGGAGCTGTTCATGACCTGGAGAAAAAATGGGCAGAAGTGCAAGATTATGCACTCAAGCAACCTTCCCCAGGTACACCTAACTAATAACATATATTAGCTAACATTGTTATGGATAATGTTCATCAACTACTACTGTGTGGTCAGACCATATGATATATTTTGTTGTCTTAAATTTCTTTCCCTTGCTTATCAAGGAACCAGTTTCTCTCAAGTTTCTTCTTTTCTGTGCCTTAAATGCATCGCACTTGATTCTGAATAAATAATGGAAAACTGCTTAAAAAATTCAGGGGAATAAAGCTGTTAATTACATATTGATATTTTTTTTTGTTGTTATATATTGACATTTTATAGCATGACATGCCTAAAGTCTGATCTTGTCATGCTATTTCTTTCAGCTCAGCGAGAGAAAATATTGGATAAGCAGCTTCATAGCCTAATAGAGCAACTTGCTGCAAAACAGGTGAATGATTTTGAAAATTATTTAGCATTCAGAGGCTGCAGTGCAGCCTTTTGCGCAATGGGTTTTGGAAATTGTACTTTTGACACGAAACACATATATGCTCTCTATGTTTCAATTTGTTTGTTTGTATTTGCCTTGACACGAAATTTAATAATGTAAATAAGAAATTTTGAATCTTGTGGTCTTAAACTAAAGATATGTAGAATGTACCAAAATATCTTGTAATCTTGTGGCAGAAAGTTGAAATTAAAGAGTTGCCAAAAAAGGAAAGACATTCTTTTTGAATCATGCTAAAAAGGAAAGTAAGACAAACAAATTGAAAAACAGAGGGAGTATATGTGTAGAAAAATTAAAATTTTAATAAATATTAAATTCTGAACGCATAATTTCAAAAGTACAATGAGTTTAGTTTCAGAATTGAACCCATTTATTTTAAATCTAGATCCGCTTGTGAAGGCATTGTGTTATGCTATTTTTTTTTATCGTTTGTGGCTCTCTAATCTTTTGTTTTTTCATCTACTTTAGGCCCAAGCAGAGAACCTTGTTCATGAAGTTCATCTAAAGGAGATGGAATTAAAGAAATTAAATGGTCTTTGGAGGAAGCTCGAAGCAAGCAATGCAGATATGAATGCCACTCGGAATAGGTATCCAAGAAGCAACATTGACAGGGGACGTGTTTCTTCAGATTATATCGTTGATCCTCGTCAAAAGCCTGGCAGACTGGAGAATTTGCACAAGCTTATGTTGCTCAGGTCGGCTTTCGTTGTGTACATTTTAGCACTCCATATTTTAGTATTCATTAAGATTTCATTCTAGAGTTGAGCAGAGTAGTGTTTCCTTGGTGGATTTTGTTAATCTTTTAACTGTAAAAATCCCTACATACATCCCAAAAATACAATGATGTAGATTTTTACTTGACGATTAACATGTATATGGTGTAATTCCAGAGTAGAAATGTTTGAACGTTCACAATGTCGTTGTCTTCTAAATTGCAAGCATTGTTCAGTGAATCAATCCATGAACTTTTCCTTCTCACCGCACCCTTGTTTGTCCGAGATACAAAACGAGTGCCACTGGAAAAGAACTGGATTGATTTATTCTATGGTGAAGCATCCTTATTGCACACTCACACAATCTTTGCTGAGAGATAGGAGCATTCGATGGAATTGGTCAACACATTTGCTTCTAGATAGATGTGTGGGATTAGGGGGGGTCAATTGGTGGGCGGGTTGGGTTGAAATTGGAGATATTAAAATGGGTTGAAATAGAAATTGGGTTGGGTCTTTACCCGCCCAAGTTTACTTTGGGCTCAAATGGGCTTAAAAACGGGTTTGGTTTTGACCCACCCAATTTGACCCGCTTAATTCAATAATTTTAATATAATGTTATTTAAGTTTTATAACTACAATTTGAATTTCAACTAAAGAAAATTTAAAAAAGAAGTTACAAATGGATAGATAAATCCTAAAAGATATTATAAAATAGATAGTAATTCATACCTTTAATATAGAAACATATATTACATCAATGCAAATAACGGGTTGAAATTGGAGATCAAATTGAGCTCAATTGAGGATTCTCCTAAATGGGTTAGGACTTGAATGGGTTGAGATTGAATCCAATTCAAGTTATCTTTAGCCCAACCTTTAAAATTATGGGTGGGTTGCCTACAATTGGGCTGAATTTTGACACCTCTATGTGGGATCAATGGGTCGTGCTAGCTACTGCCCACCCTTTCTTCCTCGTCTGCTCTGAGAAATTGTGAACGGAGAGGGAGTAGAGGAGAAGGAGTTGCACACTTACTTGAGCAGTGAGAGCTTGGCCACAAAAATAACTTATATTGGTAAAACACCTACGTATGCTATAGAAGGAAAGACGGAAGCATCGAATGGTGAAGTGATTTAATGGTGCAAGTACTAAGACTCTTTTTCACTTCAAATAAAAAGGAAAAACTAATGCACTAAGCGTGCCTCAATCTCAAGCAAGTTGAAATCAATTATACAAATTCTCACTGTAACAGTATTCTTATTAAGCTCATCTCCTTTCAATAAAAGTAATACGTAATAAAGATTACAATTTTTCTATATTTTCGACTGACTTATAAATCTCTGACACGACTTTAATTTTTTTTTTAAAAAATGTTTGGTTGAACTTAACTCTTAGCTATACTTATTACTGTTTCATAAATTGAAGTTTTTCTTCATGGGATCTCCTTCCCTCAAACATCAACATATGAAGCAAGAAATCACTCCAAGAATCAATAGGACCAGGCAAACACCAATGCACACAATCATTATACAAAACAACATTCTCATTTGACCAATGCCCATATCTACTTGGATGTCCATCTGGTCTCAACAACATGGCTTGTGTTGTGTCCAATAATCTAAACCTTTTCCCCTTTTTCTTCCCTTCCTTTTCTGCTGCCTTAAATTCTTCAACTTGAATTGTATACAACTCCAAGTTTAACCCCTCTAAAGATGTTTCATTGCTTATAAATGGCTTTCTCCTCACACAATTCCCACCCTTATTCCATTCTCCACCTTCAAAATGAGAAGGTGCAAATGTCCTAACAAAAGTTATGCCCTTAAACTTTTCCAAGTTGTTGATAGTCCTCAAAACTGTCCTGATTGCTTTCTGGTAGCCATAAGTAGATGGGAGGTCTGTAACATTTGGAAGTCCACAATACCTGCAACAACCGGTTAGTTTCACATATACTCACTAAACTTTACCAACTATAACAACAAAGTCACGAAACACTATCTTTCGTTACATTAACTAATGTTTAGTGATCATATGTGAAATTAATCGTACCTACAGCCAACTAGTTGATTGTTCTCATAGTAAACACTGCATCTAGTAAACCAATGGCCACCATTGAAGATGACATAGTCAAATTCTTCAATTTGACTTAACCATTTGTCATCAGCTTCATCAAGATAAAGGTTGAATAGACCAGTTTTTGTTGGACCATCAGCATCTGCTTCTTTCATTTTTACCAAGAATGGTGACCAATATGTTGCAAGGGTAAAGTTGTAATCAACATATTTCCACCTTTTAAAATTTTCATCTGGACTAATAGAGTCATCAATTGGATATACTGCCTACACACAAAAAAGAAAAAAAAATCATGATTAAACATGACATGATATGACATATCTCTAGCTCACTGAGGACATGATATTAGATAAGAGAGTATGGAGAGCGAAAATTATAATAGATGGTTAGTTGATAGTAGAGTATTTTCTTTCCTTCCTCGTGAAGGAGCGAAATTCTAGTCTGAAGCATCTATTTGTTTCCTTACCACTATTATTATTTTTATGCTAGCATTATCTTATTCTTCGATTTTATTATTACTGTTATTTCATTTATTTTGACTATCTATGATATTTTACACATTACTTTTTATTCTCTCTTCTTTCAAATTTAGTCTCGAGCCGATGATCTATTAAAAAAAAACTTGTTTTCCCCTTAAAATAAACTTATTCTCCTCAGATTCATTTATATGGGAAATAAAATTATATTATTATTATTTATCACTAGAGGTGTATTTTAGGCTAACTTATGCCAATCAAATCAAACAATAATAAAACATAGATTCCAGTATAAATTTTTGTTATATTATCGGTATTTATAAGTTAATTAAAAAATAATTTATTTATTAATTTTGTATTTTATCCCAAAGTCATCATAGTTTTATGTATCTTTTACTACATAAGAAATAATTTATTTAAAAACTCACATTATAAGTGCTCCTGGACGACCC
Organism: Solanum verrucosum; assembly: GCF_900185275.1. Classification (NCBI taxonomy): domain Eukaryota; kingdom Viridiplantae; phylum Streptophyta; class Magnoliopsida; order Solanales; family Solanaceae; genus Solanum; species Solanum verrucosum. The sequence goes on from NW_026020240.1 coordinate 389,475, forward strand.
CTTCCTTTTAAATTATAATTGATGAAATAATACAATTTTTTATAAAGACATTATTAATTGTCTACTGAAACGAATATTTTATTTAGACACATGAAGTAGCACATGTGGTGTTTAGCAGCTGGACAAAAAAGGAGAAAAAAAAAGTATCGATATTTTATGGGGAATCTTTCTTATTCTTTTACTTAATATTTTTAAATTAACAAAATATCTATTTTTAAAAGGGGGAAAAGATAAACATCCATTTTTTTGGACTTTGGTTATCAATTATTTAATCAACAAATCTGTGCAAAGGGACAGTTATCCTCTGAATTTCTTAATTATTATTATTATTATTATTATTATTATTATTATTGAGGGAATAATAATGTTAGCGAGGAACCCACGCTGTCACTTTGGACTCTTTCAGATTTTGTCAGTGACTCTGATAGCTTCAAATCATATATATATATATATATATATATATTATTATTATTATTATTATTGGTTGAGACGGATTTAAAATTTGAATAATTATAAAACAATTTTTTTTTATGATAGTAATTTTATTTTATAATATCAATTACTCAGTGAAATTCGAAAAAAGTATTGGAATTAGTTGAGCAATTGACAATATGCTACATCGTTCACTGCTAGTCGTTTTAAATGTAGATATTTGATTTAATTTTATACGATGATAAAAATTTCAATCTGTTAATTTTGGGATTTTTCTAAAGAATATAAACCAAATATAAAAAAGAAAGAAAAGGAAAAAGTACCCCTAAATGAAGTTCTAGAAAAAGAAAGATGAAAATAGTGATGGGATAAGAAAATAGTGATTGGGATAAAATTTGTATCTTGTTTGGTTGCCATGTTTGGGATAAACTTATCCCACCATTTATATCATACTGATGGGATAAGTTATCCCATATACATGGTGTGATAAGTTATTCCAGGATAGCTAACCCTAGGATAACTTATCCTGGGATAACTTATCGACCCAGGGCTTGAACGTATATTATATATATTATATATAACCCATATATATAATGGGTTAGAATATCTATATTCTTTTACGTATTTGAGGTTGGGACTTTTTATTAGAAAAAGATTAGTGACTTTGTTCATCTATCTATCAAAAATCTAAATCATGATTTGAAATTATTAATTTAGATAAAAATAGTTGATTTGAAGTTGATCGTAATGGTAATTAATGCAATATAAATTTAATATTATATTTTTATATGTACACATAATTTTTTTATAATTTGTAATAACATTCCCAAATTATGATCAAAGAGTTCTATGGCAAAATAATGGTATTGCTAGAGATAATTCTAATCAGCGAGTTGAGACAATCTACATTGTATATCGAAGCACCTCATAAATAAACTATTTTGAGAATAAGGACATGATTGTTAATTTTGTATTCACAAGGAAACTAAGAACTAAAAAACAGTTGAAACTTCAAGTCCAAAACTTCTTGGTGTCTTCAACAGAATATTACCTAAACTTTGAAATACATCTATTTTTGTTAAACCAAACCCAACCTATTCAATAATACAGTACAGCATGTGTGCACGCAACCCAAGATAAGCATAAAAAGTTAAATAATAACATAAAAAGTTAAATAATAAAAATTTAGCGATAGACAAAATTTTATAATTAAAATAATAAAATTTTATGTCAATTTCATTTAGGTGTAGATTAACACATTTCATAGCTAATTTCATGTTTTCTTATTGTGTAATTAGCAATAAATATGTATGTATTGTATAATAATAATTTAAATTATATATATACATAACATAGATAAAAGTTATTTACATTATCAGTATAATTTATTAACTTTTCATGATTAATTATTATTTTTATCAAGTTCTTAATTCTTATGAATTTATTCTATATCTTTTACATAATATTTAAACTCGTATAAAACTCAAAGGACGTAACGGTATAGGCAATGAAACAATAAGAAAGAAGTATGAAGAGGAAAATAGGTACCCGGGACAAGAGACATATTAAAGATTGCATTTGGTTTCTTCCAACGGAATCTCCAACAAATGCCAATGACTTGTTTCTCATAATATCCAAGAATTGGAATGGGTTGAAGATGCGCAATTCACATCCCTTAGGCTTCCATCTATTAAAAATATAAAATCGAATAATTATTTTTCATTTATTTTCGAAAGAATATGATTGATTAAAATTGCTTATCCTACAATTCAAATTTCCAACATACCTCCATTTCAAGAAGTCGGTATCAGGCCTTCCATATTTCATGCAATTTTGGTGTTCATGGATCGCCCAACAAGTGGTGTTTGTATAATATGGTCCATCAGGATTCGGAATCCACTCTCCTATTGAAATATCACATGTTTCATCATCCATAATCTTTATCTCCATTTCTTCAATATGATATGTGGATGATTTTTCTGACTCATGATTTGCTAAATTTGTAGCACTATACCACTTAGAAGTGTAGTGCAGAGGGATAATACCTAGAATAATTAATGTTAAAGCTAGAAGTATGAATACTTTTGGAGTTCTTTGAGATGCATTATTGGACAACTTTTTCCCACAAGGGAACTCCATTTGCTTGGAGCTAGATTCTTCAATGGAAGATTGAAAGTGAAAGCAAAGATGGGAGTTGAAGCATAAGAAGTTAAGCTTATAAAAAATAAGTTATGGAAAATGGCATCAAGAAAAAACAAAGGACTAGTTGGCACTTACATGTGACACAAGCAACGTGCTAGTAGTATACTACTAATTATTAGATTTTAGTTGATGGAGCTTAATTTTGTGCCTCGATAGTATATATATAACTTTTTTATGCCAGATCTCTAGAATTTACATTTAGTTGATGAACTGTGCTTAATTTTGAACATGTCTACAATTTAACTTTAATGAAATATCATGTATTAAATCTACAAATGCATATACCTTAAATTAACTTTTTATTCACAACTTTTATATGGTAAGCCAAAAAATAAAATAACAACTTGGCATGTCTAGTTAAATTACATGAAAGTTCTTTACAATAATGTCAATGTACATCTAGATGGCATAAATCCTTTACTTGTGCAAACACTTATTCTCCTTGGATACCACCTTTTGGATCCCATTATTATTAAAACTTAAAAGGGTGAGATAGGACCCAACTTGCTCACTCTATCTAGATGGATAATTGAGGAGTACATTAATCAAACTATTGCAAGTGTAAAATTTTGGTGAATAATAATTCAATTATGTAATAAATTATCACTTATCAATTTTTAACTTATAGATTTCTCCTCATCTCTTGCTGGATTAGACAATAGTAACATGCCAAGTCTACATTATATTAAGTTTAATTAATGATACTTTAGTATCTTTTGGATCCAAGAAAACTATTATTCTTCAATGAATATATATATACCAAACGATCGGAGTAAGTTTATATTTTATTTTCATATATTATCAATATATCATTTGTGTTAATGATTTGATGATTTTGTATGGAAGTTTTATCTCAATTTTTTTTAGAGTGGAAGGTACAAGTTACAAACTCTTTTGACATAAATGAAATATTTCATAATAAGTTATAATTAACGGATTGTTTCAGAAATTATATACCTAAATATTTGAAAATATTGCATAAATATTCACCTATAATTTGTTACTGAAAGGATACTGTAGTGGTTAACTTAAAGAAACAAGTGATAAATATTGTTCCAATCTGTGATCGAGCAGTAAGATGTGATAACTAGGTAAAGCACCAGCACTTTGCACGGTGGTGAACTATCTCAATAAGCTTATTCATAATCGTTCGATTTTGTTTTCAAGTGAGTACACTGAATTGTCAAACCTTGCTATCAAAGCCCAAAAGCACTTGAAGAATGGAGACTTGACCTTGAACCCTAGCTTGAATCTTCTTCTTCAAACTTCTAGAGAGAGAAATATTTGGAGAGGAATAACTTTGGTCTTCTTTTAGATTTTTAGGAGAATGACTTGAATGAACTAATTTGGGGACAAAATCACTTATATAAGGGTCTTAGACATAGGCAAAACGACGTAGTATAGGGATAACATAATTAGGAAAAGACCCAACTACCCTTAAAAATAACTGCCGAGTACTGCTGACCGATGGACCTTGACCGATGGTCCGTCCTGCTGGTCCGCCGTTCGTGGTCAGAAACTCCCATTTGGCGTCATGATCCACGGACCCTCAACCATGGACCGTAGTCTGACCGACGGTCTGTCCATCGGTTAGGCCGTGGTCTCATGGCTTCTGAATATACTGAGTGCCGAATCCACGGACCACACCTACGGTCTGTGGTTCCATCCACGGGCCATGGTTGGTCTCCGTCGATGGCACCTGGAAACTTTGAAATCTTTCTATGTTGTCCGTTCTCGAATCCGATGTGTTACATTATCTCCCCCTTGGAATCATTCGTCCTCGAATGAGATTCTAGACATCACAAAATGATAAGGACTCTAAACTAGCAACCCATCATGCATGCAATTTCATCTAGATGCACACAACCAAAGAGGAACTTCGATTCCAAGCTAAACATATTCAAAGCATCATAAGGTAGATAGGAACTAGACCTAGCAGCCCAATATGCATGCACTTACTAGATTACTCATATCCGAAGAGAAACTACCATCTCCAAGCTAAAAGCATGTTCATATCATCATATCATGAAATCCATATGCAACTCATACTCAAATGCATATATCCAAGGAGGAAACATCAACTCCAAGCTAAAGCATGTTCAACAATTCATCTCATGAAGTCTATAGGCAACTCATACTCAATGCACAACAACATGAGGAAAATTAATCATATAAACTCATTTTCTTTCAAAACATAACTTCTTCATGGAACATGCATAAGATAAGGAAATCATGGGAATATTTACAACACATGACACCAAAACAAAGAGTAAACCATGGGGAACTCATTACCTCAAGCTAGAGTAGGAGTAGAAGGAAAAATATGAGGATATTGGTACATCATATCGGTCTCGGCCTCCCAAGTAACACCCTCAACTAATTGATTCCTCCACAACACTTTCACGGAAGCAACTACTTTATTTCTCAACTTCTTAACTTGCCGGTCTAAAATTTCAATTGGAGCTTCCTCATAAGAAAGATTTTAATTAAATCCCAAACCTTCTAAGGAAACTATAAATGTCGGATCTCTAATACACTTTTTCAACATAGAGACATAGAAAACTGGATGCACCGATGCCAAATCATTAGGCAACTCAAGATCATAAGAAAGCTTACCAACACATCTGATATGGGCCTACATAACGGGGACTAAGCTTCCCTTTCTTATCAAACCTCATTACACCCTTCATGGGTGAGATTTTCAAGTAAACCCAACATGAACATCAAACTCAAGATCTCTTCTTCTAACATCGGCATAGGACTTCTGTCGACTTTGGGCTGTTTTCAACCTTTCCCTAATAAGTCAGACTTTCTCTATAGCCTCATGAACTAATTCGGGTCCTTTAAATGCAACTTCACCCACCTCAAACCAATCTACAAGAGATCTACACCTCCTACCATAGAGAGCCTCAAATGGAATGGAGCCATACAAATACTCGAATGGTAGCTATTGTTGTAAGTAAACTCAATCAATGGCAAATGGTCATCCAAATTATCCTTAAAATCAATGAAACATGCTCTCATCATATCATCCAAAGTTTGGATAGTACGCTTCACTTGCCTATCAGTTTGTGGATGAAAAGCTGTGTTAAGCTTAACACGAGTACCAAGGCCCTTTTGGAAAGATTTCCAAAACTGAGAAGTAAATTGAGTACCTCGATCGGAGATAATGGACAAGGGCAATCCATTCAACCTTACCATTTCCTTCAAATACAACTTAGCATAATTTTCCGCCACATAAGAAACTTTGACAGGAATAAAATGAGCCGATTTCGTCATTCGTTCTACTATGACCCAAATCAAATCATATTATTGCCGTGTACGAGGCAACCCTACTATGAAGTCTATATTCAAATCTTCCCACTTCCAAGTAGGAATACTAATGTATTGGGATAAACCTCTCGATTTTTGATGCTCAAGTTTCACTTGTTGGCAATTAGGACACTTCGCCACAAATTCCGCAATATCTTTCTTCATCCCATTCCACCAATAGACTTCCCGCAAATCACGGTACATCTTGGTGGCTCCCGGGTGAATGGAATACCGAGAACTGTGGGCTTTTGATAAAATTCGTTCCCTTAAGTCATCAACATTAGGAACGCATAAACGACCTTGATATCTTAGTACACCATCTCCCCCTTGGGAGAAAGCCTCAACGAACTTTCTAAGTACCGCTTCTTTCAATTCTACTAAGGTCGGATCAAGACATTGCGTGGCTTTCACATTCGTCCCAGAAGACAAATTTGAACTATTCTGAACCATAACACCACCTTTGGTGGAGTTCATTAATCGAACACCCAATCGGGTCAATCTATGTACATCTTGTACCAATTCTCTTTTACCCTCTTCTATGTGGGAAACACTACCCATTGTTAGTTGGCTAAGAGCATCCACCACCACATTTGCCTTACCGGGGTGATAGAGTACACTTATATCATAATCCTTAAGTAACTCAAGCCACCTTCTTTGGTAAAGATTAAGATCTTTCTGATTAAACACATATTCCAGACTCTTATGGTCGGTGAAAACATCTACATGAACACCATACACATAGTGCCTCAAAATCTTTAAGGCAAAAACAACCGCTGCTAATTCAAGATAATGGGTTGGATAATTCTTCTCATGAACCTTAAGTTGCCTTGAAGCATAGGCAATAACCTTCCCATTTTGCATAAGCACACATCTAACCCAATTCTTGAGGCATCACAATAAACAACAAAACCATTTGTCCCTTCCGATAAAGTCAGCACCAGAGCGAAAGTAAGTCTATCTTTTAATTCTTGAAAACTCTTCTCACATGCTTCAGACCATATGAACTTAGCCTTCTTTTGAGTCAAAACTGTGAATGGAGAGGCAATCGAAGAGAACCCCTAAACAAACCTTCTGTAGTAACCACCTAAACCCAAAAAACTTCTAATGTCCGAAGGAGTTAGAGGTTTAGGCCAACTCTTGACCGCATCCATCTTCTTAGGATCTATCTCAATACCTTTACTAGAAACAATATGACCAAGAAAAGCTATGAACCTTAGCCAAAACTCACATTTGCTAAACACCACAAAGAGTTGTTGGTCCTTTAAAATTTGCAACACAATTCTCAAATGATTGTTGTGATCATCCTCACTTTTCGATTAAATCAATATATTATCAATGAACACAATTACAAACATATCAAGGTATTGTGTAAACACCCTATTCATCAAATCCATAAAAGCCGCTAGAGCATTAGTCAAACCAAATGACATTACCAAAAACTCATAATGATCGTATCGAGTTCTAAAAGTTGTCTTTGGAATATCATCTTCCTTCACCCTCAATTAGTGATAACCCGACCTAAGGTCAATCTTGGAAAAGTAACTCGCTCCTTGGAGTTGTTCAAATAAATAATTTATTCTTGGAAGAAGATACTTATTCTTAATAGTCGCCTTGTTCAATTGCCGGTAGTCAAAACACATACGAAGGGAACCATCTTTCTTCATGGATGAGTTATTCTTAGAAAGAGTTTTGAGGAAGTCATGAGACTCGAGAGGGGCTTGAGAGAAGCCCCTGAGTGAGTTAAGTGTTGAGTTTCAGAGGAATGCACTCATATTCATATGAATCGTGCTTTCAAGCTAAAAATGATATGTACTTTCTCCTCTAAGCCTTGTTCCAATTGAGACCCTTATGAGGAAGTTTATTGATAGTTTGGGTAGTATTCTCACCCGAGAGATAGTATGAGTTACGAGATTATGAGCAGTAGTGGTGAAAGTACCCAAAGTTAGAGGAAGGTATGCAGAGGTTAAGTTATCTAAGAAAGGGAGATAGTGATGAGGCAAGATATGTTATTATAGTCACACACCTAGTAAGTTATTAATAAGGATTTTTCCCCATAGACTAAGAAGTGATGAGTTCTGAAGATTTCATGATAGAAGATAAAGGAATAGTTACTATTCAGGATGAGTTAGAGTATACTTTAACCAGAAATGAGTTTATAATAATGTGTTATTGTGTTAGTAACAACCAAGTATATGTGTTGAATAGAATAGCAGGAGTATTCATGAGGTGATAGATCTAAGCTACACTTATAATTATTGAGGAGGAACCCATAATATTCAGAGGGTTAAAGAAATAATTAGACAATGATGTATCGTGAATGGGTAAATAGTACTTAAGTTGTGAAAGGAAGTGTGACGGTAAATTGTAAGTATGAATACTGATAGGTGAAGATTGACTACTTGTCATGAGTTCTTAGTGAGCTAGTGTTTATTATATTTTATCTAGTACTTGTAAGTTACTATAGTAAGAGGGCAATCATATTGATATCCGGGTTTAGTAATAAACAAGCTTGAATTTGATATGAGTGTCGTAATCAAAAGAATGGAAACATGAGAGTGATGATGTTAGTCTTGAGATCTAATCTTGTAGACTTTACATAGAATAGGTGAAGGATTGGGATGTTAGTTGCAATGAAAATGAGTGGTACAAGTGAGATCCTAACTTTTAGATAAGGGCATCAAAGTGTGGCTAAGTCATAAGAGTAACAAGAGCATTAAGAGGTGTAACCGAGATTATATGTGATCAGACGAGGTTCCAATTAAGTAAATGATTGTTCATATGTGCGTAGATAGTATATTTGAGCTTTCAATGTGGAATAGGATGATGTAAGCAATGTTTTTTTCCTTAAGAGTTAGATGAAACGGCCTTATAAGACAATAAGAAGAGGTTAATAGAAGCATGTTAGAAAGAGGTCTTAGAAGGGGTCTTCATATCTGCTTATAGAGGGTTCAGTAGCCATGAGATAAGCCCTTCTTGAGTATTGGAGTAAATGGAATGTAGACCAGTTTAGAGATTATGGAATAGATCCATAACTTTAGAGTGTCAACTCCAAACCTAAGGGGGGAGATGATAAGATGAGAAATCAAGTCAAAAGTTGAGAATAAGATAGTGATGTCTTCAAAAAGAGTTCTAGAGATATATCAACCCATTCATAATATTGTGTATTCCTGAAGTTCAGTTATTACAACATCATGTTGATATTCCTAATATCTGAATTGTGTCTATGACCTATGCTTATGCACTTCAGAGAGATTTACATCTATGCTCAGTTCCCAGAATGAGGGGCAAAGACCTTAGCTCGTTATTCTCAAGCTTAATCCATAAAGTTATAGATATAAGCCTCATGATATGAATCTATTCATATAAGCATCATGTCTCACAATATGTTGAGTCTCATAAATTCATGATTTACTTTTAATGCCTAGCAACATAATGTTATATCATGCATATTCTTATATCAGACATCTCGAATGAATCGTGCTTATGATCTTTTGCCCTAAAGTTCTTTTAGTAATCCTTTTTAGTTTTGGGAGTGGTGTTGTTGATAGTAGTTGAGTAATGATAGAAGAAGAGGGTTGATGTTCCTTATTGTGGTAGTTGTAGTTTTCATATTCCATCTAAAATTATAATGTGGAGGAGGAATAGAGTGGTTTTTTTTACCATGAGTAATAGTTAAACGAGAGTAATTAGTCTGTTCTTGGTAGTAATATGAGAAAGCTCAGTTGGTAGAAGTGACGATAGAATAAGGAATTCTTTTAAGGATTGGTTAGTAGGAGTCCATGGAGTGGTTATAGTACTATGCGTGAATGGTGTTGGTAGCATGTGAATGAATGCATGATGCATTAGGTGTTTCTTGATATGGGCTCAAGGAGAAGTATTCTTGGGATGAGATTCCCTATAGAGGTATATAACCTGAATCTTGTGGTTTAGATAAGTATAACAATCTCATATTTAGCACCTTGTGAATTAGAGATTAGGCTTGAATACAGTAAGAGTAAGTGATTTGATTTACACGTTTGTAAGAGTAGTCACATACTCTAGTGGGAGTTAGGAGTTGCAGCTAATGATGTCACGCCCCAAAGCAACCCTAGGACGCGGACATGGGACCTTGGATCACGAGCGATCCCAAACTAACCCTGCTGGCATAACATAAGCATACTATGATAACTAAAATAAGATAATTCTGTGTGGAAGCTTAAACATGAGACAAACTGGAAGTGATGGGAAATACCCATTCTAAGTCTGAATATAAAATATGAGAGTTTAATAACAAATGAAATATCAAACTCCAAGCTAAAAATGAATCTAACAATGTCTGAAATAAAGCCTCTAACTGACTAGAGATGTTGGGACATACCCCAGTTAAATCTAGCAAACTCTGAAACTGAAGACTGAAAGTGAAAAGATAACCATGTCAACTTTCCTCGAAGAATGAGGACTCACAACTGATGTTGCTGAACTGAAGATCGGGAACCGATCTAGGCGTGATCTGGATGCTGAGGACCTGAACCTATATCACGAGAAGATGTAGCACAGAGTATATGTCAGTACTTGAAAGGTACTGAGCATGCATGATAGAATAAAGTTGAGAAATATACATAACTGAACAAAGCATATAACTGAGCAATGATGTAAGATAAGCATGATACTATATTGGAAATACTGAAATGAACTAACTGAATGCAATGACCAAGTTTATAACATGTTGAAACTGAATACTGAACTGTAGCTAATAACTTGGTCAATGCAATAGAATATGACTGTGGGAGATACTAATAACTGACATAAAACCACATGAGCTAAGCGTGGAGTCCGATGTATACACCCCATCAAAAGGACCCACAGAGGTATAGAGGCATGACTTGCGTGATCTCTACAATGTAAAGCGCACAGATGGGACTTATAAACCTATGCGGGTACGCAGTTCTGGGAATATGAGGGTGACAGACCCTAGTCCAACTTGGTATTAAGTCTACTCCCAACTAATTATCTAAATAACACATTATGAATGATTTTCTGTAATACTGGATAGCTCAAAATACTGACATGCTAACTGAACGTGCAACATTTATGTACTGATAAAGAAACATTCATAATTGGAGCATGTATAACTGAATAAACTAACCTAGCATGTGTAATTCATGAACTAAACGAATCTACACTACTAGGGTTTTGAATTTCATGCAAGAACTTAAACAACAACATTATAATCTGATTTGGATCATTCTAACAGCTAAAACCTAACAATTTCAAACATGCAAGAAACCCTAAGTCTAGATAATATCAAGGGAATCAAGATTCTTACTGAAATCTAGGGATCTAATGGCCGAAAGGAACCCACTAGTTAAATCCCACATGCCTGGTGACGAATTTCACTAAGAAATCTTTCAATTTCGGGGTTGGAATGGATGAAAACCTTGCCGCGTTTTCCTGAAGGGCTGCTCAACTTTTTCTCTGATTTTTACTCTAAGTATCGCTTGATTTAGGTGAAGGATTGATTAGGTTAGGTTCTAATTTAGTTTCTAGGCTAAAACTGACCAAAACCACATAGTTTTGGTGTCCGACGGGGCTGACCACGGGCTCTATGACGGACCGTCACAGGGACCATGGACCATCAAGCTGGTCGTGGTCCTTGGACAGTTGATGTTGGTTTTGGGGGTTTTGACCACGAAACCCTACCACCGCCCATGTGAAGGACCGCGGACCGTGAAGGTCGACGTGGCTCTTCACTTGTGTTGGTGGTCCTACTGGCCCAGGTCTACGGACCCTCCCATGGCCCATCATCAAGACTACGGCCCGTGGAGGGATCCGTGGTCTAATATCAGGGCCTGGGGAATTCTGATTCTCCAACACGGGCACCAGTACGACCCGTGAGGTGTTCCACAGCCCGTAAAGGGTCCCGTGGTCCACCTCTACTGGAGAGTGCTGAAGTCCACGGGTAGGTCAACGGAGCGTGGACCCTATCATGGTCCGTGAACCCTGCTGCGGTTCACTGGTTCAGGTGATTTCTACTACACTTTTCTAGGTCTGGTTTCGGAGGTATTACAATATCTCCCCCTTGGGAACATTCATCCTCAAATGAAGTCTAAAATAGCTGGATAGGGAGGGAAAGAGCTGCAACCCTACCACTAATTTCTAGAACCTAATTTCTGACTGAACTATGTTCCAAGACCATGCAAATACGCTTAAAATGCATGTATAAACTAAAGGAACATGATACTAAGACTGAATATATGCTTGAGTAACTGAAAAACTGGAGAGGAACTATTCCCTCAAGCTGGACTAGAATCGAAAGGAAATAGATGAGGATACTTGGCCTTCATGGCTGCTTCTGCTTCCCAAGTTAGCTCCCTCTACGGACTGACTCCTCCACCAAACATTCACTGAATTAACTTCTTTGTTTCTCAACCTTCGAACCTGACAATCAAGAATCTCAACTGGCACATCCTCATAAGTGAGACTATCGTTCACAGCCACACTCTCTAAAGGTACTATGGATGCTAGATCACCCACACACTTCTTCAACATCGAAATGTGAAAGATCGGAGGCACTGCTACTAGTTCTACTAGTACCTCTAACTCATAAGCCACTTTACCAACTTTTTTCAAGATCTTGTAAGGGCCTACATATCTTGGGCTGAGCTTCCCTCTCTTGCCAAATCTCATCACCCCCTTCATAGGTGACACTTTCAGAAAAACCCAATTATCAACTTGGAACTCCAAGTCCCTTCTCCTTACGTTTGCATAGGACTTCTGGCGACTTTGGGCTGTCTTAAGTCTATCTCTGATGAGCTGCACTTTTTCCACAGCATCATGAACCGAATCTGGCCTTATCAAGGCTGCTTCACCTACTTCAAACCAATCAATTGGAGATCTGCACCTACACCCATATAATGCCTCATAAGAGGACATCTAAATGATAGAATGGTAGCTATTATTGTAGGCAAACTCTATAAGAGGAAGGTGATCATTCCAACTACCCTTGAAGTATATCACACAAGTTCTCAACATGTCCTCTAAGGTCCAAATTGTACGCTCTACCTGACCATCCATCTGTGGCTGCAATGTTGTGCTAAGATTAACCTGAGCACCAAGACCTTTCTGAAATGACTTCCAGAAATGAGAGGTAAACTGAGGACCTCTATCTGAGATGATAGACAAAGGAACTCCATGCAACCTGACTATGTCATTAATGTAAATCTTGGCGTAGTCCTCTATCGAGTCTGTAGTCTTGATAGCCAAAAAGCGCGTAGACTTAGTAACTCTGTCAATTATCACCCAAATGGAGTCAAGCTGTCTGCGAGTGCGAGGCAAACCTGTAATAAAGTCCATGTTGATCACTTCCCACTTTCAAGTAGGAATGTTGTTCTCTTGAGTCATACCCCCTGGTTTCTGATGTTCAACCTTCACTTATTGGCAATTGGGGCACTTAGCCACAAAATCTGATATATCCCTCTTCATGCCATTTCACCAAAAGACTTCCTGCAGATCACGGTACATCTTAGTGGTGCCTGGATGAATAGAATACCAGGAGTTATGGGCTTCTGCAAGAATCGGTTGTCTCAACTCACCTACCTTAGGAACATATAATCGACCCTGATAGCGAAGAACACCATCTCCCCCTTGGGAGAAAACCTCAACCCTCTACTGATGGACTGCACCATTTAGTTGAAGTAATATAAGATCACTATCTTTCCTTTCCTTAACCTCTGCTACCAATGAAGATTCTAACCCATTTTGAACTGTTACACCACCATCTAATATGCTCATAAGGCGAACTCCCAAGCGAGCAAGCCTTTGAACATCCTTTGCTAGTTCTTTTCTTTTTTCCTCAATATGTGCTACACTACCCATAGATAGTTTACTAAGAGCATCTTCTACTACATTGGCCTTACCAAAATGGTAATGCATACTCATATCATAATCCTTGAGGAACTCAAGACATCTCCTCTAGCGATAATTCAACTCTTTTTGGGTGAACACATATTGAAGGCTTTTATGGTATGTGAACACATCTACGTGAACACCATATAAGTATTGTCTCCAAATCTTAAGTGCAAACACCACTGCTGCAAGCTCGAGGTCATGAGTCCGATAATATTTCTCATGCACCTTAAGTTGCCTAGAAGCATAAATTATAACCTTACCTCGCTGCATCAACACACAACCTAGGCCGACTCTAGATGCATCACAATAGATCACATAACCGACTGAACCCTCTGGTAGACTCAAAATATGAGCTGTAGTCAACCTAGTCTTCAGCTATGTGAAGCTTTTCTCACAATCATCTGACCACTGAAACTTAACCTTTTTGTGAGTCAACTTAGTCAATGGAGAAGTTATGGATGAAAATCCTTCCACAACCCTTCTGTAATAACTAGCTAGACCTAAGAAACTTCTGATATCTATTGGAGAGGTAGGTCTGGCCATTGTTTCATTGCTTCTATTTTCTTAGAATCCACTCGGATCCCTTCGCTAGATACTATATGCCCAAGGAAATCAACAAATTTCAACCAAAACTCACATTTGCCAAACTTAGCGAATAACTGGCGATCTTTGAGAGTTTGTAGAACAACTCTCAAATGAGTCGCATGTTCTTCCTCATTCCTAGAGTAAATGAGGATATTATCAATAAAGACGATAACGAATAAGTCCAACTACTGCTTAAACACCCTGTTCATCAAATCCATGAAAGCCGCAAGAGCATTGCCAAATGACATAACTGCAAATTCATAATTACCATACCGAGTTCTGAAGGTTGTTTTCGGAAGGTCACTATCTTTGACTCTGAGCTGATGATAACCGAATCTGAGGTCTATCTTCAAAAAATGACTAGAACCCTGAAGTTGGTCAAAACATTCATTAATCCTGGGGATATGGTACTTATTCTTGATTGTGACTTTGTTCAACTATCGATAGTTAATGCACATCCTGAGAAAACCATCTTTCTTTTTTACGAATAACACTGGCGCACCCTATGGCGAAATAATAGGCCTGATGAAGCCCTTATCTAGAAGGTCTTTCAACTGCTCTTTCAATTCCTTAAGCTCAACTGGAGCTATTCTATAAGGAGGAATAGAAATAGGCTGTCTGGAAGGAGATCAATTCCGAAGTCGATTTCCATTTTTGGAGGAGCTCCAGGAAGATCTTCTGGGAACTCATTTACTACAGGAACTGACTCAAGTGTTGGGGTTTCAGAGCTTGAATCCTTAACCTGAACTAGATCATAGATATACCCCTTAGAAATCATTTTTCTGGCTTAAGGTAAGAAATAA
The DNA here is from genome assembly GCF_900185275.1 of Solanum verrucosum. NCBI lineage: Eukaryota > Viridiplantae > Streptophyta > Magnoliopsida > Solanales > Solanaceae > Solanum > Solanum verrucosum. Next base: position 404,696 of record NW_026020240.1, read on the forward strand.
ATCGACCCATAGGCGCTAAGCTACTACACTTCCATTTTAGGATTGGTTCGTCTGGAAACTAGAAACGAATGATACTAGTTCTACGATCGACTGAGGCATAACAGGAATGTAACCAATCCATGCCTAGAATGATATCAAAGTCTACCATTTCTAACTCTACAAGATCTGATGAGGTGACTTTCTGAGAGACTGTGACAGGGCAATTTTTGTATACCCATCTAGCTATAACTGGGTCACCAACTGGAGTAGAGACTGAGAAGGGTTCTAAGAGAGTTTCTGGACTAACATTGAATTTGACTGCTATATAAAGACTTACAAAGGATAGAGTACCCCTTGGATCTAACAAAGCATAAACATTAAGATTAAAGACTCGTAATATACTAGTGACCACATCAGGAGAATCTTCCTAATCTTGGCGAGACTGAAGAGCATACAACCTGTTTTGGCGCTAACTGCTACCGGTACTAGATGAGTTACCCTACTGAGTCGGGCGACCTTCTGGTGCTGCTGAAGTTGTAGACTGAACCCTACCATTATTTCCTTCTTGACCCTGTTTAGAATAAGAGCAATCGCTCAACCTGTGACCAGTCTAACCACACACAAAACATCATTCCCTTCCTGCAAGATACTCGCCCGGATGGTTCTTACCACACTTAGGAAAAGTAGGTTATAGTACCCGAAACACTCCCCTGAGACTTAGAGCCTGATGCCCTACCTTTCTGGTCCTGTCGGTACCTGGGGATGGAGCACTAGCTGATGAATGTGCTGGGGCTGAACATTTTTGTTGAACCTGCGATCGATTTCCACCGCCCGATTTCTGTTGAGAATACTCATAGTTGTCTTTCCTAGCCTTTTTATTCTCCTTAGCCTGTTCCTTAAGCTTATCTCCCTCAACCTGTTGAGCATGAGTCATGAGCCTAGAGATGTTCATATTTTCCAGCGACATAGCATTTCTACACTTTGTTATCACTAAGTCGGATACCCCATACAGAAACTTGTACATTTGAGCCCTCGAATCGGCAACCATGTGAGGAGCATACTTGGAGAGTTGGGTGAACTTGAGTCCGTACTCTAGGATTGACATGCTACCTTGCCTGAAATTCATGAACTCCTGAGCTTTTGCCTCCCTCAACTCTCATAGGAAGAACCTGTCGAGAAAGGCTTCACTAAAACACTCCCAAGTAAGAGGAATTGCATTTGTACACCTGTTTTCTTTCCACTGAGTGAACCAAATGTGAGCCACATCCTTAAGTTGGTAAGATGCCAAGTCAACCCTATTATTACCATTCACTTACATCACTCCAAAGATCTTCTTGACCTCATTTATGAAGTTTTGGGGATCTTTTCCAACTTGCGACCCTAAAAACTCAGGAGGATTCATCTTAACAAAATCTCGAACCCTGGCTGCCACTGATCCACCACTAACATTTACAGGAGCTAGAACCTGTTGATTGTTCTGGTTAGTCACACTCTAAAACAACAGTTGAATAGTGTTCTGATACTCTGCATTCAAAACTTTATGATCTGGGACTGGAGGAGCTGCATTAGCATTGTCGGCATTCCTTCTATAAGCTCTATGTGGAGGCATGATCTGAAATGCATAACGACGAGATTAGAAAGGTAGATCATACCCACTCATGATAAGAATAGCAAGAAAGTGAAGTTTTCCTAAAACACCTCGTAGCCTCCCTCTCATTAGATGTGGTGCACTTCACACCCATATAAAGGACTCTACTTAGTATAGCTTTTCAAACATCCTAGGACACTTAAACATAATACTCTGATAACAAGTTTGTCATGCCCCGAACCTACCCCCAGGACGTGGACACGGGACCTAGGATCACGAGTGACCCCAAGCTAACTCTGCGGGCATAACATAAGCATACTACGATAACTGAAATAAGATAATTATGTGTGGAAACTTAAACATGAGATAAACTAGAAGTGATTGGGAATACCCATTCTAAGTCTGAATATAAAATCTGAGAGTTTAATAACAAATGAAATATCAAACTCCAAACTAAAACTGAATCTAACTATGTTTGAAATAAAGCCTCTAACGGACTAGAGATGTTGGGAAATGCCCCATCAATATCTAGCAAAAAATGAAACTAAAGACTGAAAGTGGAAAGATAATGTCAACTGTCCTCAAAGAATGAGGACTCACAACTGATGTTGTTGAACTGAAGATCGGGAACCGATCTATGCGTGATCTGGATGTTGAGGACTTGAACCTACATCAAGAGAAGATGTAGCGCAGAGTATGTGTCAATACGTGAAAGGTACTGAACATGCTTGATAAAATAAATCTGAACAATATACATAACTAGAAAAAGCATATAACTGAGCAATGATGTAAGATAAGCATGATACTATACTGGTAATACTGAACATGAACTAACTGAATGCAATGACCAAGTTTACAACATGGTGAAACTGAATACTAAACCGTAGCTAATAACCTGGTCAATGCAATAAAATCTGACTGTGGGAGCTACTAATAACTGACATAAAACCACGTGAGCTAAACATGGAGTCCGATGTATACGCCCCATAGAGAGGACCCAATATACCCTGCCAGAGGTATAGAGGCATGACTGGTATGATCACTAAAATGTAATGCCCACATAGGGGACTTAGAAACCTACGGGGGCACGTAGTTCTGGGACTATGAGGGTGACTGACCCTATTCCAACTCGGTATTAAGTCTACTCCCTACTGATTATGTAAATAACACATTATGACTGATTTTCTGTAATACTGGATAGCTCAAAATACTAACATGCTAACTGAACGTGCAACATTTATGTACTGATAAAGAAACATTCATAATTGGAGCATGTATAACTGAATAAACTAACCTAGCATGTGTAATTCATGAACTAAACGAATCTACACTACTAGGGTTTTGAATTTCATGCAAGAACTTAAACAACAACATTATAATCTGATTTGGATCATTCTAACAGCTAAAACCTAACAATTTCAAACATGCAAGAAACCCTAAGTCTAGATAATATCAAGGGAATCAAGATTCTTACTGAAATCTAGGGATCTAATGGCCGAAAGGAACCCACTAGTTAAATCCCACATGCCTGGTGACGAATTTCACTAAGAAATCTTTCAATTTCGGGGTTGGAATGGATGAAAACCTTGTTGCGTTTTCCTGAAGGGCTGCTCAACTTTTTCTCTGATTTTTACTCTAAGTATCGCTTGATTTAGGTAAAGGATTGATTAGGTTAGGTTCTAATTTAGTTTCTAGGCTAAAAATGACCAAAACCACATAGTTTAAGGGTTAAACGACTTAGTTTAGGTGTCCAACGCATATGAGAAAAGACCAAAATGACCCTACTTAAAAATCTGACGGGGTTGACCACGACCCTATGACGGACCGTCACAAGGATCACAGACCGTCAAGCTGGTCATGGTCCTTGGCCAGTAGCTGTTGGTTCTTGGGGGCTTCGACCACTGCCCTACCACGGCCCATGGGAAGGACCACGGACCGTGAAGGTCGACATGGTTCTTTGATTGGGTTGGTGGTCTACTAGCTCAGGTCTACGGACCCTGCCACGTCCTGTCATCAAGACCACGGCCCATGGAGGGCTCCGTGATCTGATGTCAGGGCCTGTGTAATTCTAACTCTCCACCACGGGCACCAGAACGGCCCGTGAAGGGTCCGGTGGTCCACCTCTGCTGGAGGGTGCTTGAAATGACCCAAAAGGTTGTTAAAAATGTGCTTCGGAAGTTACCGGAAACTTGTTTAGCTATATAAAAAAAAATTCGTTTCGTTTTTCGAAAATCCGACTTCATATTCTTGTGTAGGGGGTCAAATTGAGTGGGAAATGGGCCTAACCCAAATTTTAGAGGAACCGTATCAAAATCCGAAATTTCCAAGTGAAGCCTTTTTCGAGGGTCTACTTTGGAGGGTCATATCTCCTAGCACACAAATAATTGGGTAGCCCATAACATATCCATGGAAATCCCTTTGAGTTAGCTACCTAACGCACTTCGTTTCACCTCATTCGGAGTTCGGACGAAGAAGTTATGCCCATTTTTGTAAAATCTGTCTGGCAGGAAATGCAATTTCCAGTGAGCGTTTTTACTGTTCACCCGCCTCATTTTTTTTCTAAGTGTTGCACCATTTTTCCAAAGGGCATATGTTATTTCCTATATACCATTAGTTCAATTCCATCTCTAAAACATTTCCCAAAACACCTCTCTCATACTTAGACACATTTTCTCTCAAGTTCTCTCAAGAACCCTAATCCAAAACCTTCCTCAAGATTGAAGAGACTCTTGCTCCAAGTTCCAAGCTTCCATTGAAGACACTCTCAAGACCTTCATAAGAACTCAAGGTATGTGGTGTTGAACTCATGGGTCCTTCCACCCATAGTGCCTAGACTCTATTCTACTCACTAATTCATGGTTTAAGTTAAGATTCATAAATTAGTCTTGTTCTTTGTAATAATTTCCTGCACATTGAATTTTAAACATGAAAAGTGATTGTTTTGAGCATGTTGTGACTCTAGAACTTGAATCTAAATTTGGAATGGATGTGGAGATTTTCATGTGGTATTGTGGGTGTTAAAAGGTGTTGTTGTAGGTTGTTCACTGGTTTGGCTGCATAATTACTACCCTATTTTCCATGCTCTTTGATTCCATTACTTGCCTTCAAGGTGTTTGACAAAATGTCCAACTATGGAGAATTGATGAATCGATGCTTTAAAGCTTGAGTTATGAGATGTATGGCAATCCAGAGATGTGTTGATGACAAACTAAGCTTGTGTATATGTTCATTCCATACGTGATATTGCATTAGAGCCTAATGGGAATTTCCTATATAAAGTGTTGCATGACCATGCCCGGTCCGGGGGAAAAGAACCGGACAACCATGTGAGAGGTTTATATCTCACCACCTAGGATGCTTGGGGTGTGACCAACATCAACCATGTGAGAGGTTTATATCTCACCACCTAGGATGCTTGGGGTGTGACCAACATCAACCATGTGAGAGGTTTATATCTCACCACCTAGGATGCTTGGGGTGTGACCAACATCAACCATGTGAGGGGTTTATACCTTGCCACCAGGGTGTCCGGGTGTGAACGGCATTCCCCATCCTAAGTTGGGGTTATAAATTGGTTGGATCATGCATACACATATGATATCTACTATTAGTATAGATTTACTTAAACATGTTTTGACTTCACTTTGATCATGCATCCTCATATTGTTATTCATAATGCCTATGAAACTATTTCTTGTATTTCGATTGTGTCCTTGTCTATTGTTGTGTTGCACCCCGCATACTTAGTACATTCCAATTACTAACGCATATTTTGCCTACATGATGTCACCATGTAGGGACCGGAGCTACTCTTGATCCTTCTCTCCATTCACGTGGCTAGTACGGTGCTTATCCGAGTTTGTTGGTGAGTCCTCAATGATTCGAGGGCTATGTTATGTTTCCTACTCCTATGTTTTGAGACTTTAGCTTGCAATTGTATTTTGACTATGAGGGGAGCCGGTAGTATGTCATGGCCCCCGTCCTATCTATGTATGTAGAGGTGTGCGTTGGACAAGTATTTTGTAAATGAGCTTGACTCTTGTTCTATGATGTCTTTTTGAAATGGTTTGCCCTTAGTCCCTATTTCCCGTTAATTGATGTTGAATGTGCTTCCGCGACCGATGAAGTGTGATGACAAGTTTGAGAGGCTTGTTTGGGATTCCTTCGGGTTCCTCATTCGCCATGTCAGGTCTAGGCCCTAGGCTTGGGTCGTGACAAGCTTGGTATCAGAGCACTAGGTTGTTAAATCATCGGAGTCCAATACACCGCGTTGAGTAGAGTCCTAATCATGGTTGTGAAGCGCGCCACGACTATGAATGGGAGGCTACAAAACGTTTTAGGAAAAGTTTCCTTTCTTCATGTTCTATGTCGTGCTTAGAGTACGATAAGGTGATTCCTCCCTAACGCTTGTTCTTTGGATTGCTAGATCATCATGCCAAACATGAGGGGAAGATGGGCCCGATCACCGGAAGAGCCACCCACCAATGGTGAGCTCCGTGATGCACTCACCATCCTTGCACAAGTGGTAGCTAACCAAGTGCAACAAGGAGCCCAAGCTCCTCGAACTACCACCCCGGGGGAAAGGGTGAGAGATTTCATGAGGATGAACCCAACCCTCCGGTCTTCCATGGTTCAAAGGTGGATGAGGACCCGCAAGAGTTCATCGATGAGGTATGCAAAATCTTGACCATTATGGATGTTGGTGCTTGTGAGAAGGAGGAATTGGCGGCCTACCAACTCAAGGGGGTTGCTCAAATTTGGTTTGATCAATGGAAGGGTGAGAAAGGTAATGGCTATGTGGTGTTGTGGGAGGAGTTTAAACTTGCTTTCCTTAATAGTTTCTTCCCTCTTGAGCTTAGGGAGGCAAAGTTGGTGGAGTTCATGAACTTGAAGCAAGGAGCTATGAGTGTGAGGGAGTATGCCCTCAAATTTGTCCAACTCTCCAAGTATGCACCTCACTTGGTGGCCGACTCTAGGTCGAGGATGAACAAATTTGTGATGGGTGTATCCGACTTGGTTAGTGAGGAGTGTCGGTCCGCTATGCTCATTGGAGATATGGATTTGTCTCGGTTGATGACTTATGCCGAGCAAATGGAGGAGGAGAAATTGAGGAAGAGCACAAGGGTCACTTGAGGGTTGTACTCCAAAGATTGAGGAAAGAGAAGTTGTACGCTAAATATGAAAAGTGTGAGTTTTGGTTGAAGGAAGTTGCTTTCCTAGGCCATGTGGTGTCGGGGGATGGTATTAAGGTAGCTCCTAAGAAGACCGATGTTATTAGGAATTGGCCTAGACCTTTGACCCCGTCGGATATAAGGAGTTTCTTGGGTTTAGCGGGTTATTATAGGAGATTTGTGGAAAGGTTTTCTTCTCTTGCTTCTCCTATGACTAAGTTGACTCAAAAGAAGGCTAAATTTGTGTGGTCGGATGAGTGTGAGGAAAGCTTCCAAACTTTGAAAGAAAGGCTTGTGTCCGCTCCTATTTTGTCACTTCCGGATGGGTTAGAAGGTTTTGTTGTTTATTGTGATGCTTCCCGTATTGGGTTGGGTTGTGTGTTGATGCAAAGTGGTAAGGTTATAGCCTATGCTTCTAGGCAACTTAAGGTTCATGAAAAAAATTACCCAACCCATGATCTTGAATTGGCCGCCGTGGTTTTTGCTTTAAAGATTTGGCGTCATTATTTGTACGGGGTGCATGTTGATATCTTCACCGACCATAAGAATCTCCAATATGTGTTCACGCAAAAAGATCTTAACTTGAGACAAAGGAGGTGGTTAGAATTCCTTAAGGATTATGATATGAGTGTTTACTATCATCCGGGGAAAGCTAATGTGGTGGCGGATGCATTGAGTAGAGTGTCCATGGGTAGCTTGGCTCATGTGGAGGAAGGTAGTAAAGAGTTGGCTAAGGAGGTCCATCGGTTGGCCAAATTGGGAGTTAGGTTAGAAGGGGTGGATAGTGGAGGAGTAGTTGTTATGGATGGTTCAAGGTCTTCCTTGGTTGATGAGGTGATAGTCAAGCAAGATCTTGATCCTTCTTTGGTAGAATTAAAGGCTTCGGTGAGTAGTGGTAAGGTGGAGGTTTTCTCCCAAGTGGGAGATGGTGCCCTTAGGTACCAAGGTAGATTATGTGTTCCTTGTGTGGATGGTGTGAGGGAAAGAATCCTTGATGAGGCTCATAATTCTTTTTATTCTATTCATCCGGGGTCAACAAAGATGTATAGAGACTTGAGGGATGTGTATTGGTGGGGCGGTATGAAGAAGGACATTGCAAAATTTGTTTTGGGTTGCGATAGTTGTCAACAAGTCAAGGCCGAACATCAAAGGCCGGGTGGCCTAACTCAAGACATTGAGATACCTACTTGGAAGTGGGAAGAAATTAACATGGATTTTGTAGTGGGCTTACTCAAGGCTAGAAGAGGCTTTGATTCGGTTTGGGTGGTGGTTGATCGGATGACAAAGTCGGCTCATTTCCTACCGGTTAAAACTACTTACGGGGCTGAAGAGTATGCCAAGTTGTACATTCATGAATTGGTAAGGTTGCATGGGATTCCTTTGTCTATCATCTCGGATCGTGGTGCCCAATTCACTTCTCACTTTTGGAGGTCATTCCAAAGGGGTCTTGGTACAAAGGTAAAGCTTAGCACGGCCTTCCACCCTCAAATGGATGGCCAAGCCGAAAGAACAATTCAAACCTTGGAGGATATGCTTAGAGCTTGTGTATTGGAGATGAAAGGTAGTTGGGATGATCATCTTCCTTTGATTGAATTTGCATACAACAATAGTTATCATTCTAGTATCGGTATGGCTCCTTTTGAGGCACTTTATGGTAGACGGTGTAGGTCACCGGTTGGGTGGTTTGAAGTTGGAGAGGTGGCCTTGTTGGGTCCGGATCTGGTCATGGATGCTCTTGAGAAGGTAAGGATGATTAGGGAGAGGTTGAAAACAGCCCAAAGTCGTCAAAAGTCTTATGCCGATGTGAGGAGACGGGATCTTGAATTCAAAGTGGGTGATTGGGTTTATTTGAAAGTTTCTCCAATGAAAGGTGTGGTTCGTTTTGGTAAGAAGGGGAAATTAAGTCCTAGGTATGTCGGTCCTTATGAGATAATAAGAAGGGTTGGTAAAGTAGCCTATGAGTTGGGGTTGCCCAAGGAGATGAAATTAGTTCATCCGGTATTCCATGTATCGATGTTGAGGAAATGTGTTGGTGATCCTAACGCTATTGTACCTCTTGAGGTTGTGGGTGTTGTAGAAGATAATTTGACGTATGAAGAAGTCCCGGTTCAGATCTTAGATAGACAAGTTAAAAGGTTGAGGAACAAAGAAGTGGCGTCCGTTAAAGTGCTTTGGAGAAATCAACAAGTGGAGAGTGCTACTTGGGAGGCCGAAGCGGACATGCAAAGACGTTATCCTTATCTATTCAACTCCACTCAAGCCTAAGGTATTAAATCAAGTCCTTTGTACTCCATTGAGTCTTACATTTCAGCCCCTGAATAATTAATGTGCATATATGTTTAAATTGATGAGTTATGGATGCTTTACACTAAGTTTTGAAATCTTGAAGTGATGTTTAAATAAAATTTTTGCATTCATGTTGGGGCTAATATGTTCTTACTAAGTCTTGCCTTGTACGTCTCTTCCACATACGGGGACCAATGTTCCCAAGGGGGAGATATTGAAATGACCCAAAAGGTTCTTAAAAATGTGCTTCGGAAGTTACCGGAAACTTGTTTAGCTATATCAAAAAAAGTCCGTTTCGTTTTTCGAAAATCCGACTTCATATTCTTGTTTAGGGGGTCAAATTGAGTGGGAAATGGGTCTAACCCAAATTTTAGAGCAACCGTATCAAAATCCGAAATTTCCAAGTGAAGCCTTTTTCGAGGGTCTACTTTGGAGGGTCATATCTCCTAGCACACAAATAATTGGGTAGGCCATAACATATCCATGGAAAGACCTTTGAGTTAGCTACCTAACGCACTTCGTTTCACCTCATTCGGAGTTCGGACGAAGAAGTTATGCCCATTTTTGTAAAATCTGTCCGGCAGAAAATGCAATTTCCAGTGAGCGTTTTTACTGTTCACCCGCCTCATTTTTTTTCTAAGTGTTGCACCATTTTTCCAAAGGGCATATGTTATTTCCTATATACCATTAGTTCAATTCCCATCTCTAAAACATTTCCCAAAACACCTCTCCCATACTTAGACACATTTTCTCTCAAGTTCTCTCAAGAACCCTAATCCAAAACCTTCCTCAAGATTGAAGAGACTCTTGCTCCAAGTTCCAAGCTTCCATTGAAGACACTCTCAAGACCTTCATAAGAACTCAAGGTATGTGGTGTTGAACTCATGGGTCCTTCCACCCATAGTGCCTAGACTCTATTCTACTCACTAATTCATGGTTTAAGTTAAGATTCATAAATTAGTCTTGTTCTTTGTAATAATTTCCTGCACATTGAATTTTAAACATGAAAAGTGATTGTTTTGAGCATGTTGTGACTCTAGAACTTGAATCTAAATTTGGAATGGATGTGGAGATTTTCATGTGGTATTGTGGGTGTTAAAAGGTGTTGTTGTAGGTTGTTCACTGGTTTGGCTGCATAATTACTACCCTATTTTCCATGCTCTTTGATTCCATTACTTGCCTTCAAGGTGTTTGACAAAATGTCCAACTATGGAGAATTGATGAATCGATGCTTTAAAGCTTGAGTTATGAGATGTATGGCAATCCAGAGATGTGTTGATGACAAACTAAGCTTGTGTATATGTTCATTCCATACGTGAGATTGCATTAGAGCCTAATGAGAATTTCCTATATAAAGTGTTGCATGACCATGCCCGGTCCGGGGGAAAAGAACCGGACAACCATGTGAGAGGTTTATATCTCACCACCTAGGATGCTTGGGGTGTGACCAACATCAACCATGTGAGAGGTTTATATCTCACCACCTAGGATGTTTGGGGTGTGACCAACATCAACCATGTGAGGGGTTTATACCTTGCCACCAGGGTGTCCGGGTGTGAACGGCATTCCCCATCCTAAGTTGGGGTTATAAATTGGTTGGATCATGCATACACATATGATATCTACTATTAGTATAGATTTACTTAAACATGTTTTGACTTCACTTTGATCATGCATCCTCATATTGTTATTCATAATGCCTATGAAACTATTTCTTGTATTTCGATTGTGTCCTTGTCTATTGTTGTGTTGCACCCCGCATACTTAGTATATTCCAAGTACTAACGCATATTTTGCCTACATGATGTCACCATGTAGGGACCGGAGCTACTCTTGATCCTTCTCTCCATTCACGTGGCTAGTACGGTGCTTATCCGAGTTTGTTGGTGAGTCCTCAATGATTCGAGGGCTATGTTATGTTTCCTACTCCTATGTTTTGAGACTTTAGCTTGCAATTGTATTTTGACTATGAGGGGAGCCGGTAGTATGTCATGGCCCCCGTCCTATCTATGTATGTAGAGGTGTGCGTTGGACAAGTATTTTGTAAATGAGCTTGACTCTTGTTCTATGATGTCTTTTTGAAATGGTTTGCCCTTAGTCCCTATTTCCCGTTAATTAATGTTGAATGTGCTTCCGCGACCGATGAAGTGTGATGACAAGTTTGAGAGGCTTGTTTGGGGTTCCTTCGGGTTCCTCATTCGGAATGTCACGTCTAGGCCCTAGGCTTGGGTCGTGACAGTGCTGAAGTCCACAAGCAGGTCAACGGAGCGTGGACCCTATCATGGTCCGTGAACCCTGCCGTGGCTCATTGGTTCAGGTGATTTCTGCTGCACTTTTCTAGGTCTAGTTTTCGAGGTGTTACAAACAAAGTGTAGTAATCAGAAAAGGAGAGCATAATTGAGAAGTGTTGCAAAGTGTAAAAGCTACCAGTCATATCATTCAAGATATAGTAGTCATATTCTTACTTCATTCCTAGGTACACTTGTTTCATGTCATGGCCTGTAATCTTGAAATCTTATGTGAGTTTCGTGCCAAACATGCTCGAGTCCAGTTCCAAACTCTTGGTATGAATGGATTCCACCTTTATTAGTAGACAAGATCAGAAGTCGAGAGATAAATGATAGTAATTCATTTCCCTTTCACCCTCAGTTTAACCGTCATTCGAGGACGAATGGTCCCAAGGGGGAGATGTTGTAACACCCCAAAATTTCTAAGTTAAGACCCAAATCATTCTTCATATTTGAATAAGGTCGTATTGGGTGATTTTTAAATTGCCCATATGTGTAAAGGTCAATTCTTTAGTGTGTGAATGAATTTGGATATCAATTAAGGTCACTAGAATCAACTAACAAAAAGGTGAGTTGAAAGTTTCATTATCGATTGTTGGTTAGAGTTATTCTAATGTTGAGGAAATAGGTGATTACCCATGCTCTCTATTGAAAGACAAGAGGCGATTACCCATGCCACATTATGTAAGAACAAGAGGAGATTACCCATGTTCTTTTAAAGATAAGATGAATATGATCAAGAACTATTCTGCGGAAGTTACGCTTAGTACCGAGTGGACAAGTGGTGATTACCTGTGTCCCATAAACTATGTGCCAACATAGGATTGTCTAGATAGACATTAGCTACTGGATCCACATAAGCTAGAAGTTCATGGTCCTTAGCTTGGCAAGTGGGACGATCCTTTTCGGTGTGGGAGACACCGAATTCCATGTTAATAGCTCACATGGTTCTATATGTCGGTTAAGGCTACTTCCCACAAGCAAGCTATGATGAACTAAGGTTACTGCAAAGAAATAACTCATACATGTTTAAGATGATGAATGTGTGCATTGACCATGTTTTATGACTCATGCTTTCTAACTCTTTACCTCATGGTTTAGCTTGGTCATTGTGTCTCATTAAGGTATCTTTTTTAAGTATGTTTTGAAATGTTTTATGCATTGCTATCATACTTGGTACATATTTGTACTAACTCATATTATTGCCTATATTTTTCCCAAATGTAGGGTCCGATCTTACAGATTCACACTTTCGTGGCTAGGGATCTCATATAGCATATTGAAGATTTGTGAGTCCTCATCACCCGAGGACCGAGCTTGATTTCCCTTTTTGTCTTTACTTCCAGATTTTGAACTTGATGTACGGGCTACGCCCCGATAAACCTTTATGTACAAGATTGCTTTGAGACGATGTTTAGATGTTTCACTTTTCTCTATAAGACTCTTTATATACTGAAACTATCTTTTAATCTTTTGATTTATGTTATCTTGTCTATGTATGCTAAGTGGCTTGTATGGGGCCTTTCGGGGTCCTATACGCCATGTTACGCCTAGGGGCTATCTTGGGTCGTGACATATATACAACTCTTTTGTCTGATCAAAATAAATACAAACACAATAAAAAAAGTAAATTAGTAAATATCTAGAATCCAAAAGTTTACCATGATCCAACAATGTCGGCCTCGGGAGATCTGAAATGAACAGGGTTGGCTCGTACTATGTATTGTATTATAATATATATAGAAGTGTAGTAATAGGGTACTCAGTAGGAATCATAGGTCCGTCGGGCTTTTATAGAAATTATATAAATATAAGAGGCACGATAGTGCTCACACTACGAATCAATGATAAATCAAAAACATACCAAAGCATCACTTATAGAAAAAATACAATAGAGGATTACTTGTAACACCCAAAAATTTTCTAATCTAAGACCTGAACAATTCTTCATTTACTTATAAGATCGTATCGGGTGACTCTTAAATTTTGCCTAGGTGTTAAGGACAATTATTTAGTGTGGGAATAAATAAAGATATAAAATAAGGTAACAAGAATCCCCTAACACAAAGTTGAGTTGAAAGATTCCTTACCGATTAAGTTTTGATATAAGATTTTACTTGAGTCAACTTCAAACAACCATATCTTTTAGAATATAAAGAGCTATGTGGCCCATAACCTATTGTCCTCATGCCCTACATCTCAATTCAATCAATAGCAAGTTGAATCTAGAGTTCAACCCTCAGTTTTATGAAATTTTTAATATGAGTTATGTTTTTGTTCTGAATTCTAAATTTTTATATTATGAGATTGCAATATTATGTGCATTGATATCCTTAAGTTGTTGTTCATGCTTATACTTCACACGAACCCTAGTTGATGAAATTTTTATTGAAATCCTTTGTGCATTTAATTTCATGCATTGGTTTTTGAATTTTAATGTGAGTTCAAGAGTATTTTTAAAGTATCTTTTGAGAAGAGTTTAAGGGAAAATGGATGGTTCAAAAAGTACTATTTTCACATTGGGTAAAGAACTACTATTCTAAAGAAGAGCATAGATAGTTTTCAAAAGCACTTCAGCCAGACAAAGAGAAGTTCAGTTACCCCTTAAAGATGGTATTGCTTTTCACATTGAAAAGATAGTATTATTTTTCAGAAAAATATAAAGTGTTTTTAGAGTATTTGAGAAAGATTGATTACAATTAAGTTACGTCTTAAAGAGGCCTTTTTGAGTAATTATCGCAACCCACTGAGTATTTTACATGAGCATATATATATTGGGAGTAGTATTGAGCACCGATGTGGGGGGAGTTCTAATAACTCACAAGCCCCATAAACAATGTAGCCAGTGTAGATAGGATCATATCGTAAGACGGATGAATCCTCACTTACCTCAAGAAGACCTTTTAGTAAATCTGTCATGCCTCGGGCCTACCCCCTGTTCGTGGATGACACTTGAGAACCATTTTTAATCCCTAAGCGAACTCTTGGCCTGGCTGACTACTTAGCGGAAGACTCACTAAAATGATAATAGGCTTAAAACATAAATTTATCTCAACATAAACTTAATATGAATGTCTGAAAAATGCCCATTTGCAATAAAAGTAGTAATTTGTAAAACAGTCTTTAAAGGAAAGAAGGTATGGAGAAACTCCTCAAATCTAACTACCTATGAAGACTCTAATACTATGATAGATTTCGGGACAAGACCCACAAAAACTCAACAATAACATGGAAATAAATGTGAAATCTTCCGAAAATCAAGGAGGCTCACTGAAGCGCAAAGTGATCTCAACTAAATGCATATTGATGATCTTGAATACCTATATCTGCATAAGAAAAGATGCAGGTCGAATGACATTTGTACATTGAATGCACAAATATATAATATAGACAAATGTATAATTAATTGAAATGATAAGGCAGGAAGAATACTTACCTCAATTCAACTCAATACAAAGCTACAATGATCCAAGGTAGACCCTAGGTGAAACATGGCGTATAAGACCCCAAGAGGATCCATACCAGCCACTTAGCATATATCATACAAGATAATAGAAATCAAGATATTTAAAAGATAATTTATATCATAAAAGAGTTTTATAGAATGAAGCAAAAGTCTAACAATGTCTCAAAGCCATCTAATGCAAAAGAGATATGGAGACATACATGTACATCAAGTTCAAAATTGAAATGTAAAGACAATATAAAATAAAGGTTTGGTCCTCGAAACATGAGGACTCATCAATCTTTAAACTTCTACTAATAGATCCCTAGCCACGAAGATGGGAAACCGGAACATCGGACCCTACATTTGAGAAACAATGTAGGCAAGAATATGTGTTAGTACAAAAATATACCAAGTATGATAGAAATGCATAAAAGTTATGAAATCATGCTAAAAGGACATTTAAGTGATATGCCAAGACCATGTCAATACATGAGATAAGAGGATTAGAAAAAATAAATCGGAATCATGGTGAATGCAAGTAAAGTCATCTTTGAATACATGTGAAATACTTCTTGAAGTAACCTTAGTTCATTATTATTGTGGGAAGTATCCTAAATCGACATAGAGACCATGTGAGCTATAACATGGAATCCGGTGTAATGCTCCCACACCAAAAACAGAGTGTCTTACTTTCCAATGTAGAACCATGAACTTCTAGCTTGCGTGGATCCACTAGCTACTGTCTAACTAAGACAATCATCCTATGGGGGCACATAGTTATGGGACATGGATGGTCGCCACTTGTCCACTCGGTGCTAAGCATAAATCCCACTGAATAGTTATTAATCTTAACTTGTCTTATCATTAAGAGACATAGGTAGTCACCGTTTGTCTTAACATAGGATAGCTCCTTAGACCGTACGTGAGAAAACCTTTCACCATCCATGATCATTTAATAATAGCTTTTAAGGCCCATAGTCATTCACTTCATGCTAGAGATGCCCTGCTACTAATGGAAATAATTTTTAATTCATGATCTATAATCATTGATGGCATATCCGGATACTATACTAATCAAGACCTAATTTAGGAAAATAGCTCGAAAAGCAGTGAGGGAAAGTCTAGATGTGGTTCATGTCATGTGGCCAAGTTTCATAGAATATATATATATACCTTAATCTATAAGCTTCCTTGAGTCATAATCATTACATTCATAAAACATGCATTTTACAATAATTTATAAGCTTCGTCATATTTTCACAGTCAAAGCATCTTCTAATTTATTTTGATCAATTTCATAAATAGAAGATATGCATATTTTCATAAATTTATCTCTGATAGTTCAAGACGCACATTATATCACCATAGCTTAGAAAACATCAGTTATGCATGGGTTCATTGGGAATCAACTTAAAAACATGAAGTTACTTCAATTCATGTATATAAAAACATAAAGCAATCAATTGAATCAACATTGGAAAAAAATCATGGCAATTGAAGAAAACCCTAACTTGATTGGAGAATCTAGCTTTACAAAATTGGAAAATTTAAGAACCCTAGGGAGGAAAGGAATCCATAGGTGAATACTAGCATACCTTGGAGTTCAAAGCCCTTAAGCAATTTGGTGAATTGGAGGCTTGATCTTGAAATCCTAACTTGACTTCTTCTTCTTCCTTTAGAGGGAGAAATATTTGAGAGGAGGAGCTTGATCTACTTTTGGAAATTTAAGAGAATAAATTGAGTTTGGGTGATTTGAGGTTTAAAATCATTACATAGGGCTTTGGGTAGAAGGCGAAATGACGTAGTATTGAGTTAAAATAATTGGGGAAAAGAACCAAAACTCCCTGACTTAAAACTATTGAATTGGCATCAAGGAGGCCTACACGACCCGTCATGCACTACCACGGCCCGTCTAACGAGTCATGAAGAATTTCTGCCCGACAGGGCTACACTATTTCAGGCATAACTTTTTACTCTGAGCTTTGAATTAGGCAAACTCGGTGGCGTTGGAAAGAGGACTCAGAGTTCTTTAATTTGATCGGTTATGGGCTACCTAATTCATTTTGTTCTAATAGATATGATCGTTTGAAGTTGACCCTAAACATTAAGTTAGATAAAACCCCTTCACTTACGACTTCATGGTCTGTGTGGGGCTTCACAGGCCATTTTGATGCCCGTGGTCCTTAACAAGTGGCTATGGGAGAACCCCTACTGACCTGACCCCCTTCACGACCACTTTAAGAGCATGTCACCATCTTCACGGTCCATCTAGTGGTCCGTGGGAGGGAACCTGCATGGGGCAGGTTCTGCCTTCTTGTTATGAGCACCATAAAAGGTTGTGGTCCCTTTCACGGTCCGTCTAGGGTTCCGTTGAGGGTCCCATGGTCCAATTTGGGTTCTTGACAACCCCGTTAGACACATTCCTAGACTTTCTCGCACTACAAGAAAAGTCCTGATTACCTGGGGATTTTCATAGGGATAATACAATAAAATCCCCAAGTAATTTGGTTATCTGCGGATTTTCTTGCCAATTGAAATCCGATGGAAAAACCTTCCTAGGTAACTATTAGTTGTGGATTTACAAAATCCCTAGGTAAGTTAGTTGCTGAAATAAATCCATATGTACCTTATTTGCGAATTTATCTACGATTAAATATAAAAAATTCACAAGATTTTCTTGGTAAAATTTCATACGCAAAGGAATTTACCTGCAGATTATCATAGAAAATTCTGCAAGTTATTCCCATGAAGATCCCCAAGTAAATCCGTAGGAGGTTTGAATATTATAATTCCTATTTAATAAAATAAAATTTCTTACGGATATTTATGAAACAATTTGGCAAAAAAAGAATTATGAAAGACCCAAGTAAATCCGCAAGAAAAAATTCTCACAAAAAAAAAATTCATGAATATTTATCATCTAAATCCCCAAATAATAATTCACATTCAAACCGCTAGATAAATTTCATAATTAAACAAAAAACTATTCGAAACCTCCAATAATTCTCAAAATCATCATTCAAAATAAAATCATTCCAACTAACAAAAATCATAATTCATGACATCCATTTCAATAATGTATGATTCTTAATGGTCCAAAAGAAAATATTTCAAATTTGAATCCTCAATAGAACTACCAACCATCTCAACCATAATTATGATCACTTCCATTCACGTTATCAGGGTTAGAATCTCTTTCATTCATGCTATTAGAGTCATCATCACTTTCATTCTCATAAGTTTGGTTGTCTTCTTGAGATGATTGCTCATTTGAAAATGATTTCTTGTATACATGCTTCATCAACAAGTCTAATTCCTTTCTCATCTTCTTATTTTTGTGCCGCTCATTCTGCAACTGAGCATAAAAATCAGCATTTGAAGCATTTATCTGTGACTTAATCATCTCATCAATATCTTCAGGCAAAGTTGATGTTGATTGCTTCAATGTCTTTACAGTTCGACCTAAGGATACATGACCTTTGACTCTTCCTTTTTTCTTTCCACCAGCAGATTGCACCCAGATATCCATTTCACTTATTTGAGAAGGTTCAACTAGCTTCTCCCTCCCCATCTAATGCATTTTGAGCAGCTAATATATCTTGTTTGTTTCTTTCAAACTCTAGCTGCACAAGGATATAATATTTTGGACCATGTATAGTTTCATTAGAAAATATATTTCATTAGCAAAATATATTGGATTCTAGCATCAAATGTAAGCACAACAAGAAAAAATGAGAAACGGTAACTCAAATGAACAATTTAATTTATGTAAATGATATCATCATCTTCACAATTAGTAACTGAACATCTGCTAAAATGATGGAAAGCATATTTCAAGCCAGCTTTATAATTAAATGGGACAGAGAATAGAAATAAATTTTATATATACAAAAAAAAAATTAGCAGACAAATCAAACAAAGAAAACAAACTTTTGATCTCACTTGATTGAAACTAAATGTCTTAACTAAGCATTCAAAATGCAAAAAAATAATAATTAATGTTGAATTCAATTATTCTAAAACACATCGTGTTGCCGAGATAAAACAACCTGAATGTAAACAAACTCGAGCTGAAGCTAAATGTTTTAACTAAGCATTTAAAACGTAGAAAATTGAATGTCTTAACTTATCAAGGTACGCACATTCTTGTTTGTAGAAATATTATCTAAGATTAATCTTATCAAGTTTTTGGATCCTTTTTTTCTAAGATATTAGCAAGCATGTATAAAGTTGTCATTTTCTGTTTTACACCACTTATCTGTTCATTGCAAAAATCAGAAGTTCGGAAAAAACTTAGCAATATTTTCCTATGCAAATTTTTGAAGCTTATAAACAATTTTCGTATGGTAGGCTTAACTTTATTCTGTAAGTATAACCCTGAGAACCTTTTGTTCTTTAAATTTGTAAAACTTGTGCTTTTTAGTTTAGTTAATTGAGAACTCCACCCCTATTAAAAATTTAACAGACGAATGAGGTCAGCTATTTCATCGAGTGAATGGCAAATATTCAGTTATATTTTTTTCCTTTCTAACGTTCTAGGTAGTTTTCAAGTAGTAGTTTTTTAGTGTGTCTATACAACATATTTAAAATTTAATGTTCTGAAGAACCTTCTCTTTGTGTATAGTTGTAAGAACAGAGACACCCTTAGAAAAAAGCTAGTGCTTGAAGTGAGCACATCTGCAATTTTTTCAGAGAAAATAGCACAACCTTTTATCCTACAAGTAATGGTTCCAACTACTCCAACTAGAAAACATCTACAAGAAATTTTCCAGGGTGAAACGAGCCAAAACTGCTCGTCCTAACAAAAACAAAAATCAACATTTTTCGCAGCTAAAAAACAGCATTTCAGCAGTTAAAAAGAGCATTTTAGCCATAAAAAATAGCATTTCAGCATATAAAAAAATATAGTACTTTTCAGCAACAATATATAGCATTCGAGGAACCAAAAAATATAGCATTTCAGCCGCAACGAAAACAATATTTCAATAATAAAACAACCTAGATACTCTTATATTCGATGGACTGTGATGATGGAATGCACCTCTCACCCACCTAAATATTAGGCCCTAATGATACTATGCAGCAGAATAAAATTAATGACTAGTGCAATCTACAAGCTTCCCTGCGACTAACTTGATGTGTACTTTTATTCTATTGCTTAGTTTGTAGTTAGGCTGCTTCTATTTTTTAGTCGATGAGATTAGTTTAGCTAGTTTACTTATGTACGGAGAAATATAAAAGTACCTCTTTGTCTGTGGAAATCTGCACTTTTGGTATTAGTAAAACTATTATTTACCAAAAGTTATATCCCAAAAAACTAATATAAAGAATAAGAAATTAATCCAAGTTCAGAGATTTTGAAGTTAAAACTAAAGGTGAAAGTTACAGGGCTAAGGTATTGAGATGGTTAACAAAACAATTAAATAGATGCTTTCAGTCGTAAAAAAGATCATAACTAATACCAATGGATAAGAGATTTGATAAGATTATCAAAAGTATTAAAGAGATGCTTCAAGTCGCAAATTACTTTACTAAACTGAGTAAAACAAGTAGAGACGATTATAGCTAATACCAATCGATAAGAGACTTGATAAGCTTCATAAAAGTATTAAAGAGATTCTTTCGGTCGCAAATTACTTTACTAAACTGAATTTAAAAGCAAACCAAGTAAAGACGGGCTATCTATCTTTAGAAACTATACAA
The DNA here is from genome assembly GCF_900185275.1 of Solanum verrucosum. Lineage (NCBI taxonomy): Eukaryota > Viridiplantae > Streptophyta > Magnoliopsida > Solanales > Solanaceae > Solanum > Solanum verrucosum. The sequence goes on from NW_026020240.1 coordinate 425,159, forward strand.
AACGTCAAAAGGAACTAACAAATAATTTATGAAACTGACATCATTTTCCTCTCAATATCTATGACAAAGAATTGATGTAAAGAATAGATGATTAACCCCAATCATAGATATTTTGAAACCAAACAAGTAACTAGAAAAATAGAGATAAAAGAAATTCTGAAATTAAAGGAACCAAATTACCTCATAAAGAAAGGAGTGAGAGAACACATTCTTAAACCGAATAAGTAACTAGCAAATAGAGTGAATGAGCACTTACATAGGCAGCTTCAGCTTTCTCATTTATCCAACTTTTATCACTTTTCTTGCGATGAGTTCGGAAATAAAATTCTGAAATTAAAGGATCTTTTCCAGTAGCTTCTTTCTATAATAAAAAAAAGATATTTATGTTATCAACGCTGAGTATGATGTTATTTTCTTGAAAGAAATATATTTTAAACAAGATATAAAATTGTCATTCTCTTATAGATCAATTGATGAGGTATGAAACCACCTATATGAAGTGATGCACCAGCATTCGAATCACGTTTTTTTTTTCTGGTCGGACTTTTTCTTGAACTCATCCAACTCCCAATGCTCTTTCACCTCCTTGAATACCGCATCTCCCATCCAATTTGGCTTCGGAGGCAAGTGTTTTCTAACATCTTGAAACAGTTGTGTCAATTTTGAAGATGCTCTTTTTTGAAAATTAATCCATATAGCATCATTATATTGTGGAAGCCATTTAAATCTCTTCTGCATATATCAAATGAATACCATATTAGTCATACAATCCAACACTTTTATTTAAATATGAACTATAATTTATAAACCTTTTTACCTTTAATTCCTCAAACCATATCAAGTGACTAGATTTTGAAAACTTCTTCCATGAAGGTCTAGCCAATTCAAACTTACTACGAATGCAACTAGCAATACCATCTGTAACTATCTTGTGAGGATCAAACCTACATAAAATATATAATAGTTATCAAAATATAAACAGATAAATAGTCCACCTATATATATATTAGTTTTTCAACATGTGCGTTGCACGTGACTATCAATTCAGAAAATATATGTTATAGTAAATAGAATCGCTTATTTAAGCGGAGGTTTGAATAATTAACTTTGCACAAAATATTATTGTAGATTCTTTTGTGATTGTTTAATGTGGATCGTCATATATAGCTCTTATTCACACAAACCTGGTCAATGAAAAATTTTATTAGTTAAATGCAATAATGTATATAATTATTTCAATTTGAAGAGGTTCAATCATATAATTAGTCATATCTCACTAATATTACCTTATAGACGATATTTGTTGTATATTTTTCTTGTCATCTAAAGCACGTGTATTTCATGTTAAATTGTTTAGATGTCATATGAACATGTAAAGAGAACAACTACATTTTATTTTTTAGAACTATTTTTTTGTATATTAATTTTTATTTTATAAGTTATAACATAATAGATGGCGTTCTTGTTGTTGGCTCTCATATTTAACTTCACGATTGACTGTAAAAGGTTAGTCAGTGTCCATAGTTAACTGAGAAACATTTCCTTTTTTCTACTGAAAAAACTAACAATTAAAATTATCGAATATATTCTATCTGTGAAATCATATGTATAATCACCTGGTTTACCTTACACCCAACAAAAATATAGTTCCATATCCTTGTAAATGATTTTTAATTTATTCAACCAAGCATGATTCATCCAAAGAAAAATAACAACACCCTGTTATTAGATATATAGTGGCAGTAATATGAAAAATTATTGGTAATAACTTAATATGAGAAAAGATGAAAGATAGAAATAATTCATGTAATAACTATGGGAATTCATAATATTATAACTAAAGAATGTAAAAGAGTGTGAATAACCTTTGAAATAATTAGTATATAACTAAGTTAATTTACAATGTTATAACTAAAGAATATATCTGCATCACAAGAGAAATTGTTAAAAAAACAAATTAATTTAGACTACATCATGTTAACTTTATATATTGGAACATTACATACTTCTGTATATATAAAGCAAAAAAATATATATATCTTCAAATATTATTTTCCTCAAGTACTCGAGATTATGGAATTTATCCTCTTAGGATAAAAGTGTTTACTTCATCAGAATAGTGGTACCTCATATTCCGCAAAACTTCGAACTCACTCAACGACAATAAATCAGATGAAAATTTTTAAAATGCAAGAAGAAGAAGAGTAGAAGATTAAAAAAATTGTGGTTTAAAAATGAGAGGAATCCCCTCTATTTATAGTCAACAAAGGGTAGTATTAACAAGTATTTTTTGTGTCTTATCTTAAAAGACGTGACCTGTCCGAGAAGTTACAACCCTTTGAAAAAGTCACAACTTATTGAAAAAGTTACAACTCTTTAGAAAAGTCACAACTCATCGAAAAAGTCACAACCCTTTGAAAAAAGTTACAACTTATCAGAAAAGTCACAATTCATCGAAAAAGTCACAATTTTTCAAGAGAACATATGTTATTCAAATAAATATAGATGGGTGTTTTAAGTTAGGGATATTATAGTAATTTAACATTCAAGTTAATTAGGAGTTCATGCTTTTAAGGAAATATAGATATAGATAGATATAGATATAGATATATATTATTCTAAGTTAGTCATATTACCCATCCTCTTCAGGTACAATCCATATTTGATGATCTTCGTTTACATTGTCAACTATAGTAGATGAGGGTGTTGGAGTCCTATTATCCGGTGGTGATATCAATGGTTCAGCTTCTTGATTTGTTGGTGGAGATTGATTAGATTGAGATTGCGATTCAATGTTAGGAGGCTGAGGCTGATTGACCCCAAGACTAGGCTGAAGTAAAGGAGACTCATTTACATGAACTGGACTAGTATGGGAATAGAGGGATTGTGACAGGATTATGGGAGGCACATCATTGTTATGTGGCTGGGGTCGATTAGCATCAAGATTAGGTTGACGCGAGGAAGAGCTATTGATCTGAAGTGAACTAGTATGAGATTTAAAGAATTTTGTCGGAATTATAGGGGGCAATTGAATTGTTTGTCGCTCTGTTGTCTGTGTTTTTCTTTTACTTGACTTACCTCCTTTACAACTAGGCTGTCCATCTCTTCCAGATCCTGCACCTGACATCTGCTGCAAATAAAAATTAATAAAACAACTTTAGATCATCACTAGTTTTGCATAATAAAATGTACACCAACTTCCAACGGTTAAATTTTTTCAATCTAAATTAACTTATACAAATAAAAACTAACTTAGGCAAAGTAAAAACATAAATATTTTTGTTTAACTTAACAGATGACGCTAGCTTTTACCAGATATATTATTGTACAGTGGAAAAACAAATCGACAAACTAATATTCTCAATCCTCCTCATTTTTGTCTTCGTCTTCTTCTTGACCTACTTAATCATCACTATCAAAAAATTCTTGCTCTTCACTTGTTGCCTCCTCTTCCTCAACAGTAGAGGCAATAGTGGGTTCGACAGAAGCCATGAGGGCATTCTGGATGAGTTGGTCCTCACGGAACCAAGTTAGGAAGGCAGGATTAGGAGATATATTTGTGCCGAGAGTAATCGTGCGACTGGGGGACGGAGTGGTTCCATCGAGATGGCCAAAGAGGTTGTAGCCATACATAAGGATGGAAAATTGGGCTTTCCAGGTGGCGAAGTTGTGACCACCGCTTAGTTTGATGGGTAATTGGGATGCAGGATTGAATTGAATGATAATATTGGTACCTGTCGTGTTGTCAACATTGACAACTCTGGGATTGTTGCCATTGTTGTTACCATTGTGATTGGTCATTGTTGCTGATCTGCGTGAGGAGGAGAAAAAAAAATTGATCGTACTCGTTAGAGCATGAAGAGCCCTGATACCATATAAAGACTGAATGTGTGCTGAAAAGAGTATATTTATTAATGAAGGCAGCAAGGTATTAAATAGAGTTACAGGGAAAATAATAAGACTCCTAAACGAACTGAACTAAAGTAATCTAAATAAATAATAACTGCTGAATTAGTAATGCAATCCTAATACGACTAAACTACTGAGTGATGTCCTAACACTAGATGTTCTAATACTCATCTTCTTTTTCACTTGTTGTCTCATCATCACCTTCCTCTTCTTGACTCGATATCTCCTTATCATCCTCTTCAATTAAATCATGTCCATCTTCAATGCCAATGACTTGTAAACTAATTCAATCAACCTCTTCACCATCAGCTTGTTCATCCCGTAAACCATCGATTGGGTCATCCTCTATACTTGCACTAGTAACACGTGATTGCTCCCCTTGGTAAGCAGCTTCCAAATTGTATCTTGTATCTATAGCTCCTCTTGGATTTGTCTTTATAACTATCCACCAATCAGCCTTATTTCTTTTTTTTTTTCAAGACGATTAGCATAATAAACTTGGGTTGTTGTTTCGGGAAAGATGAAAGAGTCAAATTTAGAATATCTTCCCCTTTTTCGAACCTCAACAATACCAAATTGACTATCAACTCTCATGCCATTTTTATAGGGATCAAACCAATCACAATAAAAGAAAACTAACTTCATACATGATGTCATTGGCCATTCTAACTCGATAATCTCCTTAAGAACACCATAATATTCACTTATAGTACCATCTTGTCCAGTGCCACTAACATACATGCCACTGTTATATGTACTTCTTCCTTCACCCCAAGAAGAAGTATGAAATTTGTATCCATTCACAAAATAAACAGGCCAAGATTTTGCTCGTATAAGTGGTCTCATTGCTAAGATTTTCAGAAATGGATTCGGTGACATCTCTTGTGGATTACTATTCACCTATCAAATAATAAAATCCTATTAGATATGATTTTTTTATTGATATATTCTTATGCAAAATTGTTATAATATTTTATACATAACCTTTGAACCATCGTGGACAGTCTTCAGCAATTTGTTTATCAATGTCATCATCAGTGAGATCACGGTAAGTATCTCTCAGGACTTTCTAATACAAACTGCACGTATTTGAATTAGCACACCAAATATAATTAAGCTTCTCTTAATAATCAAATGAATGCTATGGTTGGAACATACTTGAGAAAAGGTTTAACTTCATCGCAATTTATAAGAACATGCAACTGTGCAGCAATAACTTCTTTATCATCTAGCCATCGGATATCACCATCCTTCTTACCATAACTTCGACCAAAATGATTAAAGACTGATAAAGTTGGGTGACTTTCATCTTTTTCAATGACATCATCATTACGCCCAACTCTATTGTTGCTACATAGGACATGAGATTCAAAATAATGGGAAGCAAAGTATGAGATTTCTTGAGCACAATATGCTTGACAGATAGATCCTTCAACTCTAGCTTTGTTTTTTATGGTCTTTCTAATTTTGTTCAGGAGCCTACACTTAAATTTAAGAAATAAATAAAATATGTAATAAATTAATGAGACAAGTAATAGATTTTAGGAATATATTTTTATACTTACCGAATGGATACATCCATCGATATTAAACTGGCCCACAAACTCTTGCGTCGTAAGAAAAATGAATTAGTAAGTGCTCCATCGAATCAAAAAAACTGGGTGGAAATATTCGTTACAACTTACATAAGATTATAGAAATATTTTGTTCCATTTGCATTAGATGATCCTCCCGTAGTACTGTTGAGCACAAGTCTTTAAAGAAAAGACTGAGTTCAGTTAATGACTTCCAGATAGGTTTTGGAAGTGCACTAAAAGAAACTAGAATAAGGTATTGCATAAAAATATGACAGTCATGACTTTTTATTCCAAATAACTTCAAATGTTCCATGTCAACACATCTACTCAAATTGGAAGCATATCTATCATGCATCTTTAGTTGATCAACCCATTCACACACATCTTTCTTTGGGCCATCATTTAAGGTAAACTTTACTTTCGGTTTAATTCATCTCCCATCATCATTCAATTGCAAGTGTAAATCATTTCAACGACAATATTCTTTCAAATCCATTCTTGCCTTCTCATTATCCATTGTCCTCTCTTTGTTGTCCATAATAGTATGAAAAATATTGTCAAAACCATTCTTCTCTATATGCATTACATCAAGATTATGGTGAACTAAATTGGTCTTCCAATATGGCAAATCCCCAAAAATACTTTTTTTGGTCCAATTATGTGATTTTCCAAAGCCATAGAATTTGCGTGGACCAGATTCACTGATCTTAGGAAACCCTCTCACTTTTTGCCACACTTGATCTCCACTTAACCTAGGTGGAGGCCTAGACTTCTCCTCTTTTCCTTTGTAAAAATAATTTTTATTTCTTCTAAATTCATGATTTAGAGGCAAGAATTGACGATTACAGTCAAACCAAGTAACTTTTCTTCCATTTTTCAAACTAAATGTTTTTGTATGTTCCATACAAATTGGGCATGCTAATTTACTGGTTGTACTCCATCCCGACAACATGTCATAAGCTGGAAAATCATTAATTGTTCACATCAATGCTGCTTGCATAAGAAAGTTTTGCTTCTTTGATACGTCATAAGTTAGTACACCATCTGTCCATAATTGTAGCAACTCGTCTATTATTGGTTGAAGATACACATCAATTTTATTCTTGGGATTGTGAGGATCTGGAATAATCAATGTTAAGAACATATATGGAGCAATCATACAAATATCAGGAGGAAGATTATAAGGAGTGACAATCACTGGCCAACAAGAGTACGGTGATGCCGACCGACTATAAGGAGTAAAACCATTAGAACAAAGACCGAGCCTAACATTTCTAGTCTCTTGAGCAAAGTCTAGATAAGTTTGGTCAAATTTTTTCCATTTTTCTCCATCTGAAGGGTGGGACAACACACCTTCTTCTCTGTGATTTTCATAGTGTTACCTCATGTTCTCGACAGATCGCTTTGAAGCATATAGATGTTGAAGCTATCACGCCCCGAGCCTACACCCTGGGCGAGACTGGCACTCGAGAACCATTGCTGGCCCCAAGAGAACCCTTGGCCTGACTTACTTACCCAACGAAAGACTTAGACATAAGAAAGAGAATCCAAATACAAGATAACTCAACATGTCTCAAACTGAACTCATAATGTTTTAAAAATAAACATTTAACTTAGCCAAAATGGCAACTCAAATCTGAACATAAGACAATAACAAAATGATGACAAATGAACTAACATTTGACTGACTATTTATGAAGCCTCTAAGACAACTGAGATGGATGTCGGGACAGGCCCACGACATCCTAATGAACTAAAATGACAAAGTAATGAAAAAGGGGGATCCTCCGGAATGCAAGGAGGCTCACCAACAACTCTGAAACTCAACTGGATCAACGATGTGTGGGATGCTGATCATGGTTACCTGTGTCTGCATCATAATAAGATATAGGCCAACATACATCAGTACATTCAATGTACGAGTATGCGAGTTGGAATGCTAAACATAACTTAAGCTTGAAAAGAATCTGAAAGAAACACTTACCTTGGCTTTGCTCAACTCTTGAATAATTTAACTCAACTTACTGAACTCATTTAAATATAAAGCAGTTTAAAAACAAGTGCAACCTAAACAAAAGATGTTTAAAACATGATGTCAACTCTGTGTATTTATAAATACAATAATAACTCTGTATGTATGCAAAGATACAATACAAACTCTGTTTGTATATGTAAATATAAAATACTGTTCTGGGAGTTTCTCTAATTGACAACCATCACTTAAGAGCTATAGTGATGATACAACGTTTCTTGGCCCTACGCTGCCAGGGCCATCCTATACCTTATCGGGGGTATAGAACCTGAACTACTAAGTGGATCCACTAGTCTATGCTAAAAAAGTACTAAGGGTTCATCTAAAAAGTATAACCATTTTCTACCCATGATGGCTACATGGTTTATGGGGGCTGTGAGTTGTCTGAACTCTTCCCCATATCGATGCTCAATACTACTCGCACAAAAATAATATTAGCTCTTACGTTTAAAAAACATACTTCTTTCTGTGATTTGAAATTAGTGCTCAAAAATTTCTCAAAGGCTATCTTGGAAATAAATGTTTCCCCTCTTGCTTTATTTAGAAAGAGATTACTCTTTTCTGAAAACTAGCTAGAAGGCTCTTTTGGAAATCGAGGTTTCCTTTTCTTGTTTAAATGTGAAAACATTTAAAACCCTTTGGGAATACATAGTCCCTATATACTTTTGAAGAAATGAACTTCAAACTTTACTCATTACTCTTTACTCAGCTAGAACTTTAAATCTTAAAACAAAGTTAAAACATTTGAAAAAAAGACTTGGAAAACTCTAAGAACTTCTCTTGACTTTGACCTTAGCTGTTCTTGACTTGACTCTTAGCTGGTCCTTGAATTGAATTATGGATTCAGGATTGTGATTTGTGATTGGAAATATCTCATGATGTTTAGGAATGATTTCAAATAGTTAAACATGAGAAAATTATCAAGAATCGATTCTGGGGAACTGCTTCATGTCGTGGAGGTGATTTCAAATATTAGGTCGCGAATTAACTTTTGAGGCAGAATGGTTCATGACCGCTCCGTGATGCGAGGATGAATTTTTCAAAACTGTGGGGTGGGTCCCCGACGCAGCCTGGGCACCATATTTTGCCCGACTTTTTCCTTCTTCATTTTTCCATCCCCAATTCACCTAAACTCGACTATTTTTCTCAAATTCTCTTAAGATTCAGATACCCAATGTTTGTAACCATGAACCTAACTGAAAGCAACTCTAAAACTCGACGTAAATATCTCAAGAACTTCTCAATTCAACCAAATACAAGAACAAAAAACAAATTCAAGAACACCATTCAAGATTCATCAATTCTCAACTTTCTAGCACAAACTTCTCTAAAATAAACATGATTGGTGCGTGGGTGAATGAACCCAACGCTATGAAAGACTCACATACCTTGTAGGGATCACCCCCGATGAAATCCACAAGCTAAACTCGACGAACTTGACGATTTCCTTGCTTCTCCTTCTCTTTTGTCCTTTCCTCTTCTCTAAAACCCTAACTCTTTTCCAAAAGCGTAAAACTGATCAAGTTCATTTTAGACCCTTAATTAATTCACTAAAACAAATTTATTTAATTGGATATGGAAACGACTGAAATACCCTTCAAAAATCCGGATTGGACATTTCCTTATTTGAACAGCCGAACTTCCAAAGTGCATAACCCACTCATACGAACTCGGAATCGCGCAAACTTAGTGGCGTTGGAAAGATTATTCCAAGAGATTTTCAACCATTTTTGGAAGTACACCTAAATCATTCTGAGCTAGGAGTTATGGCTGTTTGAAGTTGACCAAAAACTCACTTTTCCTAACTTAAACAAATTTCCAGATTTTTCATTATTTCCATAAATGACTATTTCCAGTTCTTAGCTTCTTCCTAGCTATTTCAAATTGTGAGATATTACAATATCTCCCCCTTGGGAACATTCGTCCTCGAATGAGATTACTCATACTAGGCTAGTAACATCAGGTTCAAACACCCAACAAGCAAATGCAACAAACAACATGCTCACTTGTAAATAAATACTAAGAAAGGATTAGTACCTTGATGTGGAATTTCTGTGGCTTCGAAGAGATGTGGATATCTCTTCTTCATACTATTCCACCAATAGACTTCTCTCAAGACACAGTACATCTTGGTGGAACCCGGATGAATGGAATATCTGGAGCTATTAGCTCTCTCCATGATCCTCTCTTGGGTTCCATCCACCATTGATACACACAACCTACCTTGATGTCTCAACACACCATCTCCCCATTGTTCAAAAGCTAATACATTTTGCTTATGACCATTTGCCTTCAATTCAAGCAAGATAGTGTCTTGGTCTTGATCGCCTTTTACTTCTGACAGTAATGATGATTCAGCCCCATTCATCACCACTACTCCTCTTTCTATGGAATCCATTAGTCGAACTCCTAGTTGTGCAAGTCTATGCACCTCTTTTGCTAACTCTTTCTTATCTTACTCAAAATGGGTGGTACTATCCATAGACAACCTGCTTAAAGCATCAGCAACAACATTAGCCTTACCTGGTTGATAAATAATACTCATGTCACAATCTATGAGTAACTCTAACCACCTTCTCTGTCTGAGGTTAAGCTCTTTCTGACTAAACACATACTGGAGACTTGGGATCGGTGAACACATCCACATAAATACCATAAAGATAATGGTGCCATAATTTCAAAGAAAATACTACAACAACCAACTCTAAGTCATGGGTTGGGTAATTCTTCTCATGAACTTTCAATTGTTTGGAGGCATAAGTTATAACCTTGCCATTCTGCATTAACACACAACCCAAACCAACTCTAGACGTATCACAATACACCACGAAACCTTGAGAACCTTCTGGTAAGGTCAACACTGGGAAGTAGTCAACCTTTTTTTCAATTCCTGAATGCTTTTCTCACAAGCTTCAGACCATTGAAACTTAATTGTCTTCTGAGTCAATCTGGTCAAAGGAGACGAAATGGACGAGAACCCCTCTACAAACCTTCTATAATAGCCAGCCAAACCCAAGAAACTCATAATATCAGTTGGAGATATGGGTCTGGGCCAATTCTGCACTGCCTCTATCTTTTGAGTATCAACCCTAATTCCATCACCGAAAACTATGTGGCCTAAGAATGCCACAGACTCAAGCCAAAACTCACATTTCGAGAACTTAGCATACAACTCTCTATCCTTTAAAGTCTGGGGAACTATTATGAGATGACTAGCATGATTTTCTTCATTCCTTGAATAGATTAGTATGTCATCAATAAAGACGATAACAAACATATATAAATAAGGTTTGAAAACTCTATTCCTAAGGTCCATGAATGTTGTAGGTGCATTGGTCAAACCAAAGGACATGACTAGAAACTCATAATGACCATAACGAGTCCTGAAAGTTGTCTTTGGAATATCACATTCCCTTACTCTTAACTGATGGTAGCCTAATCTGAGATCTATCTTAGATAAACATGTGGCAACCTGAAGTTGATCGAATAAATCATCAATCCTTGGAAGAGGATACTTGTTCTTGATGGTAACCTTGTTCAACTAACGATAATCTATACACATCCTAAGGGAACCATCTTTCTTTCCCACAAATAAGACTGAAGTGCCCCAAGGTGAGACACTTGGTCGAACAAAACCTTTCTCTAAAAGATCTTTCAACTGCTCTTTAGGCTCTTTAAACTCTGTTGGTGCCATTCTATATGGTGGAATAGATATAGGACGAGTATATGAAGGAAGGTCTATACTGAAGTCTATCTCTCTCTGTGGAGGGACTCCGGGAAGATCATCTGGAAAGTCTTCTAGAAACTCTTTTACTACTGGAACTGACTAAATATGAGGTATCTCAACACTAGAGTCATTAAATTGGAATAAGTGATAGGCACGTCCCTTAGAAACTATCTTCCTTGCCTTAAGGTACGAAATAAAACGATCCCTTAGGCACTGCTGAACTGCTTTCCCACTCTAAGACTGGCTCATTGGAAAATGAAACTTGACAACTCGAGTTCTAAAATAAACTGAGGCATAACAGGCATGAAGCCAGTCCATACCAAGAATGACATCAAAATCTACTATGTCTAACTCAACTAAATCAGCCATGGTACTCTTGTGATTGATGGAAATGGAACAATCACAATAGACACTTTCTTCTCGAATGGACTCACCAACAGATGTAGAAACACTGAATGGTTCACTAAGTTTCTCAGGAATAACATCAAAATTTCATAGCAACATATGGAGTTACAAAGGATAAACTCACTCTTGGATCTAGCAAAGCATAAACAGTAAAGTCAAAGACTTGGATCATACCAGTGACAACATCTGGCGAATCCTTTTGCTCTTGGCGACTGTTGATAGCATACAAACAGTTTGTTCCTCCGTCAGTACTGGATGTAGCCCCTCTAGGTGTAGCCTTGATTGGTGAAGATTGGGCTCTATTGCCCCTATTACCATTACCTTGCCTATTCTTTGGACACTCTTTCATGAAGTGACCCTCTTGTCCACACTTGAAACAACCTGTCTAGCCATCATGACACTTACCTGGGTGGGTTCTACCATACCTAGCACATGCAGGAGCCCAGTTACCTCCTTGTGCCACACTACCGTGAGACTATGCAAGTCTAGCTCTGAAGTTCTGCGAATTCTGGACATTGTACTCGCCTTTGTTTCTGGGTACAGGTGCACTAGTAGATGATGGGCAGGTCCCTTCTGTTTCTGTTGGAAGGAAGACCGATTCACACTAATCTTTAGCTGCTTGAACTCGTTCCCTGATTTCTTAGCCCTCTTATTCTTAAACTCTTCTATATCCATCAACTTATCCTCCTCAACGTGTTGCATATGGATTATTAGCCTTGCTATGTCCATATCCCCTATCAACATCGCTACCTTGCCTTCCTTGCTTGACTGACGAGACAACCCAACAACAAATAAACTAATTCTGCTCCTCAAGTCAGCAACCATCTCCGGGGCATAGCGAGAAAGTTGTGCGAACTTCAGACTGTACTCATGAACACTCATAGACTCCAGATTAAGGGTGAGAAACTTTCTTATCTTTGCCTCTCGCAACTCACGGGGAAAGAAACGTCCCATGAGAGCACTCTCAAACACACCCCAACTCACTATTGGCGCATCCTCAACCCTATTCTTTTTCCATTGGTCGAACCAGACTCTAGCGACACCCTTCATTTGGTATGCAGCTAGTTCCACCCTCTCAACATCTACAACATGCATAATCTCAAAAAACTTATGAAGCTCTTCAACAAAGTTCTCTGAATCTTCTGTGACACTTGAACCTGTGAAGCTTGGTGGGTTCATCCTTAAAAAATCACGAATCCTTGAAGTATCAGACACTTCTTGTCGATTATCTATCTGTCCATCTTGATGGGTCACAACTTGACTTAACATCCGGATAGCTTCACAGAATTCATCATTGGTGACCTCTCCTTGGGGTTGTACTTCTGATGCATTAGGTACCCCTTGTTCCTCGATATTTCTCCTAGCAGGACTACCTCGAACAGCTCTTCATGAAGGCATGATTATCTGATAACACGCGCAAACATGAATTAGAGGGAGAATTTTTAGAGATCAAACTCTAACGTACGAAATGAGTGTGAAAGAAGTGAAATTTTCCTAAGTGTTTTGGCCTCCTAATTATAGGTGTGGCGCGCTTCTCACTGATAACCAGGACTCTACAAACATGGCTTCATAGACTCCCTAGGACTCTTGAACTCTGGGCTCTAATACTAAGTTTGTCATGCCCCGAGTATACACCCTGGGAGGGACTGGCACTCGAAAACCATTGCTGGCCCCAAGCAAACCCTTGGCCTAGCTTACTTACTCAGCGGAAGACTTAGACATAAGAAAGAGAATCCAAATACAAGATAACTCAACATGTCTCAAACTGTACTCATAATGTTTTAAAAATAAACATTTAACTTAGCCAAAATAGCAACTCAAACCTGAACATAAGCCAATAACAAAATGATGATGACCGAACTAACATCTGACTGACTATCTATGAAGTTTCTAAGACAACTGAGATGGATGTCGGGATAGGCCCACGACATCCTAATGAACTAAAATGATAAACTAATAAAAAAGGGAGATCCTCTGGAATGCAAGAAGGCTCACCAACAACTCTGAAACTCAACTGGATCAACTATGCGCTGGATGCTGATCCTGGTTACCTGTGTCTGCATCATAATAAGATGCAGGCCAACTGGCATCAATACATTGAATGTACGAGTATGCAAGTTGGAATGCTAAACATTACTTAAGCTTCGAAAGGATCTGAAAGAAACACTTACCTTGGATTTACTCAACTCCTGAATGACTAAACTCAACTTACTGAACTCATTTAAATATAAAGCAGTTTAAAAACAAGTGCAACATAAAGAAAAGTTGTCTAAAACACGATGTCAACTCTGTGTATTTAGAAATACAATGATAACTCTGTATGCATGCAAAGATACAATATGAACTCTGTTTGTATATGAAAATATAAAATACTGTTGATGGAGTTTCTCTAACCGACAGTCATCACTTAAGAGCTATAGTGATGATACATCGCTTCTTGGCCCCACGCTGCCAGGGCCATCCTATACATTGCCGGAAGTATAGAACCTGAACTACTAAGTGGATCCACTAGTCTATGCTAAAAAACACTAAGGGTTCATCTAAAAAGTATAACTCTTTTCTACCCATGATGGCTACATGGTTTATGGAGGCTGTGAGTTGTCTGAACTCTCCCCCATATCGGCGCTCAATACTACTCCCAAAAATATAATATTAGCTCTTATATCTAAAAAAACATACTTCTTTCTGTGATTTGAGATTAGTGCTAAAAAACTTAGCTCAAAGGCTATCTTGGAAATCGAAGTTTCCCCTCTTGCTTCATTTAGAAAGCGATTACTCTTTTCTGAAAACTAGCTCGAAGGCTCTTTGGAAATCGAGGTTTCCTTTTCGTATCTAAATGTGAAAACATTTTAAACCCTTTGGGAATACATAGTCCACATATACTTTTGAAGAAATGAACTTCAAGCTTTACTCATTACTTTTTACTCAACTAGAACTTTAAATCTTAAAACAAAGTTAAAACATTTGAAAAAAAGACTCTTGGAAAACTATAAGAACTTCTCTTGACTTTGACCTTAACTGTTGTTGACTTGACTCTTAGCTGGTCCTTGAATTGAATTATGGATTCAAGGATTGTGATTTGTGATTGGAAAGATCTCATGATGTTTAGGAATGATTTTAACTAGTTAAACATGAGAAAATGATCAAGAATCGATTCTGGGGAACTGCTCCGTGTCGCGGAGGTGATTTAAAATCTTAGGTCGCGAATTAACTTTTGAGGCAGAATGGTCCATGACTGCTCCGCTCCGCGAGGATGAATTTTTCAAAACTGTGGGGTGGGTCTGCGACGCGGCCTGGGCACCATATTTTGCCCGACTTTTTCGTTCTTTATTTTTCCAGCTCCATTTCACCTAAACTCGACTATTTTTCTCAAATTCTCTTTAGATTCAGATACCCAATGTTTCTATCCATGAACCTAACTCAAAGCAACTCTAAAACTCGACGCAAAGATATCAAGAATTTCTCAATTCAACCCAATTCAAGAACGAAAAACAAATTCAAGAACACCATTCAAGATTCATCAATTCTCAACTTTCTAGCACAAACTTCATTGAAATAAACATGATTGGCGCGTGGGTGAATGAACCCAACGCTATGAAAGACTCACATACCTTGTAGGGATCACCCCCGACGAAATCCACAAGCTAAACTCGACGAACTTGACGATTTCCTTGCTTCTCCTACTCTTTTCTCCTCTTCTTTCCTCTTCTCTAAAACCCCAACTCTTTTCTAAAATCGTAAAACTGACCAAGTTCAGTTTAGATCCTTAATTAATTCACTAAAATTAATTTAATTATTTGGATAAGGAAAGGACTGAAATACCCTTCAAAATCCGGATTGGATATTTCCTTATTTGTGTAGCCAACTTCCAAAGGGCATAACCCACTCATACGAACTCGAAATCGTGCAAACTCAGCGGCGTTGGAAATATTAACCATATCTAGAAGTACACCTAAATCATTCTGAGCTAGGAGTTATGGCCGTTTGAAGTTGACCAAAAACTCACTTTTCCTAACTTAAACAAATTTCCAGATTTTTCATTATTTCCAAAAATGACTATTTCCAGTTCTTAGCTTCTTCCCTGTTATTTCTAATTGCGAGATTTTACAGAAGCCTAGGAATAAGTGGCAGGTAGTGCATAGTCTTGTGTGGAATCTTTTTGCTACCCTTCCTTCCCTTATGTTCTTTGTAACGAGGTTCTTTACAAAACTTACATTCTATCATCTCTTGATCAGCCTTGTAATACAACATACATCCATTGACACAAGAATCAATCTTTTGACTAGTTAGACCAAGCCCCGGCACTAACTTCTTTGCCCGATAGTAATGAGGAGGTATCTTATTATCTAGATAACTTGTGTCCTTCATTAGTTGTGCCATTGCATCAAAACAGCCATGGGACATCTTGTATTTAGATTTAATACTCATCATTCTGATCGCTGTAGACAACTCTGAATATTTACATCCACGCCATAAGGGTTCTTGAGTTGAATTCAACATTTTATAAAATTTGGTAGCATCCATATTCGGAGACTCCTCTACATTTTGTTCAACATGATGCCCAAATTCTACACCAGCAGCATCATATATCATACCTTGATATCTATTTATGTGTTCGTAGTCTTCCCTTAGAATGTCACTTTGACTGCTTGGAGGTGTGTCAAATGTACACTCTTGATGACTACTAGAGACACCTACATCGACATGTACATTCAAATTAATAGAAGGTGCTTCCTCTCCATCTGACGTCCAATACCAATAACCAGGTGTGAATCCTTTCTTAAAAACATGTACATTAACTTCATCGGGTGTTAAAAACTTCATATTTTTACAAAGCTTACAAGGACACCTTATGACTTTTTCGGACAAGAACTTTGGTTGACTACAAGCAAATTCAATAAACTCATTCATTCCACTTATAAATTCATCTGTATATGCTGATCGATCGGGAAGAAGTCGATTTACCATCCATTTTCGATGCTCGAAAATTTTTATTTTCTGAAGCAAAAGGTAAATATATTTAAACATATAAACAGAGAAACAAAAGGTTAACATTTTGATACTTTGTATCTAATTTGGGTATCCTACAGAATGAAAGAAAGTTAATTTTTTCATATTCTGGATCAAAACATTACATCACAAGAATATAAACTAATGTAAAGCCAAACAAGCATATAAATTAATTTTCAACATATAAGTAAAATTGACATCTGGGTCAAAGTTTCAAATTATGTCTGCTTGTCAATTTTCAAGATTACATAAATAAGTTTAGTACATAGACTAATCAAACAGAGTATATAAATTGATTCACAAAAAAGAAAACAAACAGAGCATAAAAATATGAAAAATTATGGAGTTTGGAGATTAACCTCTACTTTTACTTCTGAAAATGTTGCTTGTGTTTGGATCCTCTTCCGTAATGCACAATCAGAATGAGGAGAGTTGCTTTGTTTTTAATGAAGGTAGTAATTTTGATGACTAAGAAGGTGAAGGGTCTACCATTAATGAGCTATCTAGTGGTGGGAACTTTAGAAGGGAATTTTTCAGCTTTTTATTTATTTATATTTATTAATAACACTTATGCTGGACATACACTTTAGTATATTTTTTTTATTTATAAGTAAATAAAATAATTCTAAAATATAAAAATCTCAAATGGTCTTGTAGGAAATATTTTAAAAATATCTTAAACAATTAAAGACTTTGTAAAATAATTTAAAGTTTAGAGCACAAAAATATTATTATTTGACTGATGCCTTACGAAATGTGTTGAACATATTATTTATAGGTATACATTAATCAATAGAAAAGCCAATAGCCATCGCCTGAATAAAAATTTACAAGTTAATTTTGCGATAGAAAATTTCAAAATATTAGTCCCGAGATGATTATTTCCAATTGTCTCGCTTTCCTTTGCCACTCAAGTGTACGACATATGTTGTGCTTAATTAGGTCCATTCTTCCCTTACCTAATGAAAGAGTCCACCGCCTGTCTTAGTAGTCTCAAATGCACCAATTGGAAATCCAATCTGACTTCTAAATGGATTTACCAATTGAACTAGATTTACCCACCCTTTTTACCTTTTTTTTTCTTAATCATGGAATTGAAGTTATCTAAAAAATGAAGTGACAAAGCGTCTATTCAAGGAGATTGTTGTAGTTTCCGTAGTTGCAAGAATTTCTCACGTTTGGGTTGGTGTGAAGTCTACCAACTCTTAAGTGCATTTGTATTATTCAATATATGATGCCTTACAATTATGTTGAAATTAATCAAAAGAAAGTTCTACTCGAGCGTCCTAATGTATTATGGCCAATAGCCAAAGTTTAAAAATGTGTCAGCTAATATATATTCCTTTTGTTGCGCGTAGGATATTTGTTTGATTATATATATATGACCTATTCATTCCTTTATTCCCCTTTTTCAGGTCGGATACAAATTTCTTTTCTATAATCTTCGGACAACGAATTCTCACTTCTTTAATTTCTCATTTGGTAATGACCATTCAACAATCTCAATAATGAGTCAACAAATGAATTTCCTTGATCATCTTTTGTTATTCCACACGTGCCCACTAGCTAAGTTAATGTTTAATTTCTTTTTGTTATATATATGTGTGTGTGTGTGTTATCTTTGATTTTAACATTTTCCTATTAAAATTACTTTTTCTAATGTTATTACAATGTTCTTTTATGTAATTTGTTAATTTTTCAAGTCACAAAATTCCTACGTAAAATCTCAAAAAATAATTTTCAGCTAAATTTGTAGCAAAAAATCTCTAAATATTTTCCCAGGTAATAAAATTCTTAGGTAAATTCCCAAATATAAATCCATAGAAAATTTCACAACAAATTAATCCCAAATAATTTTTCAAGTAATAAAATCTCCAGGTCAATCCCCAAGTATAAATCCCCAGCAAATTTCACAGCAATTAATCTCCAAATAATTTCCCAAGTAATAAAAATTGCTAGATAAATCCCCAACAAATTTCACAGCAACTAATCCCCAAATAATTTCCCAAGTAATAAAATCCCCAGATAAATTTTCTCTAAAATATCTCCAGAAAAATTTGTAGGATGGATTACCTAGGGATTTTTATATGGAATAAAAAAATGATTTTAAAATATTTTTTTGGTTCATGTACCTACGGATTTAGCTAGAGATAATGTACTTACCATTACTTTTCCCCAGGTAATATCGCAAGTTCATGTTTGGCACAATATGATGCCAAATTTATCTGCGGAATTTGTTTGGGAATATACATTTCATAGGTAATATATTTTAATATTGAGGAATTTAAAACTTTTGCAAGAAAATCCGCATGAAATAGTTGCGAAAGTTTTCCCTAATTCACAGTTTTCTTGTAATGTCGAATTCGAGGTGTTAGAAAAGCAATAACAAGAGATCACAATATTTAAAGCTCCATGAATAAAAGATTTTAACTCAAGTATGTACATAAAAATACAATAAAAACCTATTTATTCTTTTTTGGGAGATTCTCTAATCGACAACCATCAATATAAGCTACGCGATGATACAACATCTCACCCACATTGCCAGAACTATCCTCCTATACCTTACTAGGATATAGGACACCTCAACTAAGTGGATCCATTAAATCTCTACTTGAAAGCATTACAGAGTCATTTAATAAGTATGATCATATACCCAAGTTGGCTACATGGTTTATGAGGAATGTGTGTTGACTGAAATCATCCCCATATCGGTTCTCAATACTTCTCCCAATTAATATATACTCATGCTCAAATGTAAAAAAAATATAATCTTTCTGAATTTTAGGTAATTTCTCAAAATATCCTCTTAAAAGAGGTAACTGCTCTAAAATAACTCAGAACTCATCACTCGATTAGACATCAAAGTGTCTCTTTCTCAATATAAAAATGATAAATTTGGAAATCAATAGTTCCTTTAAACTTTACTAAAAAATTCTCTTTAGAATTTCCTCATGACTCCTCTTTACTTTCTCTGAAAATCAATTTAAGATAATTATTTGGTTAAAAAGATTCTCAAAAATAACTCCATGAATACTCAAATAATAGGGTTCATTCTGAAAAATAGACATGAACAATCTAAACAACCTCAATGCATAATATATAACAACTCAAAAATTAGGAATAGCAACTCAGAATTCAACAACAAACTCATCTCAAGAATAATCAAATCCAAAGAAGAAACCCTAGATTACTCTTTTGCTGATAGAAAGTAGATGTAGGGCATGAGGACGAACTCAGTCCATCACTATGATAGTCTTATATACCAAGAGGAACATTGCTCTTTGCGAAATCGATGAAATTCGAAAAACATTAGAAAACCCTAGCTTTTCTCCTCTTGAATCCTTGCTCTAAGTCTTTGAAGTGTTAAAAACATAAAATAATGTGTTAACATTGTTTTGACTCTTAATTAAATGAAAAGGGTCGTGATTTAGACTTATAAGGGGTGGAAAAAGACTGAATTACCCTTCTTTAAGAGCTAACAAAAACTATCCACGGGACTATCTAGGGTTCGTGGCTTGATCTACGGACCGCAGATCTATGCATGGAATTTATATTGAATTTTTACGGCTGAACAGTTGATTTATGGGTCTAAACGATGGCCCGTAGTAGTTCTTACGGCTCGTAGAATGTATCCATAGGAATTGTGTCTAAAATTTTGACTCCCCATACTTTTCCGACGACTTGACAGAACAGATCATCGTTCAACCTACCCCTTAGGTTGGATCCATCGTTCACAAACTTAGAAAACTCTGATATGACAGTCTTTATTAAAATAGTTATAATTTTTACTCCGAACTCGAAAAATTGAAAACTTGGTGGCATTTGAAAGAGGACTCAAGGGCCTTCAATTTGATAAATTATGGACCACCTAATTTATTATGTTCTGGGAGATATGATTTTTTGAAGTTGACCTAAGAAGAATGTTATGGCAAAACTTAATCTCTAATGAAGCATTCAACTCAACTTTGTACTTTGTGGTTCTTGTAACCTTAAGTAATATCCAAATCTATTAGAACACCAAAGAAATGGCCTTTACATATATCATAAATTTAAGCATCACCCAATACAATTTTACATGCAAATAAAGAATGGTTTGGGCCTTAGCTTGGAAATTTTTGAGGTGTTACAATATCTCCTCCTTGGGATCATTCGTCCTCGAATGATGGTTAAACTAAATATGGAAGGGAAATGAGTTACTCTTACTATCTTTCTGACTTTTGAACTTGCCTAGTAACATAGGTGGAGCTAATTTATACTAAGATGATGGAACTAAATAATATTTGATAATAGTATATTTGAACAAATAAAAGGAAAAGAATTAGACCTAAGCGTAGCAAAAATATTCGAAATACCAACAGTAAGAAACTGGTTTAAACGACAAAAAGAAGAATATTATGTAGTAAGTCAAAGAGAACATATCATAGATTGCAAATACACTAAAGGAAAGGCCAAAATACCAATAATAAATAAACGAATAATAAATAAAGAAATTCAAGATATTAAGGCTAAAAATCCAATTAAATATGTACATTTAGGAGGAACAGAAATATTAATAAAAGCATATTTTAGAGAAGGAATAGATACACCCATAGAAATATACTTAGCGGATGATAGAATTATACAACCCATAGAAAAAAGCATAATAAGTGCAGTAAGAGGTAACCTCATATACCAAAAATTTAAATTTATAATAACTGCTAACTACTCAGTAGCAATAAATGACAGAAATATAGATAAATCACTAGTATTATACTGGCGAATGTCAGGGATAGAACTAGCCCCAGGAAGTAAAATATTTACAGCTAGATGTAAAAACTTATATGTCCTAACAAAAAAACATAAAATAATAGCAAAAAATAAAATAGATAAAATAAAAATAGAAGATCCCTTTGAAATAATGAAGGAAGCATGATCACATATAAGACAAAAAATATAAAAGTACAAATATGGGATAATATATTAACTATAGAAGAAATATATAACTTTGAATTAACTACAAAAGATATGCTATTAGGAATGCCATTTTTAGAAAAATTATACCCACATATAGTAACAAAAACACATTGGTGGTTCACGACACCGGTGTAAACAAAAAATAGGAGCAAAAAGAGTAAATAATAAAAAACGAAAAACAACAGAATGGATAAAAGGAAGTGAAAAAATTACACAAAAATTAGAAAATATAAGAGAAGAAGACCCTAAAATAGAATTAATTATATTCTCTATAGATAAAGTAAACATAATTCAAGATAAGTTAGAATTATTATATAGTGAGGATCCTTTACAAGGATGGGAAAAACATAAAACAAAAGTAAAAATTGAGCTAATTGATAATAACAGTATAATAACCCAAAAACCATTAAAGTATAATTTTAATGATTTAACCGAGTTTAAGATACATATAGATGAATTACTAGAAAAAGGATATATACATTCAAGCAATAGTAAGCACACAAGCCCAACATTTATCGTAAATAAACATAGTGAACAAAAAAGAGGAAAAAGCAGAATGGTTATTGATTATAGAAATTTAAATGCAAAAAACTAAAACATATAATTATCCGATACCAAATAAAATATTAAAGATAAGGCAAATATAAGGATATAATTATTTTAGCAAATTTGATTGTAAATCAGGATTTTATCACTTAAAACTAGAAGAAGAATCTAAAAAACTAACAACATTCACTGTACCACAAGGATTTTATGAATGGAATGTATTACCATTTGGATATAAAAACGCACAAGGTAGATATCAACACTTTATGGACAATTACTTTAAACAAATAGAAAATTGTGTAGTGTACATTGATGATATATTATTATATTTCAAAACACAAGATGAACATATAAGATTATTAGAAAAAATTTATACACATCATAGAATATTCAGGTATAAGTCTAAGTAAAAAGAAAGCTGATATAATGAAAAATCAAATAGAATTCTTAGGAATACAAATTGATAAAAACGGAATAAAAATGCAAACACATATAGTACAAAAAATAATTAACTCAAATGAACAACTAGACACAAAAAAAGAAATTACAATCATTCTTAGGACTAGTAAATCAAGTAAGAGAATACATACCAAAATTAGCAGAGAATTTTAAACCATTACAACAAAAATTAAAGAAAGATATAGAATATCAGTTTGATAAAAAAGACCAAATACAAATACAAAAGGTAAAATTATTATGTAAAAACTTACCTAAACTATACTTTCCAGATGAAAACAAAAAAATTACTTATATAATAGAATCAGATGCGAGTGAAAAAAGTTATGGAGGAATATTAAAATACAGGTATGATGACACTATGATAGAACATCATTGCAGGTATTATTCAGGAACGTTTAATAATACAGAAATAAATAGAAAAGAATTATATTCAGTATATAAATGTTTATTATCATTTGAACCATATATTGTATATAACAAATTTATTATAAGAACAGATAATACACAAGTAAAATGGTGGCTAACAAGAAAAATACAAGATTCGGTAACAACAAAAGAAATAAGGAGATTGGTATTAAATATATTAAATTTCACATTTACAATTGAAGTAATAAAAACTGATAAGAATGTTGTTGCAGATTACTTATCAAGACAAAACTACTCAGACTGAGAACGAAAATACAATGGAAGAGATACTCAAAGCCATAACTACACTTTGTATAAAAGTGGATAGTATGGACAACGAGATACAAAAGCTAAAGACTAATGAAGATAATCTGAAGTCTAAAGCTAGTCAGCAGCATGACTATAAAAATGCGGAGCTACGTCGATCGGAAGACGGAAAAAACCCAGAGCTAAAAGGAGACGATGGGAAACTCCTTAAAACCCATAACATTTGTTTAAAATATAGCTGCAGGTACAAGCAAACGAGTTAGTGAAAAACAAAAGAATTCAAACTTAAACCAGCTATTCGAAAAACCATTTACTCCAAGGCTAACACCAAAAAACATATTAACTATAGAACCACAAACTTCTACATATGCGGATAGCCTACAGCATTACAAAAGAACATACAACCATATTACGCGAACCTATATAGAAAATATATACAAAATCCAAACATTTTTAAACCTTAACCCAAGATCTACTACAACCCAAGAACCCAACCAAGATTATTTAACCCAAAAATTACAAGGTTATAATAAACTGATTGCACAACCGAAAACTAACGCCAACTTGGTGAGGACATGTTACAACTATGGACTATTAAATACAGTATATACATATGACGGAGAGGAACTAAGTGGAATACCGGAACTACATAAAGCATTTATTACATATAAGAGAGTTACTAAGGGAAATTTATTCTATGTAAAATTTTATACGGCAACAGCAGAGATATTATACGAGGAAATAAAACCTCCGATACAAGTGGTAAAGATAGGACTAACAAAAGATATGATAATACCGAAAGATATCGGACAGCAACCAGAGATACAAAAAATCGAGATACCCAGTTTTTATGCCAATAAGAGAATAATTGGTATATCAACCATTATACAAGAGCTAGCAAATAATTACTTAAACGGAAACACTATATGGAGCTACTATGCAAGAGATCAGTTAATGATTTATTCCAATTCAGGGGAGCTAAGGAAAGCAGATATGGATGAAGTCCAAAGATGGATTTTATCATTACTTAAGCCAGAAGAACTACCTACGACACGAGCATTAAAAGTAGGATTTATTTCGGCAGAGTTATTAACCAGATATTGCAAGCTAATTGGTCACAGATACCCTGACCACATATGTTCAAAATGTAACGGAGAAGATAATATAATCTCAGACGTCCAGCTGGAATAAAGAGATAAAGACAGAAGCAGATAATGATAAGATGATGAAGATAAAGATGAAGGAAAAGAAGACAATGAAGATGAGATACGGACAAAAGAGATAAGAGTAAACTTATTTGTCTTGTAAAAATGTCAATAAAGTATGGTGTGAATAGTAGTGTGTCATAATGTTAATAGTGAGTCATAAGTAGTAGGTATGGGATTGTAAGACAAGTGTAAGTAGTAGGTATGGGATTGTAAGAAAGCCATCAAGTAGTGTAAAAAAGTCATAGGAGTAAGTAATATAGTAGTATTATTAGGTTACAAGTGTAGTAATGCAAAAATCTGAAATCCACTCAGATATTTCAGATAGCATGGCTAAGCAAGAGGCAAAGGTATATTGTTCAAAAAATATGCAGAACTAATTTCATATATTTCTAAGTATCATATATATGATTGAATAAATTTATGTTAGTTATTATGTATTAGAATTATTTGAATCATGATTTCTAGTTTATTAGCACACTGGAAACAGGGAGAAAACTTCTATACTATGTCATCCTAATGTTGAAACCAGTAGGCGAGGAAAGCCGTTTAGGGGAGTAAACAAAGTTGAGGTGCTGATAAGAAGGAAGTATCCGCTAAAGTACGATGCTAGTAGTGACAGGAAAACATGATAAAGATAATCTAGTTCATAATGATCTAATATGAATTTAATCGATTATGAATATGATAGGAAGGAATAATTTGAAATAAAAAACCTGCACAATAAAGAACATGACTACTTACGTGCATAATGAAATGATAAAAAACTATGAAACTTTAACCTTATATATACTTAACGGTATAGAAATAATTGAATTAAGAAGAATAATATGGGAAAAAATATTTAATGATTACGAATCAGAATATATATTAAATCAAGAATGGTATGAAATAGAACTACATGATTTAGACTTCGAAAGAATAGAATGGTATGATTTAGAAATAAATTCAGATTAAAATGAACTACGAATATTTACAATATCGGATAAAATCTATGGAAAATATAAAACTCTAGAACAATTAATGGAGGAAAATTTATATATGTACCAAAGAACCGAAGATATGTTATATCTAGAATACATCATAAATAATATGAAAGAAATATTCAGATTAAAACAACTATCGGAAGAATATTACAATGAATATTATTACATTTTACCATGAATTTCACACTACCAAAAAATAACATTAAAGGGATATCAAGATTAAGACACTTAGCAAAAGAATACTACAATAAAATCTTTAAAATAAAATACTCACCTACCACACTACCACTTTCATGAATCCCCCAACTACCAGTTCCGCACCGAAAAATGATATCAGAGCTATGGATAATAAGAAGCACGGTAAGAAACATGCGAGTAGAAAATTAAGAAAAATAAGAAGAAAATTAAATAAATTATATCCGAAATATAAACAACTTAATATCACAAAGACTAATAATGAAAAATTAGACAAATTAATAGATAATATATCTAAAATAGAATATAAATATATTCAATATTTAAAAATACAATGAATAACAAGAATAACGAATATAGACAAAAACCTAATGAAATAATTATAGAAAAACGACAAGAATTAGAACATAGGCAAAATAGACTTAACAATAATATATTCGCAGGAATTTGTCACAAATCTATAGTAGCACAAAGAAAGACTATTTTATATCTAGAAATACAAATAAATAACTTAGAATATAAACTACAACATAATTTATAAATGAATAAAGAAGAATACGCAATAGATGAAAAAACATATGAAAATTATGACGGATTAAAAATAAAGATAATATTTCCTAATCTAGGAAGAAGATATAAAAAAATAGGTGACAATATAAGTTTAATGTTAGAAAAAGAAACGGTAAAACTAGAAGATAGTTTAACTGATATGGTAAGAATAACAAAAGAAGAAGTAAAAAATACTAGCTAGAAAAAGAGCTAGCAATATTAAAAGAAATGTATGAAATTAAACAAAAAGAAAAAGAACAAAAAACAAAATTAGCAAATGAGATAATTAAATTTAAAGAAAAATTGCAATTACAAGATGAATTAGGAGAAAAAGAAGAAAATAACCAAGATAATCTACCCGAAATAAGAGTTGATGAAATAAACGATGATGATCTAGAACAACATTCGGAAACAAGTGAAACATTTACGGAACTTTTAGCAAACATAAATAATACAAATAATTTAGAAGTAAATACAGAAGACGTAGACATGGACGAAAAACCTAGCACATCAGGAGTAAAAAACCCAAAAAATTTTAATCCAAAATATTTTAATGAAAATTATGAACAATATGATAAAGATAAAACTATGTGGGATAAAAGATTAAATAAAAAATGGACGCCTAAACCAATAACTGGACAACATAAATTTTTAGATTTAGACTGTGCAGCAGACATAAATAAAACAATCCAATTATGGGTAGGATACATATCAAAACAATTAATAGATAACAAGATAGTAATAGCAGAGGCATCAGGATACATAGAAAGAACACTTATATGAACAATAAAATTATGGCTACAAAATTTAACAAATGAAAGCTTAACAACTTTAAGAAATAATAAAAAATTTGATGGTGGAATAGCCACTACAACCATGGAAATATTATATAAATATGAAATAGCTATAAGAAATGAATTTAGTAGTATGACAACAGAAGTAGAAGAACAAAATAAAGACAAAATCATAAATCGGAATCTAATGACAAAATTAGCAATATGTAATATGTGTTACATAGATGAATATACATGTGCATTTAGAGAATATTATTATAAAGGAACATATAGCATAGAAGAAAGTAAAGAAATAAGAAAATTATATTTTACAAAATTATCAGAACCTTTTAATTCAAAAGTAATAAAAAGTTGGAATGAAGCAGAATTAACAGATACCTTAGGAGGAAGAATAAAATTCTTACAACGATGGTTTATGAAACTATGTGAAAAACATAAAGAAGAAATAAAAATGGAAAAAATATTCGTAAAAAACTTGGCATGTTGCAAAAATAAGATAGCACCTCAATTTCGTTGTACGGATAGGTATTATAAAAATAAAAAGAAATATAATAAAAAATACAGATCAAAATATAAATATAAAAAACCAAGAAGAAGGTACTATGTAAAAAATTACAAAACCAAAAGACCATATAGACCAAAAAGAAAACTAAAGGAATGTACTTGTTATAATTGTGGAAAATTAGGACATATAGCTAGAGATTATAAATTACCTAAAAATCCAAAGAAAAAACAAATATCAGAAATAATAATAGACGATGAAAAATATACACAAATAGAATACGTAGATTATGAATTAGAAAGCAATGATAGTATATATGAATTATCGGAAAATGAAATAGATAATGACATAGAAATAGAAAATGAATTCTATAATATAACAAATGACTGAAGCAGATATACAAACAATAAATAAAGAAGAACATCAAGACGAAGAATATCTAGAATAGAAATAATATTTGATAATAGGTATATTGTTATAAAGGTATATTGTTCAAAAAATATGCAGAACTAATTTCATATATTCCTGAATATCATATATATGATTGAATAAATTTATGTTAGTTATTATGTAACCATTTTTCGGTGCGGAACTGGTAGATAATAAAGTATTTTAGATAATATATCTAAAATAGAATATAAATATATTCAATATTTAAAAATACAATGAATAACAAGAATAACAAATATAGACAAAACCATAATGAAAGAATTATAGAAAAACGATAAAAATTAGAACATAGGTAAAATAGACTTAACAATAATATATTCGCAGGAATTTGTCACAAATCTATAGTAGCACAAAGAAAGACTATTTTATATCTAGAAATACATATAAATAACTTAGAATATAAACTACAACATAGTTTATAAATGAATAAAGAAGAATACGCAATAGATAAACAAAACATATGAAAATTATGACGGATTAAAAATAAAGATAATATTTTCTAATCTAGGAAGAAGATATAAGAAAATAGGTGACAATATAAGTTTAATGTTAGAAAAAGAAACGGTAAAACTAGAAGATAGTTTAACTGCTATGGTAAGAATAACAAAAGAAAATGAAGAAATAGATAGAAGAACGGATATTGAAAAAATAAAACAACAAGCAAAAAAGGAAGTACAACAATTAGAAGAAGTAAAAAATACTAGCTAGAAAAAGAGCTAGCAATATTAAAAGAAATGTATGAAATTAAACAAAAAGAAAAAGAACAAAAAACAAAATTAGCAAATGAGATAATTAAATTTAAAGAAAAATTGCAATTACAAGATGAATTAGGAGAAAAAGAAGAAAATAACCAAGATAATCTACCCGAAATAAGAGTTGATGAAATAAACGATGATGATCTAGAACAACATTCGGAAACAAGCGAAACATATACGAAACTTTTAGCTACAACATAGATAATACAAAGAATTTAGAAGTAAATACAGAAGACGTAGACATGGACGAGAAACCTAGCACATCAGGAGTAAAAAACCCAAAAAATTTTAATGAAAATTATGAACAATATGATAAAGATAAAACTATGTGGGATAAAAGATTAAATAAAAAATGGACGTCTAAACCAATAACTGGACAACATGAATTTTTAGATTTAGACTGTGTAGCAGACATAAATAAAACAATCCAATTATGGGTAGGATACATATCAAAACAATTAATAGATAACAAGATAGTAATATCAGAGGCATCAGGATACATAGAAAGAACACTTATAGGAACAGTAAAATTATGGCTACAAAATTTAACAAATGAAAGCTTAACAACTTTAAGAAATAATAAAAAATTTGATGGTGGAATAGCCACTACAACCATGGAAATATTATATAAATATGAAATAGCTATAAGAAATGAATTTAGTAGTATGACAACAGAAGTAGAAGAACAAAATAAAGAAAAAAAATCATAAATCGGAATCTAATGACAAAATTAGCAATATGTAATATGTGTTACATAGATGAATATACATGTGCATTTAAAGAATATTATTATAAAGGAACATATAGCATAGAAGAAAGTAAAGAAATAAGAAAATTATATTTTACAAAATTACCAGAACCTTTTAATTCCAAAGTAATAAAAAGTTGGAATGAAGCAGAATTAACAAATAACTTAGGAGCTAGAATAAAATTCTTACAACGATGGTTAAATATTTTTTCCCATATTATTCTTCTTAATTCAATTATTTCTATACCGTTAAGTATATATAAGATTTAAGTTTCATAGTTTTTTATCATTTCATTATGCACGTATGTAGTCATGTTTTTTATCGTGCAGGTTTTTTATTTAGGTATGGGATTGTAAGACAAGTGTAAGTAGTAGGTATGGGATTGTAGCTTTCCCATTTATCTTCTGGTAAACAATTGTATTTACATATATTAGCTTCTGCTCCCGTATCTATCATTGTTGTATAATATCGGTTGTAATATCCTTCTATTATTATCTTTGCAAGTATATATATTTTCATATTTTTATTATACTAAAGTCCTTTTTATTATTACCCTTTTATTTTCATAATTTATTGTTAACTGTTTGTCTCCTAGATTATATGGTTTTACTTGTTCTAGCCATTTTATTACTAAAATGATATTTTCATTTCCTTGATATATTTTGAATTTTATCACTATTGGTATTCCTCCAATGATTATTTCCTTTTCTGTAGTTCGGAGCATGATTGCTCAATAGTTATTATTTCATCTTCCGTCACTAATTCTCTTGTAATATAGTTTTCTTCTCGTCCTGTATCTATTAATATTAAATATTTTCGTTGTTCCATTATTCCCGTTATGTAGTAATGATGTGGTTTTATATCTTCTTCTATTGATTTTTGTGGGGTTTTATCTATTCTCCTTGAGGTACTCATTTTTGATGATATTTGGGATATCTCATTGTTTATTCTTTTCGATGTGCTTAGTCTTTCTTTTACTATTTCTAAATCTTCTTCTATATCAATTTCATTATAACTATAATCATTTTTATCTATGACGGTAACTATTCTTTCACAGGGATCTTCTATTTTTATTTTATCTATTTTATTTTTTGCTGTTATTTTATGTTTTGTTGTTAAGACATATAAGTTTTTACATCTAGCTGTAAATATTTTACTTCCTGGGGCTAGTTCTATCCCTGACATTCGCCAGTATAATACTAGTGATTTATCTATATTTCTGTCATTTATTGCTACTGAGTAGTTATCACTTATTATAAATTTAAATTTTTGGTATATGAGGTTACCTCTTACTGCACATATTATACTTTTTTCTATGGGTTGTATAATTCTATCATCCGCTAAGTATATTTCTATGGGTGTATCTATTCCTTCTCTAAAACATGCTTTTATTAATATTTCTGTTCCTCCTAAATGTACATATTTAATTGGATTTTTAGCCTTAATATCTTGAATTTCTTTATTTATTATTCGTTTATTTATTATTGGTATTTTGGTCTTTCCTTTAGTGTATTTGCAATCTATGATATGTTCTCTTTGACTTACTACATAATATTCTTCTTTTTGTCGTTTAAACCAGTTTCTTACTGTTGGTATTTCGAATATTTTTGCTACGCTTAGGTCTAATTCTTTTCCTTTTATTTGTTCAAATATACTATTATCAAATATTATTTTCTGTTCTAGATATTCTTCGTCTTGATGTTCTTCTTTATTTATTGTTTGTATATCTGCTTCAGTCATTTGTTATATTATAGAATTCATTTTCTATTTCTATGTCATTATCTATTTCATTTTTCGATAATTCATATATATACTATCATTGCTTTCTAATTCATAATCTACGTATTCTATTTGTGTATATTTTTCATCGTCTATTATTATTTCTGATATTCGTTTTTTCTTTGGATTTTTAGGTAATTTACAATCTCTAGCTATATGTCATAATTTTCCACAATTATAACAAGTACATTCCGTTAGTTTTCTTTTTGGTCTATATGGTCTTTTGGTTTTGTAACTTTTTACATAGTACCTTCTTCTTGGTTTTATATATTTATATTTTGATCTGTATTTTTTATTATATTTCTTTTTATTTTTATAATACCTATCCGTACAACCAAATTGAGGTGCTGTCTTATTTTTGCAACATGCCAAGTTTTTTACTAATATTTTTTCCATTTTTATTTCTTCTTTATTTTTTTCACATAGTTCCATAAACCATCGTTGTAAGAATTTTATTCTTCCTCCTAAGGTATCTGTTAATTCTGCTTCATTCCAACTTTTTATTACTTTTGAATTAAAAGGTTCTGGTAATTTTGTAAAATATAATTTTCTTATTTCTTTACTTTCTTCTATGCTATATGTTCCTTTATAATAATATTCTTTAAATGCACATGTATATTCATCTATGTAACACATATTACATATTGCTAATTTTGTCATTAGATTCCGATTTATGATTTTTTTCTTTATTTTGTTCTTCTACTTCTGTTGTCATACTACTAAATTCATTTCTTATAGCTATTTCATATTTATATAATATTTCCATGGTTGTAGTGGCTATTCCACCATCAAATTTTTTATTATTTCTTAAAGTTGTTAAGCTTTCATTTGTTAAATTTTGTAGCCATAATTTTACTGTTCCTATAAGTGTTCTTTCTATGTATCCTGATGCCTCTGCTATTACTATCTTGTTATCTATTAATTGTTTTGATATGTATCCTACCCATAATTGGATTGTTTTATTTATGTCTGCTACACAGTCTAAATCTAAAAATTCATGTTGTCCAGTTATTGGTTTAGACGTCCATTTTTTATTTAATCTTTTATCCCACATAGTTTTATCTTTATCATATTGTTCATAATTTTCATTATAATATTTTGGATTAAAATTTTTTGGGTTTTTTACTCTTGATGTGCTAGGTTTTTCGTCCATGTCTACGTCTTCTGTATTTACTTCTAAATTCTTTGTATTATCTATGTTGTAGCTAAAAGTTCCGTAAATGTTTCGCTTGTTTCCGAATGTTGTTCTAGATCATCATCGTTTATTTCATCAACTCTTATTTCGGGTAGATTATCTTGGTTATTTTCTTCTTTTTCTCCTAATTCATCTTGTAATTGCAATTTTTCTTTAAATTTAATTATCTCATTTGCTAATTTTGTTTTTTGTTCTTTTTCTTTTTGTTTAATTTCATACATTTCTTTTAATATTGCTAGCTCTTTTTCTAGCTAGTATTTTTTACTTCTTCTAATTGTTGTACTTCCTTTTTTGCTTGTTGTTTTATTTTTTCAATTTCCGTTCTTCTATCTATTTCTTCATTTTCTTTTGTTATTCTTACCATAGCAGTTAAACTATCTTCTAGTTTTACCGTTTCTTTTTCTAACATTAAACTTATATTGTCACCTATTTTCTTATATCTTCTTCCTAGATTAGAAAATATTATCTTTATTTTTAATCCGTCATAATTTTCATATGTTTTGTTTATCTATTGCGTATTCTTCTTTATTCATTTATAAATTATGTTGTAGTTTATATTCTAAGTTATTTATTTGTATTTCTAGATATAAAATAGTCTTTCTTTGTGCTACTATAGGTTTGTGACAAATTCCTGCGAATATATTATTGTTAAGTCTATTTTGCCTATGTTCTAATTCTTGTCGTTTTTCTATAATTATTTCATTAGGTTTTTGTCTATATTCGTTATTCTTGTTATTCATTATATTTTTAAATATTGAATATATTTATGTTCTATTTTAGATATATTATCTAAAATACTTTATTATCTACTAGTTCCGCACCGAAAAATGGTTACATAATAACTAACATAAATTTATTCAATCATATATATGATATTCAGGAATATATGAAATTAGTTCTGCATATTTTTTGAACAATATACCTTTGCCTCTTGCTTAGCCATGCTATCTGAAATATCTTAGTGGATTTCAGATTTCTCCATATTAACTTTTAAGTATTTTTATATCTGAGTGGAGAGAGTGTTTTCAAGAAAGTTTTAAGTTAGGCATTGCCTGCCCTTTTATTTACATATGCCTTTCTTTATATAGAAAGGAATTTACATACGTACTACATTACTTACCATAATGCATTACTACACTTGTCACCTAATAATACTACTAT
The DNA here is from genome assembly GCF_900185275.1 of Solanum verrucosum. NCBI lineage: Eukaryota > Viridiplantae > Streptophyta > Magnoliopsida > Solanales > Solanaceae > Solanum > Solanum verrucosum. The sequence continues at coordinate 458,772 of NW_026020240.1, forward strand.
ATTACTTACTCCTATGACTTTTTTACACTACTTGATGGCTTTCTTACAATCCCATTTTCGGTGCGGAACTGGTAGTTGGGGGATTCATGAAAGTAGTAGTGTAGTAGGTGGTAGTGTGGTAGGTGAGTATTTTATTTTAAAGATTTTATTGTAGTATTCTTTTGCTAAGTGTCTTAATCTTGATATCCCTTTAATGTTATTTTTTGGTATTGTGAAATTCATGGTAAAATGTAATAATATTTATTGTAATATTCTTCCGATAGTTGTTTTAATCTGAATATTTCTACCTTTTGTATTTGTATTTGGTCTCTTTTATCAAACTGATATTCTATATCTTTCTTTAATTTTTGTTGTAATGGTTTTAAATTCTCTGCTAATTTTGGTAAAAAGTGGAAGATGTGAGTTTGAACATAGTCACGCTCTATCTGAAGCTATTTGACATATAGCAAGGATATTTGGGCACGAAGTACGAATAGGAATACTATGCCTTCAGTGATATGAGTGATAGCCTTTAAGATTAGCAACACTGCTTAACTATGCTCTACTTTCTGATTACTACATTTCATTAGCTGCAACTCCTAGCTCTTATTAGAGTGTATGACTACTTTTACAAATGTCTAAGTCAAATCGCTCGCTCTTACTGTGTCCAAGCCTAATACTATAGACACTCCATGGACTCCTACTAACCAATCCTTCTAAGAATTTCTCAACTCCTACTAACCAATCCTTCTAAGAATTTCTCATTCTCTCATCATCTCTTTCAACTTAAATGTCACACATTACTACCAAGAACCGACTAATTTCTCTCATTTAACTATTACTCATAAAAAAACCTCATCCCTGTCATCCTCTACATTTATAACCTTAGATGAAATAAGAACACCACCACTACCACGATAAGAAACATCAAGCTTCTCCTTCTATCACTACTCAGCTACTATCATCAGCATCACTACCAAAACTAAAAATGATCACTAAAAGAGCTAAGGGCGAAAGATAATAAGTATGATTCATTCAAGATATATGATATAAGAAAATGCATGACATAACATTATGTTGCAAGCCATTGAGAGTAAATCATGAATTCGCAAGACTGAGCATATTATGATATATGAGTGCTTATATGAATATGTCCTTAACTTTATGGAGTAAGATTAATATCAATAGGCTAAAGTGTTTACCCCTCATTCTGTGAGCTAATCATAGATGTAAATCTATTTGTAGTGTATGAACATACGTCATGAACATAATATGATATTAGAGGCATCAATCAGATGTTGTAACGACTGAACTTTGAGGAATATGCTAGAGTATGAATGGATCGATTTATCACTTCAACTCTTTCTGAACACATCACTATCTGATTCTCAACACTTGACTTGGTTTCTCTTCTTATCATCTTTTCCTTAGGTCTGAAGTTGATACTTTAAAGTTATGGATCTATTCCATCATCTCTAAACTAGTCTATATTTGGTTTACTTACTCGGAAAATTCTAATCTTATGGCTACTGAACTCTCCATGTGAATGCACTAAGATTCCTTCTAAGTGTTCTTTCTCAGATGCTTCTCGTAACTTCTTTCCGCTTCTATAAAATACTTTGTATAACTGTTACCCGCATTGACTTATAAAGCCACTTAATATAACTATTAAGGGAATATAATGCTTATATCAGTCTACTCAACATTAATATCTTAGTATACTATCTAGGTACACATGAAAAATCATAAACTTCATTGGAACCTCATCTGGATACATACGATCTCGGGTACACCTCTTGATGCTCTTAATAATTTAATGACTTAGCCACACTTTGTTTCTCTCATCTAAGGGTCAATTTACCACACTTGCACCACTCACATTTATCATAAAGTAACACCTTAATTCCTCACCTACTTCATGTCAAACCTACTAGATTAGATCTCAAAACTAACATCATCACCCTCATGTTGCCATACTTTTTTTAAGACACTCATCTCAAATCCATGCTTATTGTCAAGTACTAAACATGAATATCATTATAATTGCTAACATACTATACTAACTTATGACCATTAGATAAAGTCAAGAAACACTCGCTCACTAAGACCTCATGACAAGTAGTCAATCTTTATCTCTCAATCTACATACTTACAATTTACCGTCACATTCCATTTCCCAACTTAAGTACTACTTACCCATTCACTACACATCACTACCTAATTAGTTCTATGACCCTTTGAATACCATAAGGCTCTCTCTTCAAAATTATAAGCTTGTAGTAGATCTCTCACCTCATGAATACTCCTACTATTCTATTTAATACCTATACTTGGTCGTTACTAACACATTGGCATATCATCATAAACTCCTCTCTAGTTAAAGTATACTCTAACTCATCCTAAAGAGTAACTATTCATATACCATCTATCATAATCTCCATACAAATTATTATTCCTTAGTCTACACATAAAGGAAAACACCTAATTAATGACTTACTCGGTACACGGCTCCAACAAAATGATTTTCCCTATCACTATCTTCCTTTCTTTGATTACTATAGCTCTATATGCATTCTTCTAACTCTGGGCACTTTTACTACTATTGCTTATAACATGTAACTCATATTATATTTTTAGGTCAAAATACTACCCAAGCTTTAAAACACACTTCCTCTTAAGGGTCTCAAGTGAAACAGGGTTTAGAGAAGAGAGTATGGGAGTACATCTTTCTTTTAGCTAGAGCGAAAGATTTATATGAATAAGAGTGCATTCTTTTGAATCTCCCCGCTTAATATCACTCACGGGCTTCTTTCAAGCTCCTCAATAGTCTCATGACATTTCTGAAGACTTTTGTTGAGAGTAACTCATCAATAAGGATATGGGCTTTACTTTTCAACTACCTTGAGTATGAGGGGTGGTCTAATGGATTTGAGAAATGCACAAGTTTGAATAAGTTCCTTATGACTAAGTTCTATTGAACAATTTAGAGTATGGATGAAGGGAACCTTTTCTTAAATATCTGTATTCCCTCATTTGTAAAAGTGGGGCCCTCACAACCATAAATAAGATCTTACCCACACGGCTTCATAGAGACCTTGGAACACTTGAACTATATGCTCTGATACCAACTTTTTCATGCCCTGAGCCTACACCCTGGATGCGGCCGATACTCGAGAACCATTTCTGATCCCCAAGCAAACCCTTGGCATGGCTGACTACTTAGCGGAAGACTCACTTAAGCAATAATAGGCTTAAAACATAAATTTATCTTAACATAAACTCAATTGGAATGTCTGAAAAATTCTCATTTGCAATAAAAATTATAGTTTGCAAAACAATCTTTGAAGGAAACCAAGTACTGAGAAGCTCCTCAACCCTAACTATCTATGAAGCCTCTAATAGTAAGATAGATATCGGGACTGACCCACAACAACTCAACAATAACAGTAAAATGAATGTGAAATCCACCAGAAAGTAAGGAGGCTCACCAAAGCTAACTGAAGTGCAAAGTGATCTCAACGAAATGCCCTGAATACCTCTAGCTGCATCATAAATGATGCAGGTCGAATGACATGAGTACATTGAATACACGAGTATGTAATATAGCAGAAATGATAATTAACTAAGTTGTTAAGGCTAAAAGAATACTTACCTCAACACAACTCAATACAAATCAGTAACAAGAGATGACAATATTTAAAGCTTCATAAATAAAAGACTCTTACTCAAGGATGTATATAAAAATAAAATAAAAACCTATTTACTCTTATTTGGGAGATTCTCTAACAGACAATCATCACTATGAACTACATGATGATACAACGTCTTACCCACGCTGCCAGAACTGTCTTATAGCTTGTCGGGATATAGGACACCTCAACTAAGTGGATCCACTAAAGCTCTACTCGAAAGCAATAAAGAGTCCTCTAATAAATACGATCATTTACCCATGTTGTCTACATGGTTTATGAAGAATGTAAGTTGATTGAACTCATCCTCATATCGGTGCTCAATACTACTCCCAATAAACATATACTCATGCTCAAATGTATAAAACTTACTCTTTCTTAATTTAAGGTAATTGCTCAAAATATCCTCTTAATAGAGGTAAGTGCTTCGAAATAACTCTGAAATCATTACTCATTTAGAAATTAAAGTTTCTGTTTTCTCAATGTAAAAATGATGAATTTGGGAATCAATAGTTCCCTTAAACTTTAATAAAAAATTCTCTTTAAACTTTCCTCAAAACTCCTTACTTTTTCAAAAAATCAATTTAAGAATATTATTTGTTTAACAGATTCTAAAAAATAACTCCATGAATACTCAAATAATACGAATGAGAACTCAAAGAACTTCAATTTGAAAGGCCATGAACCATCTAATTCATTATGTTCTGGGAGATATGATCATGTGTAGTTGGCCTAAGTAGAATCATATGCCAGAACTTAATCGGTAATGAAGCTTTCAACTCAACTTTGTTCTAAGGGGTTCTTGTGGCCTTAAGTCATATCCAAATCCATTCTAACACCAAGAAATGACCTTTACAAATAAATATGAGCAATTTAAGATTCACCTGATACAATTCTACATGCAAATAAAAAATAGTTTGGGCCTTAGCTTAGAAATTTTTTGGGCGTTACAAAATCCATCAATTCAGTAGGGTTCTATACTCTTGCAAGGTATATGGTGGATGTGGAAACATGTAACGATCTGATTTTCGTTGTTAGGGAAAAGCAAATGGGGAAAGAATTGGGGTCAGAAAACTTTTGGTAGTAACTTGGAATTTTCCAACATAGTCTAGATTTGGAAGAAATTGGAGTCAGTAAGGTGTAGGGAAATCTTGTAGCAATTGGGTGGTTTAAATATGATTTTGATTATATGAGTAGTTAGATAAGTCGTTAAGGAATCTGTATGACTTTATGGAATTTAATTCGGATGAGTAGAACTCCAGAATTGATCTTAGCGTGAACGGTATTTTCTGAGCATCGTTGGTTAAAGGTGTGTTGTGAAATGGGGGTCTTGGTATTAAATAGCTCATTGTTTCATGCAAGCCGACTTATTGCACCGAATGGTCTTTCGCAACACAAATTTTTGGTGACTATAAATACATGTTTGAATTTTTAGTTTAGTATTAGATTTTTAATCTAGCATTCAGTAGTTTTCATTATTGTTCAGTTTTCAAGTTAGAGAGCTTAGAACTGAGTTTTAAGACAATATTTCCTTAGCTTTGAAGATTTGAAGATTTCTATTTCTGAGAAATTGGAAGTGGGTGTTGAAGATTCTTCATATTAGACCTTTGTAAAGATGAAATTAATCGTACCCATTTGATGAAAACACAATTTGGCAACAATTTCTATCTTTTTATGATGTCTAGCTAAAACCTCAATTCTTGGGGTGTGATTATGTGATGATGAGTTGATTTAGCTGCTGGGTATTGTTAATTGATAGTGTAAATGTTGTTTAAAAGTGATTTCATTAAGTAATTGTGGCTTAATCTAAAGGGCTGTAGTTGCAGATGCAACTTTACCTTCGTGTTTTTGGCTTGCTCGAGAGAGAGGTTTTAAGACAAAGATTACTGATTTGATGTTCTGTGGGTATTGGGTTGTTATGGGTTTAGCTCGAGAGAGTGAATCCTAAACCCTCTTCCACACATTCAGCTCAAGAGAATGAATGGACCAAAGCGAAGGCTGTTCTTAATTGTTGCTTATTGGCGTTCGAGAGAAACCAATTTGATTCGGGGTAAATTGTTCGAAAGAAAGTTTATCCCCAATAAAGTCTAGCTTAGTCACTGATTTACAACAAATTTACTATCAATTGCAATTACCCATTTGTCTACCTTTGCCTATAATTCGATCACATCCCAAGAACCCATCTTTATACTTGCTATTTTCGTGTTATTTGCTGTTGTAGTTGATTATTGAGACCAAACCCCCCTGTTATTTGGCACTTGTGTCACCCGAAACTTGAACCATGCTTTTATTCATAAATGTTTTTACCTATGATTGACTTGAGCATATTCATGCTTTTCTATTGATTCTCAAATACGTACCACTCTCTATGGGATTCGACCCCAACTCACTTAGTTGGGTTATATTACTGACTAACAATCATTGGCACTTAGTATTGGATGAAGTTTCCTAATACGTGAAATCAATGGTGGTTTTGGTCGCTCTGGCGGTGCCGTTGTAGCGAGGTGAGGGCTTAATTGTAACTCTAGAGATCCCCAGTAGGGAAAGACTAGAGTGCGAAGGGGTGTACAAGCCTAACTAGCTAAGATCATATTCTTCATTCGGGCTAGGAAATTGGTAGTGCAAGATTGTTTGGCGTGATTGGCTCATATTCGGGATGTTGAAGTCGAATCCCCCTCTTTTGAGTCTATCCCTATGGTGTCAGAATTGAGACAGCTTAATGCTCAAATCCAAGGGCTTCTTGATAAAGGTTTCATCCATCCTAATGCTTCCCCGTGGGGTTCTCCTATCTTATTTGTTAAGAAGAAGGAGGGTAGTATTAGGACTGATGATTTTATCTTAAGCCATAAATGAGTGGATTGATGCCGGAATGACAAGCTTATGGATAAGGAAGGTCCCAATGAGTATACTTGGGTGAAGGAAATTAAAGTATTTTAGTAAGAAAGTGCGTATAAATTGGGTTAGTCATTTGAATTTGATGAGTTTACCTTAGTTTTAGGCGTCGTGTTGATGAAGAGGTTGACTTCGTAGTGATAGTCAAGGTTGTTGAGCGTAATGGTAATAATAGTTCGTGATAGATTGTGACGGGATGCAAATATATAATAAGATTGTTAGTTAAGCAAAATTTGTACAGTAATTATGTCTTCCGAGTATCTAAAGGTTGTGGTTTTTCTAATATTTGGTGAGTAATGTGGTTGTATGAAATGTTTTAAGAGATGGTGGGACACAACTTGAATAGAATTTTAAAGAGATAGAGTATAGTGGGATGTAGTACAACCTTTAAAGAGAGGCGAGAACAGGAATATTTTTATTTTGATTGCAAAGGTTAAAGAGGTTTCTTCATAGGGGTAGATGATTGGGTTCAAAGACGCGTGATTTCATTCGTTTTGTTGTGTCTATGGTAATAGTGTCGCAGATCCATCAGGTTGGTCAAAAACTATCGAAAAAGACTTGAGAAAGGAGTGTGCGGACATTAGCTTGAGTGTGATGACAAGTGCTTGGTTTTGCTTTTGAGTCTAGTAATGAGTATGATTGAAATTTTAGCAAAATATATGGTAAGATCGATGGAGATGCGATCAATGATAAACAGAGATCCATAAATTCATAAAAATCTTTAAGGTACAATCTAATGTTGATAAAGAAAGGGATTGTGTTATATGGTGGAAATTACAATTCAGATTTTTCATTGTGAGTCTACATTCGTGGTGATGTATTTTGTCAAGGTATGAATTGGAAAGGTGAGAATTGATCAATTGTATTCGGTATTGAGCATTTGAAAGGACTTACACCTGGGGTGAGTCGTAAGTTTACTACTATTGCTTGTTAAGTACCTAAGAAAGGTTTCATTTTTAGAAGTGTTGGTTTATAAAAAGGTAAAAGGTCGGAGTGTTTATGATGGTTGTTAGTGTTGTGAGTATGATTCACTAGCTATGCTCTAGTGTGTTTTCACTTTTGTGGGTGGATCCCTAGTGGTGGATCAAGGGTACCAAATCCTGCGATGTTCTCTTGGTTGAGTGGGAAAATTGGGAAGATTTGGTTATTTCAAATGACATAATTGGTGTTGTCTTGGAGTTGTTAAGGTATTTTAGTGGTTCTACATGTACCACCTTGCTTATGAGAATTTATAGAAGAGCTACCATGCGTATTTGTGGTTGTTCGGCATTCTTAATATTCCTCTAGTCGTCGAGGTCATGTATCGATTATGTGTGGTTGAATATGGGGATCATTGGGTCCAATTCTACTGTTCTTAAGAGGTAATCTACAATTACTAAATCTAGCATTTCGATAGTGTTGTTGGAGGGGTTGTATGCTTGGACATATCCCTCAATGAGTATTTGATTTCTAAAGATCAAATTTGTTATAACTTAAGCTCATGGGAAATTAGGTTGTGAGATGGTGATGTTGACAAGAACTATGATTGTTTGGGTATTATGATTGTGTGTTGGTTGGTTCAGGTTCATCTCTAATTGTGTCGAGTTTGATCTAAGAATTTTCATGGTTATGTGAGAAAGGATTCCTCTTGATGTTTGGGTCAAAGTCCTTGATAACATGTTGCAGACATGTGAACGATCAACTTCGGTGGTTATAGGGAATAGCTTGTTTGTTAGTGAAGTGTACATACAACAATAATTATCACTCAAGTATTGTGATGACTTCATGGAGGCATTGTATGGGAGGATGTGTAGGTATTCAATTGGTTGTTTTGGGGAAGAAGATTATATCATAAGTGAGACTTAGTTGTGTTAGACAAGAACATTTGTATGAAGAAGAACTGATTGAAATTCTTGATCGCGATGTCTGAAAGCTAAGGACATGCGAGACAAGTATCCCCTGTTGTTCAGCGATTCAAGCACTACTCTACCCTTACTTTAGCTAGTCTTCCCCAGTTGTTCACTCGGGGATGACTGATGGGTAAATTGGTATCTATTATAAAGACCTAATTTCCGTCGTTAGGGAAAAGACAATAGAGAAAGAATTGGGGTCAGAAAACTTTTGGTAGTAACTTGGAATTTCCCAACCTAGTCCATATTTGGATGAAATCGGAGTCAGTAAGGCGTAGGAAAATCTTGTAGCAATTGGGTAGTTTAAATATGATTTTGATTACATAAGTAGTTAGATAAGTCGTTAAGGAATCCGTATGACTTTACGGAATTGAATTAGGGTAAGTAGAACTCCCGTAATCGATCTTAGCGTGAACGGTATTTTCTGATCGTCATTGGTTAAAGGTGTGTTATGAAATGGGGGTCTTGGAAATTATTAAATAGCTCACTGTTTCATGCAAGCCGCTTTGGCGGTGCTGCGGTAGCGGGGTGAGGGTTGTTATGGTGGGCCAGATGCGTCTTAAAGTCGTAAATAAACCCAAGACGAGTTAATTCTGCACTTTTCAGTTTTTAGAGCTAAGGAACGAACCCTAGGCGATTCTTGACAGTTTTCCACCATTCTTGAGGCTAAAGGTAAGATTTTAACTCCTCGAATCCATTTTTCGATCCGTAGAACGTAATCTAATAGGTAAATATCAATGGGGAAGGGTTTTGATCTCGAATCTATGGTGGAAACAACCCTAATCTGGGTATGGGGATCAAGGTTTGACTTAAGGTTGATATTATTGATTATGATCCGGGTAATTGGGTCTTGATTGTTGATCCTTGCGTATAATTTGTTGTTTTGTAGACCTAGAACAAGCGGAAAGAATCCGGAAAGGGAAGATTCAAGTGCCTTAGGGGATTCAAGCTTGGATTCGAGGTAGGTGATGGTTGTGATTTCATGTTGGTGTGATATATGTTTGTAATTGCTCATTATAGTACATGTATGTAAGCGAATGTTACATTCTGGATCACCCTAATCGTAAATGAGGATAATTTAATAATTGTATGCCATGAATCACCTCTTGTTGTATGATTGTGAGAATATACATTGTAGTTGTGGTTTGTTGAATGGATCGGGTGTTACGTTCGACACACTAAATTGGATCGGTTGCCACGTTACGACATAGAGATGAGATATGTTACCACATTCCGGCATAAATATGGGATTGATTGCCACGTTTCGACATAAACATTGGATCAGGTACCACGAATCGGTATACTAACACTTTGGATTTGGGTTCCATAAGAGGACCATTGAATTTGGTTCCGTGAGAGGACCATTGAATTGTGTTGTGTATCTACTTATGATGATTACGTTTATGTCTAATGATGATTGATATTGGAAGACTGTATGTTGCTCTAAAATGATGACCAATCTGTATTATTGAGAACGTGGAATGATATATTGATCCTGAAAAGATAACTAATATTGTATATGTTTGGTATATGCCTATTTTATAATGTTGTGGTTACTTGCATGTGTTTCACTTATTGGGATAGCCACGTGATCCTACCAGTACACTGTGGTTGTGTACTGATACTGCACTTGCTCTTTCTTTGTTGAGTAAAGGGCATCTTCATGTGGCTATTGATAGACCTCAGCTAGGTGACTATTGAGCATGACCGAATTCAAGGGTGAGCCAGTTCTTTCAGGCTGCCATGGATCTTTCTTGTTTAAGTCCACTCTTTTCGGACTCCGATTTTTGTTTAAAGTGTTGTTTAGTTTCGGAGTTGTACCCCTTGTTCTTAGACTTGTCATTAGTAGAGTTTTGGTACAATGACTTTCCGGTTCTAGGGGTTGTTCTTCCGCATTAGTTAGGTTAGTTGTTTGTTAAAACCTTGGAGTTTATGGGGACTCCATTTTTATTGTCATTTAAACCTGTTTCCGTATCTTTAAATGCATTAGTTTTCATAAAAAAAATTAGTTTGGGTTGTAATAATGGTTCTCCCACCGGAGGGTTAGTGTGGGTGTCAATCACGATGGTCTGGGTCGTGACACAACATGGGTAAGATGTTGTATCATCACGAGGCTCATAGTGATGGTTGTCAGTTAGAGAAACTCCCAGTAAAGTATGCTTATATATATATATATATATATATATATATATTTCAGTTTAGTAGTTACTTTCATTACATCCATACATAAGATTATTAATTAAATTATTTTCATCTTAACTTATGCAATTATTCAGCTGAGCTACTTTTAACCTTTTTGTTCAGTTTTTTATTTTTATCAGCCCAATTACATACTTGTACATTCAATATATTGATTTCATTCAACCTATATCTTTTCATGATGCATTTTCAGCTACATAGGATCTTAGACAAGCATTTAGTTGAGATCACATCATCTGTTCGTTGGCTTTTGATGAGACCTCCTTGCTTTCGAAAGACTCTAGTTTAATGATTTGTTAGTAGTAGTATTCTAAGGTGACGTGGGTCTTGTCCCAACACCTATCTTTATACAGGAGAGGCTTCATAGATAGAATGTCTTGCAGTATTTAGTTTCAGATAATTTAGTTAAATCTTTATATTTAATGCTCAGTATTTTCAGATAACTTTAAAATTTAATAAGTAGTTTTTAAATAATTATTTAATTTTGATTCTTGTGTATGCTTGAGTTAGTCTTCCACTTGTAGTCATTCATGATGAGTGTTCGCCTGCAGACCAACAATTATTCTCAATTGTCGTCCACGTCAAGGATGTAGGCTCGGGTCGTGACATAATTACAAGTTAACCACAAAAAATCATAAAAAATTAAATTAGGCAAAGCCAATGCGGCCAGTGTATGCATCAAGTAAAAAGTCTCAAAAATCATATCACCGGCTGCCCCATGGCTCCCTGGGACAATTGTGGAACCCGCTTGAACTCATCAACATATGGAAAAAAGTAAAGATTGGAATTCATTATGTGCACCACTAGAGCTCAGCAATGTATGTAGTGTGGATGTAGTGCAACCCGAAATCATTCTTCGGGCATTCAATAACATAAAATAAGACCATTGTTCGGCTAACCGTAACAATCCATATATTTTTTGAAAAATTCCTTTAAAGTTTAAAACCTCATAAAATAGTATGATACCTCCGGAACCATATCTCTATAGTAAAATTTATAACTTTTAAAGTAAATATCTCTTTTAAAATAAGATTCCAAGAAAATGATACAATTTCTCTTAAAATGCCAAACTTTCCAAACCATGCTACTAACACAAAATGGACCTACAAGAGCTCATAAACTGGCAAAAATATCATACGACAACAATTTGTTTATTTGTGGACTAACGATAACTCTTTAATTATGAAAGCTTCTAAAAGGGGGAAACTCAAACAATACTCTCTCGACCACTTCTAGAAATGGAGAGGGAGAGGAAGAAGGAGGAGAAGAAGAAGGAGAAGAAGGAGAAGAAGAAGAAGAAGAAGGAGGAGAAGGAGAAGAAGAAGGAGAAGAAGAAGGAGAAGAAGAAGAAGAAGAAGAAGGAGAAGGAGGAGAAGAAGAAGGAGGAGGAGGGGAGGAAGAGGAGGAGGAGAAGAAGAAGAAGGAGAAGGAGAAGAAGAATATGAGGAAGATGAAAATGAAAAAGAAGAAGAAGAAAAATAAAAAGACAAAGAAGACGAAGAGGAGGAGGAGGAGGAAGAATGTAGAACAAGGAGGATAAGAAGAAAGATGCAGATAGAAGAAAAGAAATCAGACTTGCATTTCGATTGCAATAAAGAAGGCCGAATAAGCTTGTTTCATGTAAATTTTGTAAATTCAACTAAAAAGATGGTAAGTAAAGTGTAAGAGCTGACATTATGCATAATTTGTCATTTGTTAATTTATGTTTGGCCCAAATAAAAAAAAAGCCCATAAATAATTTTTATTAAAAAAAAAATCTCATATGTTAGATCAGTCACTTGATGGACGGACCAGATTAAGCTTAAGCTTCTATAAAATGGTCCTCTCTCCATCCATTAGGGTTGTTAAATATTCTCTACAATTTTTCATCACTGACGGCGGCTAGGGAAAAGAGGTAACTAATTTTTCAACTCCGCTTTCACTTAGTTTTTCTCATCAGGTATACCATCTATGTAGATTTCTATGTTAGATTAGTATGTTTAGGATCCTATTTTGTATGTTTAATATATGTGATAGTGTGAACTTTTGTGCTTGATGTTTATGTTTTTTAAAAAATATCTAGGGCATTAAAGGAAGACTAGAAAAGATCCTTAGGATATCTTTGTGGAGAAAAACTTTGATGAATATTTTTACATTGTTAAGGCTATTCATTGACAAAAAAAAAAAAAAAAATCAAATAAAGCCCTACAAGAACTCCTAAAAGAAAATTCATTATTTTAATAAATTTATAATAGTTGCACCATCAATCAATTATCACATAATGCTAATTTGGAAAAGAGCTAGCCATCAATATCATTCTCCAGCACAATTAATTAATGACATATGATCTAACTAATTTATCTTACTTACCCGCTTAGCCTATTACTCAACGTGTTATTACTTTTAAAAAGTAAGTTTATAAATAAAAATTTATTTATATAGTTTTACATAATAATATTTATTTTACTTAATTTAGTTCCAAAATAACTTTTTTAGAAAATTGTTTTTTTCCCAACACAATTGATATTAAATTGAAGTTATTGATTTTTTTCTTCAAACACTTATAAGAGCGATTTAATTAAGCGTTGATGCATATACAATTATTAAGTATTAATTATGGTTAAATAATATTATGTATTTTACTTTTAATTTATTGATTCTTAAAATTAATTATTTAATTATGCGATACTATTCAAGTAAATATTTACTAATTACTCTTAACTATTTTTTGACAAAATGAAATTCTTTTATCATGAATAATGACTTTACTTTTCATATTTAAGTTCTAAGTATGATTCATTTATAATATATCAATCTACTTAAATAAAAGTAGTAAATGTCAACTTTTGGTACAAACGTAAAATTACAAACCAAATTATAAATGAATTTGATTCTCTTCATTTCTCATGTCTCTAATAAAGGTTAAACTATGACGGAAGAGCTTGATCAGAACCAAAAGATAATGTCATTGAGGCGTGAAAGAAATTTTCTATTGAGGAAAGTTGATATGTTAGAAGCGATTCACAATGTTGCATTAGAAGCCGAGGAAATGAAAATTGGGGTCCTAAAACAGAAGCTTGACCAACTAGAGAGCACTGTAATGTTTTACAAAGGTGTATTTGATGCAACGGAAAGGGAAGTTACAGACCTAAACAAGAAGCTCCAGGAACAAGACAACAAGCAGTGGAAAATGAAAATGGGTTTATTGTATACTGTGAAGATTGCGTTGGCGAAGATTCAGATTAAAGAGTTGCAAAATAAAGTATTTGAAATGGAGAATAAATTGAAGATTCAAGACAATGAAATTTCTCAAAAGCTTATTAATGAGAACATACAAGTTGGTGAATCTTCTGGTGCAAACATAGATTGATATGCAATTTCTCAAAAGTTTATTATGTAATACTTCTACATGAATTTTGGTGACAATTTGTTTTTTTTCTGAAAAGAGCCTTTTTATTGGACTTATTTAATAGATTTGTAATCGCACTTTCATTGAATTAAATCATTTGAAAAAATAAAAAAATGAGTAAACATAAAAATACAAGGTAAGTAATTGAAATCCATAAACTACAGGTCGTATAATGTCCTTTTCACATATTTGAATGAGAAAATGTTTGACTTTTGTCCATTACAATATTTTTAAGTGTTGTAAAAAAAAAATTTTAAAAAAATTTGCTTAAGACTTTGTGTCACTTCTAATCAAGCAGTATTTTCAAGAAATTATTTTAGAGAATCATTTTTCTAATATTTTTTTAATACATAATCTATGTTGCCCGGATAAATAATATAAATATTTTTTACGTATTTAAGTTATGCAAATCTTTATTTGTTATATATTTTACAATATTCAAATGGAAATGTAGTGCATGAAAGCTCTCATTGTATTCGAAATTCGAGAATAAGCCAAACAAAGGTCTATTTTATGTAGCCTTATAGTCCCTAAATTATTTTGTACTAAAATAATTCTTATAGATCATATATTTGTCTAGATATATTTGAAACATGGTAAAAAAGTATATTTATTAGGTTAAGGATGGTATATCTATATTGATATACTCAAACATCTACATATAAAAAGTTACAACAAGCCAAGTTAGCATTTGACATAGATTTGATAAGATTTTGAAAATCTAATCTTTAAATATTTTTCAATTCTCAAGAAACTTTAAATATTCTTACCAAGTAAAATGCAGGTCAAACATCACTGTCACCCTTACTAGGTAAGTCAGAACCCAACTATAAGTAATATTTTAAATAATTTAAAATAAAGCAAGGTGGAAGAAAATTAGACAAGGAGTGGGGCCTTAGTATAGTTATATATATAATAGTACTAAGGATACAAAAATAGCTCGAAAGTTACCAAGAAAGCCATAAATATTTTCAAGAACAAACCTCAACCTGGTGTCATTGGTACAAGAGAATCTAAGTACATAAACAAACTATGTACAATAGTTTTTTCTAATCAAAATATAAAATATAGAGACAATACAAAAAAGGGAAAACAGTAAATCTCCAGATGGCAAGAGATTACCACGATCAAACAACGACGGCCTCAAGAGGTCTGGAATCAATGGGTGTCACGACCTAAAAATGAACGTGATGGATGTCACAATCCAAAAATGGATGTGATGGCACTCCTCTTATCCCACAAAGAAAACTTTGCCTAAAACCCATATACTACAATAAAATGCGAAAGTAAAAAAAAGTTTAACAATAAATAAAAACACAGATAACAAAGTGAACTTCATTAAACCATCAAACCCTGATTGTCACGGCATATGCCAATAATATAGTACAACAACTTTGAAAGGAAACAATCAAATATCAATGACATTGTCTCTAAAGTAGAGCAAGATCATAAATAGGAGTAAGAGGTTTGCTGGAAAGGAAAGCAACCACCTCACAATACTCCATAGAAAGCCTCATACAGGATGGGAAGATGGAGTATCAGGAAGATTCAGGCTCGTATGTAGTAGTAAGGGGTCAGTATCAAACAATACGGTACCCAACAAACAAACTCATAAACACAAATTCAAGTAATATATAATACGAGTACTCTTAACACTCCAACCGAATATCCACAAATACAACCTACATAAAACCAGCCAAACCTAACATTGCACAATTTAAATAGCTTATAACTCAATGACAACACTCTAACAATTTTAGATCAACAATACACAAGATAAATATCATCAATCACAAGTTCAACAGAAAAACACTCACAAGTTCACCATGATAAAGATATGCAATATAATGAGAAGCAATGCCAAGTATGGTATTGCATGCCTAACCTAGTGATACACACCCTCTGCCTCTTAGTCCGGAAACCATGTTGACATATATGTCCATACATCTGTCATGACGTGCAACATGGATCTGGATAATAGAATCCCTTATGGTGAATGGCACATCCCTCAATTAATTACTTTCTATGATTTATAGCCGTAATTATCAATTGCAACATTCCAGTTGTAACACCCCAAATTTTTTTAACTTAAGACCCAAATCATTCTTCATTTGTGAATAAGGTCGTATCGGGTGATTTTTAAATTACCCATATGTGTAAAGTTCAATTCTTTAGTGTGTGAATGAATTTTGATATCAATTAAGGTCAATAGAATCTCCTAACAAAAAGTTGAGTTGAAAGTTTCCTTACCGATTAAGTTTTAATGTAAGATTCTACTTGGGTCAGCTTCAAACGACCATATCTCTTAGAATATAAAGAGTTACGTGGCCCATAGCCTATCAAATTAAAGATATTTCAATCCTATTTTTAATGCCACCAATTTCGAAACAATCCAAATTTTGAGTAAAAAGTTATAACCATTTTAGTAACCTGATATAGTGCAGTGACAAATTCGCCGACTGGAAAATATTAAAAAGGGTCATTTTTGTCTTTTTACCTCTAAGAAAACCCTAAACAAATTTCTTGACTAATTAAAGACCCAAAGTAATCAGATTTTCATCTCATCATTCTCTTCTCTCTCAAACCCTAAGAAAAAATCAAAGTAGAAGCCTTCATTCAAGATTCTTTCAATCTTTTTCAAGATTCTTCTTCAAGATAAGTCTTTCTCCAAGAATTTCATTCTTTCCAACTCAGATTCCTCCATACAATTATGATTCATTACTGAAAATCATAATTTTTTTTGCCATAAAGATTTCAAGAAACTAATTCAAGAATCTCAAGAAACGTTTTCTTGAGTGTTTACCTTCAAGCTAGGGTTTCAAGGCGCTTCTAATCAAGTTCTTCTTCAAGATTCTTCAACATTCTTCCAGAACGTTGTTCTTCCAGGTATGTAAGGCTATCATAGTGTTGGACTAGTTTGTCCTCACTGCCTACATCTACTTTCAAATCAGTAAAAGAGAAATCTAGGATTCTACCCCTAGATTTGGATATTCTGGAGATGAGTTTATTTTGACTTCTCGAGTTCCTTTTTATTTTTTGGAAATTCTATTCCTAATTATTGAATTGCTATATGTTATGCATTAAGATTCTTGAGTTGATTCGTTCATGTCTATAATTCAGCATGAACCCTATGAATCGAGTATTTTTGAGATGAGTAGCATCGTTGAGTTTCCATATTGCTATTAAAATCCCTGAGTTGAGTCGTTCATGTCCATAATTCAGCATGAACCCTATGAATTGAGTTATAAATCTTGAGAAGCTTTTTAAAGTAAACACTTGAGTTTAAACTGAGTTTTTGAGGAAGTAAAGATGAGTTTTGAGAAAGAGTTTCTATAACATGATTAGTATGACAATCGAGTATGCCATCAATGTTTAAGAAATATGGTATCTAGTTATGCCATCAATGTTTATGCAGTATGACTTCCCAAGTCATTAATGATCATATCACAATATGATTTTGATATATTTTTAGAAAGAGTTTTCAAGTATGAGTCGAGTAAGAGTATAAGGGGACTGAGTGTTCCCAAAGGTATCAATTTTTTCATTGATAAAAGAGAAATTTTGATTTCTAAATGAGTTATGAGTTTAAAAGATATTTCAAGAGCAGTTACCTCGTTTAAGAGGGTAGTTTGAGAAATTATCTCAAACTAGAGGAAGAGTTATACTTTTTAAACATATGAGCATGAGTATATATTATTGGGAGTAGTATTAAGAATCGATATGGGGATGAGTTCAGACAACTCAAAGTCCTCATAAACCATGTATGCCAACATAGGTAAAGGATCATACTTTTTAGATGATTCCTTATTACTTTTTTAGCATAGCTTAGTGGATCCACTTAGTTGAGGTGTCCTATATTCCGGCAAGATATAAGACAGTTCTGGCAGCATGGCGAGACTTTGTGTCATCATGTAGCTCATTGTGATGGTTGTCGGCTAGAGAATCTCCCAATAGAGTTTAAGTATATTTTTATATATCACATATTATGTTGAGTTAAGAGATGAGAAAGTATTTTTCAAAGCTTTAAATGATTTAACTCTTTTATTTCTTTACATTAAGCTTGAGTACATTGTTATCTATTGTCGTCCTTTCTTTCAGTTATTTGTTACTAAGCCATATTACATGCTCGTACATTCAATGTAATGATGTCATACGACCTGCATCTTTTAATGATGTAGATATAGGTTATTAGGATCCTTAACAAGAGTCTGTTGAGATCACTTCATCTGCTCCTCTTCTTATGAGTGAGACCTCCTTGCTTACAGAGTACTTCAATTTTATGAGTTGTTAGTAGTAATTCTTTTGAGGAGTCGTGGGTCTTGTCTCGACACTCATCTTTGTATAGTAAAGACCTCATAGATAGACAGTTTTGGAGAGTCTTTTAGATTCACATATTCTATTTAAAACTTATGTTTCGTACTCAGTATATTCGGTGAAGTTTTGAGATTCGGTAAATTGTTTTTTAAATGTTTCTTTCAGTTTGATGCTTATGTATGCTTGAGTTAGTCTTCCGCTTGTAGTCAACTGGGATGAGGGTTCCCTTAAGGACCAACAATGGTTCTCGAGTGCCGGCCACGTCCAGGGTGTAGGCTTGGGTCGTGACAAACTTGGTATCAGAGCATAGAGTTCAAGCATCTTAGGTTGTCTATGAAGTCGTGTTGGTAGAATCTTATTTATGGTTGTGAGGGCCCCACTTCTATAAATGAGGGACTACAAACACTTAAGAAAAGCTTTCCTTCTTTCATACTCTAAATCGTG
Source organism: Solanum verrucosum (assembly GCF_900185275.1). Lineage (NCBI taxonomy): Eukaryota > Viridiplantae > Streptophyta > Magnoliopsida > Solanales > Solanaceae > Solanum > Solanum verrucosum. Next base: position 477,566 of record NW_026020240.1, read on the forward strand.
TAGTAGAACTGTGCCACAAGGAATTTATTCTCACTTGTGCGTCCTCATATTCATTTAACTACCCCTCATACTAAAGGTGGTTGAAAAGTAAAGCCCAAGATCCTTACGGATGAGTTATTTTTAGAAATAGTCTTGAGGAAGTCATGAGAGTCCAGAGGGGCTTGAGAGAAGCCCATGAGTGAGTTAAGTGTTGAGTTTTAGAGGAGTGCACTCATGTTCATACGAATCGTGCATTCAAGCTAAAAGAGAGATGTAATTTCTTCTCTAAACCTTGTTCCAATTAAGACCCTTATGAGGAATTTTATTTATAGTTTGGGTAGTATTCTCACCCGAGAGATAGTATGAGTTATGAGATTATGATCGATAGTGGTGAAAGTGTCCAAAGTTAGAGGAAGGTATGCAGAGGTTAAGTTATCTAAGAAAGGGAGATAGTGATGAGGCAAGGTATGTTATTATAGTCATGCACCTAGTAAGTTATTAATGATGAGTTTTTCCTTATGGATAGACTAAGAAGTGATGAGTTGTGAAGATTTCATGATAAAAGGTTAAGGAATAGTTACTAGTCAGGATGAGTTAGAATATACTTTAACCAAAAAGGAGTTTATAATGATCTGTCATTCTGTTAGTAACGACCATGTATAGGTGTTGAATAAAAGAGCAGGAGTATTCATGAGGTGATAGATCTAAGCTAGGCTTATAGTTTTTGAGGAAGAGCCCATAATATTCAGAGGGTTACAGAAATAATTCGAAAATGATGTATAGCGATTGGGTATATAGTACTTAAGTGTTGAAAGGAAGTGTGACGGTAAATTGTAAGTATGAAGACTGAGAGGTGAAGATTGACTACTTGTCGTGAGGTCTTAGTGAGCGAGTGTTTATTAATTTTTATCTAGTAGTTGTAAGTTAGTATAGTAAGCGAGCAATCATATTGATATCTAGGTTTAGTAATAAACAAGCTTGAATTTGAGATGAGTGTCATAATCAAAAGAATGGCTACATGAGGGTGATGATGTTATTCTTGAGATCTGATCTAGTAGACTTGACATAGAGTAGGTGAGGAATTGAGATGTTAGTTGCAATGAATATGAGTGGTACAAGTGAGAGATCCTAACATTTAGATACGGGCAGCGAAGTGTAGCTAAGTCATAAGAGTAACAAGAGAATTAAGAGGTGTAACCGAGATTGTACGTAATCAGACAAGGTTCCAATTAAGTATATGATTGTTCATGTGTGCCTAGATAGTATATTTGAGCTTTTAATATAGAATAGACAGATGTAAGCAGTGTTTTTTTCCTTAAGAGTTAGATGAAGAGGCCTTATAAGCCTATGAGAAGAGGTTAATATAAGCATCTTAGAAAGAGGTCTTAGAAGGAGTCTTAGTACTTGCTTATAGAGGGTTCAGTAGCCATGAGATAAGCCTTTCTTGAGTATTGGAGTAAAGGAAATGTAGACCAGTTTAGAGATAATGGAAAAGATCCATAGCTTTAGAGTGTCAAATCCAAACCTAAGGGGGAGATGATAAGATGAGAAATCAAGTCAAGAGTTGAGAATAAGATAGTGATGTCTTCAAAAAGAATTCTAGAGATATATCAACCCATTCATAATATTGTGTATTCCTCAAGTTCAGTTATTACAACATCTGGTTGATATTCCTAATATCAAAATTGTGTGTATGACCTATGTTTATACACTTTAGAGAGATTTACATCTATGCTTAGCTCCAGAATGAGGGGCAAAGACTTTTGCTCATTAATTTCAAGCTTAATCCAGAAATTTATGGATATAAGGCTCATGATATGAATCTATTCATATAAGTATTCATGTCTCACAATATGTTGAGTCTCACAAATTCATGATTTACTTTCAATGGCTAGCAACATAATGTTATGTCATGCATATTCTTATATCAGACATCTTGAATGAATCGTGCTTATAATCTTTTGCCCTAAAGTTCTTTTAGTAATCCTTTTTAGTTTTGAGAGTGGTGTTGTTGATAGTAGTTGAGTAATGATAGAAGGAGAGGGTTGATGTTTTTTATTGTGGTAGTGGTAGTGGTAGTTTTCATATTCCATCTAAAGTTATAACGTGTAGGAGGAATAAAATGGTTATTTACCATGAGTAATAGTGAAACGAGAACAATTAGTCAGTTCCTGGTAGTAATGTGTGAAAGTTTAGTTGGTAAAAGTGACGAGAGAATAAGGAATTCTTGTAAGGATTGGTTAGTAGGAGTCCATGGAGTAGTTATAGTACTAGGCTTGAACGGTGTTGGTAGCATGTGGATGAATGCATGATGCATTAGGTGTTTCTTGATATGGGCTTAAGGAGAAGTATTCTTGGGATGAGATTCCCTATAGAGGTATAGAACCTAAATCTTGTGGTTTAGATAAGTATAACCATCTCATGTTTAGAACCTTTTGAATTAGAGATTAGGCTTGAATACAGTAAGAGCAAGCAATTTGATTTAGACGTTTGTAAGAGTAGTCACATACTCTAGTGGGAGCTAGGAGTTACAGCTAATGAAGTGTAGTAATCAGAAAGGAGAGCATAGTTTAGAAGTGTTGCAAAGCGTAAAAGCTGCCTGTAATATCATTCAAGGAATAGTAGTCATATTCTTACTTCATGCCTAGGTACACTTGTTTCATATCACGGCCTGTAATCTTGAAATCTTATGTGAGTTTCGTGCCAAGCATGCTTGAGTCCAGTTCGAAACTCTTGGTATGAATCAATTCCGCCTTTATTAGTAGACAAGATCAGAAGTCGAGAGATATAATGATAGTATTTCATTTCCCTTTCACCCTTAGTTTAACCATCATTCGAGGACGAATGGTCCTAAGGGGGAGATATTGTAACACCCCAAAATTTCTAAATTAAGACCCAAATCATTCTTTATTTGCGAATAAGGTCGTATTAGGTAATTCTTAAATTGCCTATATGTGTAAAGGTCAATTCTTTAGTGTGAATGAATTTGGATATCAATTAAGGTCACTAGAATCTCCTAACAAAAAATTGAGTTCATAGTTTCCTTACCGATTAAGTTTTAATGTAAGATATTACCCGGTCAACTTCAAACGACCATATCTCTTAGAATATAAAGAGTTGTGTGGCTCATAACCTATCAAATTAAAGGTATTTGAATCTTCTTTCCAACGCCAACAATTTCGCAACAATCCAAGTTTTGAGTAAAAAGTTATGACCATTTTAGTAACCTGCTATAGTGCAGTGACGAATTAGTCGACGGAAAACATTAAAAATGGTTGTTTTTGTCTTTTAACCTCAAGTTCAAAGCCTTTCTACCGGCTAGGTTTTTTGCATTAGTTCACATAAATTTCAACTTCAAATGACCATATCTTTCAATATATAAAGAACTACGTAGACCATAACCTATCAAATTAAATCCTTATGAGGTTTCTTTCAAACGCCACAAGGTTTACATCAATTTGAGCTCGAAAAAAAAATTATGCCCATTTTACTAGACACGGTCTTGCCACGTGCTGGCCGCGTGGCCAAGGAAATTTTCGCGCGCTAGCGCACCGAGGCAGTAGCTACTTCCTTCCTACATGGTTGATTGCACACCTAAGGCATTTCCGAGCAGGCGTTTGAGGCTTTTAATCTGCAAAGATGTAGTTCACATCCCTAGTTAATAAATTTACCCTAGATAGAAAAGTTTTCAAGAAACTAACTTCCTCCAAGGTTCATCCATCATACAAGGTAAGTTTTGACAATAGAACTTCATAATTTCTTCATCTTAACATGAATGAATAACTTCTACTCAGGAACTTCATAGATTTTCAAGAAACCTCCTCAAGAATACATCTCCAAGGTTCAAGAAAGGTTTTTTGGTTCTTCTACTTCCAAGATCATATTTTTCTTCGGTAATTGGAGCGATTAAAGTATGTAAGACTTCAATGAGAAATTCATTTCTTCCTCGTGTCCAAGATTTATCATTGTTCATGAACTAAATTCCAAAGCTAGGGTTATCAAACCCACTTTTGAATTCATCAATAATTATGACCCGGATTACATGATTTCTTAAATTAATTATTCACGATTAAAGATTCTTGACCTATGTACTTCCTTTTTATACTTAGTAAGATTTTACATTGTTGTTCTTGTGAGTTATTGATATTACATTGTTATGATTTCATGAATCTTATATTTCAAAGAATGATTTTAGAATCTTTATGCTATTATGAAAACTATTTCAAATATTTATGAGCTAGCAAGTTAGAAGACTTTCTCATGATTTAAGTTATATACATGACTTTGAAAGATATATTTTAGAAAGATTTGAGATTTGACTCACAAGTTATATCTTGGTGTTACCCTTTATTCAGATAGACAGATAATTTACCAAAGTATGAGCATGTCATATAAGTATATTACTTTGGGAGTAGTATTGAGCATCAGAATAGGGTAAGAGTTCAGATAACTCAAATCCCATAAACTATGTAGCCATCGTAGGATAGGATCGTACCAACATTCAGACGACTAATCACTGCCTCAATAAAGCCTCTTAGTGGATCCATCAGTTCAGTTGCGTTCTATATTCCGACAAGGTATAGGAAGGCCCTAGCAATATGGGTAAGACGTTGTATTATCTTAATGCTCATAGTGATGATTATTGATTAGAGAAACTCCCTAGAAATGTAAAGAGCATTTTATTATATATATTTAATCAGTTCAGTGGTTTACCTTATTTCTTTTAATGTGAGGCTTAAATGATTTTTACTTCATGACTTTTTTACTTTCAGTTGAGTTGTTATTAGCCATTTTCAGTTCTCTTATTATTGCATTCAACAATATTACATACTCTTACATTCCATGTACTAATGTGATTAGACTTGCATCTTTTTATGATGAAGATACATGTGTTCAAGATCATCAACAAGTCTATCGTTGATATCACCCAGCTTTTAGTGAGGCCTCCTTGCTTTCGGAAGACTCCATTCATTTATTTTCTTTAGTAGTTTTATCTAAGGTTGTCGTGGATCTGTCTTGAAGCCTATTTCAGACAGAAGAGGCTTCATAGATAGACTGTGTTAGAGAGTATCTCCTCAATCTAGTCCTACGACACGTCACCTGGTCTACGAATTGTAGACCTTACTCGTAGACCTCACATTACAAAAAATCACCTAAGTCTAATTGCCTTTCCTTTATTACACTCTATAGTCTGTAGCACCAACTACGAATCATAGTTTATACCCATCAATCACATGTCCTCCAAAATCACTAAGTGCAGAATCATCCCATGGGTACAACCTACGGCACGTAGTCCATTCGACGACTTGTCCTGTTAAATCATAACTCATTATCAAAGACTTGACAATTTCCAAAAATTCAAGCAAGGTTCTACAAAACCCTTCCTACGACCCCTAGGACTCTTGACGATAGATAGGTCAAGTCGTAGCACCATACTTCAGCAAATTTTCTAAACTTTCTCAACCCAAACTAAACTTCCAATTTTCGAGGTTCTACAGAAGTCTATATTCAAATCTTTTGAATTTAAGTAGGAATGCAAATGTCTTGAGCCCAACCACCCAGTTTTTTATGCTCAACTTTCACTTGTTGGCAATTAAGACACTTGGCCAAAAACTCCACAATCTTCTTCTTCATTCCATGCACCAATAGATTTCTCACAAATTGTGGTACATCTTTGTGGCTCCCTGGTGAATAGAATATCAAGAACTATGAGATTCCATCAAAATTTGATCCCTCAATTCATCAACATTCAGAACACATAATCGACTTTGGTATCGGAGGACACCATTTTTCCCTTGGGAGAAAGCCTTAATGACATTTTTGGAAATCAAATTCTTCAAATCGACTAATACCAGATCAAGATCTTGATTAGCCTTCACATCTGATACAAGAGACGATTCTGAACTATTCTGAACAATCACACCACCCTCACTCGAATCAACTACGTGAACACAAAATTGAGCCAATCTATGAACATCAGGAACTAGTTGTTTCGTACCATCTTCAACATGAGCAACACTTTCATCCATAGTCGACTAAGAGCATCCGCAATAATATTCACTTTATCGGGATGATAAAGGACACTCATGTTGTAATATTTTAATAACTCAATCCATGTCCTTTCGAGACGATTCAAATTGTTTTAGGTGAACACATACTTCAAGCTCTTGTGGTTAGTAAATACGTCCACATGAACACCATATAGGTAATGTCTCCAAATCTAAAGCAAATACTACCGCCGTTAATTCCAAATCATGAGTCAGATAATTCTTCTCATGCACCTTCAATTGCCTTAAAGTATAAGAGAGGACTTTTACATGTTACACTAAAACACAACCAAGAACAATCTATAAAGCATCACTATAAACCACAAAACCATTTGATCCTTTCGGTAATGTCAAATTAGGGGTTGAAGTGGGTCTATCCTTTAACTCTAGGAAGCTCTTCTCACAATCTTCTAACCATAGGAATTTCACCTTATTTTGAGTCAATGTCATCAAAGACGAAGTAATGGAGGAAAATCCTTCACACTCAGTCTTCTTAGAATTGACTTGTATACCTTCACCAGAGACAATATATCCAAGGAAATAAACGGACCTCAACCAAAACTCACATTTACTAAACTTAGCATACAATTCTCGATTCTTTAGAATTCACAACACAATTCTAAAATGCTCAACATGCACATCCTCACTCCGAGAGTAAATAAAAATATCATCTATAAACACAATCACTAACATGTCAAGATATTATTTAAAGATCCTATTCATTAAGTCCATGAATGTCATCGGGGCATTAGTCAAACCAAACGACATCACCAAGAATTTATAGTGACCATATCGAGTTCCGAAAGTCATCTTCAGATCACTTTCCTTTACTCTCAATTGGTGATAACTTGACAGAAGATCAATATTTGAAAAGAAACTTGCACCTTGGAGTTGATAAAAAAGTCATCAATCTATAGAATAGGATACTTATTATATATGGCAACCTTATTCAATTGTTGATAGTCAATGCACATACAAAGTAAACCATCCTTCTTTCGTATAAACAACACCGAAGAACCCTATGGCGAGATACTCGGTATAATAAAACCCTTATCTAGTAAGTCCTTCAATTGATTCTTTAATTTCTTAAGTTCTATTGGAGCCATTAGGTAAGGAGGAATAGAGCTGGGTTGTGTATCTGGGAGTATATCAATACCGAAGCCTATTTCCCTTTCAAGAGGAATACTTGAAAGATCATTGGAAAACACTTCTGGAAACTCATTTACAATCGAAACTGACTTAAGAGTAAGGGTTTAACTGACTTAAGAGTAAGGATTTGAAAATTTGTATCCCTAACCCTAATAAGATGATAGATGAAACCCTTAGAAATAATTTTCCTAGCCTTTAGGAAAGATATGAACTGACCCTTAGGCACTAAATTTCCCTCTTTCTATTCTAAGATAGGTTCGTTTAGAGCCTAGAATGTGACTGATCAGGTCCAACAATCAATGGAAGCATAACAAGAATGAAGTCAATTCATTCCAAGAATAACATCAAAATCTAACATATTAAGGTCTACCAAATCAACATGAGTGGCTCTATGAGAAACAGAAACATGGCAATTTCTACAGACTCATTTAGCAATAATAAAATCACCAACATGTGTAGAGAATGATTAAGGTTCTAAAAGAATATGAGGATAGACATCAAATCTCCTATCCATATAAGGAGTAACAAATGACAAGGTATCACCTGGATCAAGAAAAGCATACACATAAAAAAGAAATACTTTCAACATATAAGTCACAACATCCAGAGAACCCTCATGATCACGTAGAGTGTGAAGAACTTAAAAAAAATTCTGATGAGGGGCAAACAAACCAGAACAACTAGGTTGAGCTTGCTTGCCATCTCTACCCTTATTATCAAGCAACGAACAATCTCTCACCTTGTGACCAGTCTTCCCACAAACAAAGCAACCATCTATACCATCTAAGCATTTTCTGATATGGCTTTTCCCACACTTTTGCAAGCGAGAATTGAAGATCCATTTTCCCCACCTCCTTGAAGGTTAGGTTTAGACACTCTATCTTTGTTGAACTTTGGAGCAGAAACATTAGAAGAAGCTTGATCAGAGAACTTTTGCAAGAATTAAGGACGACCATGTCCACCGGACTTAGAATAAGAAAAATCACCATCGTTGGTCCTTGCCCTCTTAGACACTATGTATTTCTCCTTAAGATTCTCCTCTTCAATTTGTTGGGCATGTATCATCAAGTGGGAAATATACATCTCCTTGATCAACATGGAAGTATGACACTTTTTGACCACCATTTTAGACATTTCCGACACAAACTTACTCATCCTTTCCCTAGAGCCGGCAATAATAGTAGGAGCATAGTTAGACAACTGAGTGAACTTCAATGCATACTCATTGACATTCATATTCCCTTGAAGGAGATTAATGAACTCAAGAACCTTCGCCTCTCTCTTCTAAAGAGGATAGAAACGATAAAAAAAATCCATTCTGAATCTCTCCTAATCAAAAGGAACCGCATCAATATCCCTCTCTTCCTTCCATTGGTTGAATCACACTTGAGCAACACCCTTAGGTTGGTAAGAGGCTAAGTCCACCTTTTCCACCAAAGACACTATCATAATCTCCAATACCTTATAATTCTCATCAACAAACTCTTGAGGATCCTCATCATTTTTTGACCTATGAAACTTTGGGGGATTAATCCTAGTAAAGTCCCTCACTCTTGTTGCTATCGTACCCACAATTGGTTTCATGGGAGCAACGGCCTTTCTATTGATTTGGGTTGTCATAGCTTGAGCCAACACGTAGAACTGGGATCAGAATTCGACATAAGACACTTGCTCAGCCAAAGGATCGACTGGCACATAATGAACCTCGGGCTCTATAATTCTTCTTGTGTTAGCTCTTTGAAGAGGCATTTCTTGAAAAGCATCAGACAAGAGTTAGGAGAAAGACATTTATTGAGATAAACTTTGTGGCACGACTTTAGAGAAGTGAAAGAAGTGAAATTTTCTAAATGCATCATATCCTCATATTAATAAAATTGGTGCGCTTCACACTTATGAATAAGACTCTACTCAATGCGGCTTGTTAGACATCCTAGGACGTTTTCTAAAACTTTGCTCTGATACGAAGTTTGTCATGACCCAAAGTACTGCATAGGTAGGACATGGTGAATAGAACCTCGAGAGGCCCTAAACAAGTCACTTGACATAAGCATGACATAAAGGAAATTAAACAAGAGAGAAAATAGGAAATATAAGCCTTATATCATAAAAGGAATGTGAACATAGGTGTAAAATACTAAATTGTGTCTGACATAGCCTTTCTAAACCTCATAAGAGTGGTTGGGATGTAACTTATTCATCACGTACAAGTCTAAAACAACAATATAATAATAGAAATATAGCATAAATGGTTCTATCCTCGAACGATAAGGACTCGCCAATCTTAAATACTAGTAGAGCAATTCAAGCTAACTACGAGCGGAATGAGGAGCGTTGGATCCTATATTATGAGATAATGTAGATATAAATATGCATTAGTATGATGAATGTACTAAGTATGGGGAAATATGCATAAACATAAACACGTTATCATAAATGAGTTAGAAGCGTGAATATGCAAGACCAAGTAAATGCATGAGAAGGTTTAAAAGTCAAATTCATAAATGTCTACAAGGTCAATGCATCTTAAAATCATAAAGAAAGCTTTCATAAAATCCTTTGAGGAAAAACATAGTTCATTTGTGAGGTATTTAGCGTTAACAGATAATAATACCATGTGAGTTATAACATGGAATTTGGCATAACCCTCACAATGAAAAGGTGAATCTACTTACAAAGATAAAAAAAATTTATCATTCATATTGATAAGGTGGATCCACTAGTTACGTCATATAAGACAGTCCTAGGGGACACATAGTTTGGGACAAGGAGATTGTTTCTAGAAACTTGGCCTCTACTAATAGTGAGTCTTCATATCTATGTCCTTTCGGTGCTTAGTAAATTCCAATGGAAAATACATAATTATAATCAAATCAAAATACTTGTAAAGGCAAAGATTAAGACTACCAATCCAATCATAAGTCATAATAGAGTAGCCCCTTTCAACTCATGATTTCATAAAACTCTCATATTAGACAACTACCTTTCTAAGCATCTAAATCATGATTTCTTTCAATTGTGAGAAACCCTTTCACAAATTATTGATACTTTATCTTAAAAGTATCATTTAGTCATAAACCATTCTTTTCATAAGACATGCATAAATCCATAATCAAATTGATGATCATAGTTCATAAGTTAATATGTTTTTTTCATAATTCATGCTCATTAAGTAGGCATAGAAATAGGTACATTTGAAATAAATTGAAAATCATGTAGTCTAATCAAATCTTGCACAATAAGATTGAATATAAATAACTGAATCATAATAGATAGAACTCATGGAGATTTGCATGTAACTTTAATGGAGTTGGGTGAAATCAATTTAGGAGATTGAGATTCTTTTGGGATCCAATGGATGAAAAGGATCCATTGGTAAATTCCCAAATACGTTGATAATCAAAGCCCTAAGATTGCAAGGAGAATGACACCTTGAAGCTTGAAACATAACTTCCACCTTGAGAGCTCTTGGGAGAATTTAGAGAAAAAGACTTGAGGGATTTTAGAGAAATAAGTGAATGAGGGGATATAGGCTTAGTCTTAGGAGTAAAAAATTTATGGGGGTAGTTATAAGGACAAAACGACTTAGTTTAGGGGTTAAATCGGTAGGAACAGATCCCTTAATAAAAATCTGATGTACAGGTCTACGGTTTGGACATGCAAACTGTACTGGTCAACCGTAGAACCTATGATTGGAACCCAAAAATCTAGCTAATTTCCATGAATCATTCCTACATACCATTAACCATTCAACTGTAATACCTTAGAAAAATAGACTTGGACTTTTCAGCAGAAACAAGTGAACCACGGAGGGGTTCACGAGCGGTGATTAGGCCCACGGTCTATCAACCTTATAGTGGTTCACACCCACCCCGAAGTGGTGGACCACGGGACCCTTCATGGGCTGTGGACCACCACATGAGTTGTGGGAAGGTTTGTGAAGGCAAGGTAGAATCACTCGAGCTAGGCCTTAGACCACGGAGCCCACCATGGGTCGTGGTTGTAATGACAGGTCGTGGGAGGATTTGTCGTCCTGATCCAACAGACCCCCAGCCCAAGTGAAGAAACACAGTGGCCTTCATGGTCCGTGGTCCTTCACAGGGGTCGTGGTAGGGCTCCTGGTTGGACTCCCCCAGAACCAGTAGACCATGGCCAAGAACCATGATCCACTTGATGGGTCGTCGTCCCAATGACGAACCGTCAGTGGCGCCGTGGTTGGCCTCGTCAGCTTTTAACTTAGAGTTGTTTTGGTCTTTTCCCATACGCATTTGGCATTTTAACTATGTCGGTTTACACCTAAACTACGTCGTTTTACTCAGTTTAAGCATAATGACTTAGTCAGAACCTAACCAAAACCTGTATTCACCCAAAATCACCAAAACTTAGAGCAAAAAGAGAAGAAAGAGGCGCCAATTTTCTCAAGAACACGCAGTATGTTTTCTTTAGTTCCAGCCCCGAAATCAAAGGATTTCTCTATAGATTTTGTCACTAGGTATGTGGGATTTCACTAGTGGGTTCCTTTCATCCACTAGGTCCCTAGAATTCAGTCATAGCTTTGATTCTACATGGCATGTTTAGACCTATGGTTTCTAGATCCTTGGATAATTGTTGTGATTTAGCCGTTGTAGTATTCTTAATCAAAATATCATGATTTCTTGGAAACGGTGTTTAATTCCATGCATAGTGCTCAGTACCCTAGTTTGTGTAGATTCTCTTAGTTCATGAATTGAACTTGCTAGGTCAGTTAAACAGATAATCATGCTTCAGTTTTGAATGTTACATTATCAGTATATAAATGTTGCATTCTCATATTTGCATGTCAGTATTTTGAGTTATTCTGTATGTCAGTATCTTAGTTACATTTCATTTATATACATATTCAATTAGGAGTAGACTTAGCACCGAGTTGGACTAGGGTTTAGTGTACCCTCATAGTCTCAGAACTACATGCCCCCATAGGAGTATAGGTCCCCTCTGTTGGGCATCAGATTTAGTGATTACGCCAGTCATGCCTTAATACCCTTGGCAAGGTATATTGGGTCCTCTCAATTGGGCGTATACATCGGACTCCATGTTTAGTTCACGTGGTTTTATGTAGGTTAATAGTAGATTCCACAGTCAGACTCTTAGTGCATTTGACCAGGTTTTCAGTATATACTTCAGTATTCAGTTTAGCATGTCATATTTATGATTAGTACTTTGTCATTGCATTCAGTTTTGCATTTCAGTTATCTTTTCAGTATTTACATTATTTCCCAATTTACAATATTGCTCAGTTATGCCTTGTTTCAGCTTATATATGTTTGTTCAGCTTAGTATCTATATACTACATGCTCAGTACATTCAAAGTACTGACGCATACTCTGCGCTACATCCTTTAATGATGTAGGTTCTGGTACTCAACATCCAGATCGCGCTTAGATTGATTCTCGATCCGCATTCAGCAGCTTCAGTGGTGAGTCTTCATACTTCGAGGACAATAGACATGCTTTCATTTTAGTCTTTTTATTTAGTTTTCAGTTTTTTTAGAATTAGTTAGGGGCATGTCCCAACAACTCGACTCAGTTAGAGGCTTTTTCAGACATAGTAGAATTAGCTTGACTTGTTGAGTTTGATCTTTCAGTTGTTATTAAACTCTTAGTACATTTCATATATTCAGACTAGTTGGGCATTCCCCATATTCAGTTATCCACTGTTCTAGTATCCGCATGGCATATGTTTTATTTAGTATCTCTCTGTATGCTTATGATATGCTAGGCACAAGGTTAGCTTGGGGTCACTCGTGATCCTAGGTCTTGTGTTACGTCAAGGGGGTAGCCTCGGGGCGTGACAAACTTGGTATTATAGCGTTAGGTTCAACAGTCCTAGGATGTCTGAAAGTCGCACAAAGTAGAGTCATTTTCATGGGTGTGAAGTGCACCACATTTATGAGGGGGAGGCTACAGAGTGTTTTAAGAAAAACATCACTTTCTTCGTATTCTTATCATGAGTGAGTATGAACTCTATTCAATCTCCTTCCGACACTTATTCTTCACATTTCGAAAAATGCCTCCCATAAGAGATAACGTAAGGAATCAGCCAGCAGCTCCAGCAGCTCCAGCAGACCCATTGAATAAGCAAGTCATGCATTTCGAGTTCAGGGTTGATTTCCAAGTACTTGCTCAGGCCACTACTGATGAGTCCAAGATTTGGACTCATTTGAGACTTTGTTTTGATAGTTTTAGTGTCCTCAAATGCCTAATTTATGCTAAAGACTGATGTTAAACCCTTGATTTTTAGGTATGTGAATTGAGGAGCAAAGCAAGGACACTAACAGGCAAAACGGAACAAAACAAGCTAAGGAAGAGAGGAAAAGCAAACCTGATGATCGCCAAGAGCACTCGGTGAATCGCCAAGTTTCCCCTAGCTCACCTAATTTGACAGTTCCATGTGCCTGAAATAAGAGAAATTTGGGTGAATTGTACTACATATCGGTTGATCGCGGAACCAATCGGAGAGACAAGATGGTACCACTGAATACTCTGAATGAGAAAAAGATGAAATCAAATTGGCGAGCTAAAGGACTAAAGGGAAAATCGCATAAATGTTTGGCAATCCCGATGCAGACCGCCTAAAGTTACAGTGCTTGGTGGATGAAAAACGTGAAGAAAGAAGGTGATGGATAAGGATGATTGGCGAGTTGCCGATCGGTCGGCGAAGCCTGACTTTCCTCACCGATCAACCCCAAAATTCAACATCTCAGATCAGTATAAAGTGACTTTTGGAAGAGAGAGAAGGGATTCAGCCATTGTGGAACAACATAGAGAGAGAGCAAAAACACTATCCTTATAAATTTTAAGCAATTTTTGGCAAGAGATTTAGATTGGGTGTTGTAATCGAAAAGATATTATTCATCTTAGAACTTTGATTTTCAATACCCAACTATGGAGCATGTATTAGGTACTGAATTTCTTTCTTTTATGATGAATAGCTAAAACCTCAATCTTGGGGTTTTGACAATGTGATTAATTGCTGATTTTGGCTTGATGGGTGTTCGTTGTTATCAATTTTAGTGCTAATTCGTAGTAGGTCTGACTTATTGTTGTGGTTTAACTACTCTATTGTTAGTTTATTTCAATGTAATTTAGTATTTTATACTTGCTTGAGAGAGAAGTGTGAAACTAAAGTGATAAGTTGGCACTCGTAGTTATTGGGTCATGGTGGGTTCAACTTGAGAGAGTGAATCCCAAGATTCATTTTATCTATTCTGCTCAAGAGAGTGAATGCAGTGAGACTGTGGGCTGGTCTCCATGTTTAGCACATTGAGGTTCGAGAGAACTCAATTGAAGCGAGGTAGTTGTTCGAGAGAAAAGTACCTCATCTAAAGTTCATCTTACCCACAAAGAGTTAGTACTTTTAGTTATCAATTAACACCCGTCGAGTTGAGTGAGCAATTTATTGGTCAATCCCCTAACTATCTTTATTCTATTTGATTGTTCTTAGTTAATTGTTGAGATTGATTACTGATCTAACAAACCCCTTACCCCGACATTAATGGCACCCTTCAAATTCTATTAGTGGTTTCCAAAAACCTTTATTCCTTCAGCTACAAAAATCACTATTGTAACTTCATATTTGAATTTAAAATAAAACTACTCTGTGTGGGATCAGCCCCAACTCTTTTGTTGGGTTTATAATGCTTAATGATCGTCTACACCTAGTATCGGATAAGGTGTAGTTATACGTTAATCAAAATGGCATCGCTTCTTGGGAGTGGTGTTGTTTAGAATTCTGTCATCGAAGTTTAATTTTTGAGTTTGTTGGCTGAAGTTGAATCGATATAATTGTTTTGTGTTTGTGTTGGTTGTACTGAATAGAAAAAGATATGAGTGAGGCAGGGAGTAATGGTAGCCAAGTGGACCACCAAGGCTATATTGACGACCTTAATAGCGTACATAACCCAATTCAAATGGGTGGAATTGGTGCAATCTATTTTCTAGCAACTGAAGGAAAGGCTATATTCCATGTTACTTACGCAACACTCCATCTCCTCCAAATGAAAGGAATTTATGGAAGATTCGCTCATGTGGACCCACATGAGCATATGTGGAACTTCACAGATGTTTGTAGTCCGTTCTTATTAGAGAACGTGTCAAAAGAATCAGTCTGCCTCAAGTTGTTTCCATTATCTTTGAGGGTGAAGGTAGCAAATGGTTGGCCAAGTTACCAAAGAATTCAATCACCTCCTGGGATGAGCTTACCATGGTGTTCAATGTGAGATTATTCCCCCGTCAAGGATGATGATACTCAGAGACAGCATTCAAGGTGTCAAGTGATTGGAAGGTGAATTCAAGAAGCTATTACTTCAATGCCCAACGCACAGACTTCTAAACAACGTGCTACTCCAATACTTCTATAGAAGTCTTGACTCATTAAATAAAGGGGTAGCTGATCAATTGATTTGAGGAGGAATAATGTTGCAATCATTTGAGGTAGATTCGTTCCTTCTTGACGACATGACCAAAATAAATCAAGCGTGGTACACTTAAGACGACCAACTCTCACCCTTTTTGTTTTAGGATGACACAAGAACAACTTGATAAAGAAAAAGAAAGGTATGAAAACATTAGTAAAAGTTATTCCAAATGGAGCTACTACAAAAACAAGTGCTGGAAAATGTGAGCAAACCCAAAAAAGAAAGGGGGGTGTTTAGAGTTGAGGAGGGTTCTTACTCGTGCTACTCAAAGCTGAGGGAGAATCAAGGTTGGAACTTTTGAAATGTTGAAGAGGGTTTCCACCCAAGCTACTTGAAGTAGGGTAGGAATCAAGGTTGGAACTACCACAAGGAAGAAGAGCAAGCGATACTATCAAGAATGGGCTGAACAAAGTATTCATGGGAGAAGGGAAGATGAACATGAAAAGGATCATACACAATCGAGTGATAGCCCAAAATCAAAGGGTAGTGCAAGTAGTCTACCAGTGGATGATTTGTTGTCTCGCATCCTTGATAGGGTAGAGGGCTCGGATGACATGCTAAAAGGGATGAAAGCTGACTTTTCATCATTGAACAATAGAGTGAACTCTCATGCTGATGTAATCAAGCAACTTGAAGGTCAATTAAGCCAACTTTCAGCACAATTGGAACCTCAAGTGATCGAAAGAGAGGAAATTGATTAAACAACAACTTTGAGAAAGGATGGTGACAAAAATTTGGTTGTGGTTACTCGAAGTGGTAAGGTAGTGATTAGTGATATGAAGGGGAATGATGAAGCTCAAGCTCTTGAAGAGGAAAAATATATTGAGGAAGAAGAGGTTCGCATCCCGCAAAACCTTGCCAAAGAGTTAGAAGAGGATAAAGGAAAGAGCACCTCAATCCCAAAATTAGTGCAACCTCTTCCCAAAGTAACCCCTCCTTTTCCCCAACATCTCAAGAAGAACAATGAGGATGAGAAGTTCAAGAAGTTCTTGTCAGTGTTCAAAACACTCTCCATAAATCTACCATTTGTAGAAGCATTGTTGGAGATGTCGGGTTATGCCAAATTCATAAAGGAGTTAGTTACTAGAAAAAAAAGCCTGGATTTTGAGACAATCAAAGTTTCTCATAGATGTAGTTCAATTATGACCAGTGAGACAATTAAAAAGAAAGAAGATCCAGGAGCATTTACCATCCCATGTACTATTGGCATGCTCCAATTTGCCAAAGTCCTATGTGATTTGGGGGCAAGCATAAATCTAATGCCATATGCAATCTATAAACAACTTAGGTTGGGTGAACCAAAATCCACAACAATGAGGCTTTAGATGGCAGACCGGTCAATCAAACATCCTATGGGGATACTCTATGATATTTTGGTAAAGGTTGATCGATTCATCTTTCCTCAGATTTTGTCATCCTTGATTGCGAGATTGATGCTGAAATTCCCATTATTTTGGGAAGACCATTCTTAGCGACAGGAAGATCGCTAGTGGATGTTGAAAGCGTAGAATTAAAATTTCGGGTGAATGATGATGAAGTCACCTTTAATGTGTGTAAGTCAATGAAGCACCGAAGCGATATTCATGTGGTCTCGACAGTTGATGTAATTGATGAAGCAGTGGCTAGTGTGAGCCATTTATTGTGTATAAGTGAACCACTTGAGGCGGTGCTTGTGAATTATGATGAGACCGAAGTACAAGGTTACGATGAAGTGGTAGCTGCCCTTTCGGGATTGGGTCAATGTTCAAGGAATCCATTAAAGATGGACAATGATCTGAAAAATTGAGAAAATCCTCCCGCAAAGCCATCTACGGTGGAACCACCAAAGCTGGAGTTGAAAACATTCCCGGCTCACTTGTGATATGCATTTTTGGGGGCGCACAACACCTTACCTGTTATTATTGTTGCTGACTTGCTTGAATGGCAAGTAAATTTGCTTCTTGAGGTGTTGAAGAGGTACTTCAAGGCTATAGGGTGGACAATCACTGGCATTGTAGGTATTCCTCCTGGCATATGCACTCACAAAATTCAACTTGATACTGAATGAAAACCGAGTGTCGAGCATCAAAGGAGATTGAACCCACCAATGCAAGAAGTAGTAAAAAAGAGATAATCAAGTGGTTGGATACAGGCGTGATCTACCCTATTGCGGATAGCAAATGGGTGAACCCGGTGCAATGTGTACCCAAAAAGAGGGGCATTATGGTAGTCCTTAATGAGAAAGGGGAACTAGTTTCAATGAGACCGGTAATTGGATGAAGGGTTTGCATGGATTACCGAAAGTTAAATTCAAGGATGGAAAAAGATCACTTCCCCAAGCCCTTCATGGATCAGATGCTTGATCAACTTTTGGAGTGTAGATGGTATTGATTCTTGGATGGGTACTCTGGGTATAATCAAATCGCTATTATACGGAGGATCAGGAGAAGACAACATTCACCTGTCCCTACGGTACTTTTGCCTTCAAAAGGATGCCCTTTGGGTTGTGTAATGCCCCAGCAACGTTCCAACGTTGTATGTTGTCTATTTTTGCTGATATGGTAGAAGATTCAATGGAAGTTTTCATGGATGACTTCTCAGTTGTAGGAGATTCTTTAGAAACATGTTTGGCACACCTTAGGCAAGTTCTTCAAAGATGTGTGGAAACTATTCTAGTCCTAAATTGGGAGAAATGTCACTCATGGTTAGGGAAGGTATAGTTTTGGGCCACAAGGTATCGCAAAAGGGATTAGAGCTTGATAAAGTAGAGATTGAGGTAACTGAGAAGTTACCACCACCAATCTCGATAAAAGGCATTCGTAGTTTCTTGGGGCATGCCGGGTTCTACCGGAGATTTATCAAAGACTTCTCAAAAATTGCACTCCCTTTGTGCAAGTTATTAGAAAAGGAGGAAAAAATTTACCTTGATGACGCTTGTATGGCAGCCTTTAAGTGTTTGAAAGAGAAATTGATCTCCACCCCGGTCATAATTAGTCCCAATTGGTCGGTACCTTTCGAAGTGATGTGTGATACTAGCGGTACAACATTAGGTGTCGTGTTGAGACAAAAATGCAACAAGTTATTCCATTCCATTTACTACACAGGCAAAACCCTGAATGGTGCCCAGTGTAACTACACGGTTACTGAGCAAGAATTACTTGCGATGGTATACGCTTTTGAAAAACTTTGGGCATATTTCTTATGCACCAAAGTGGTTTTTCACACTGATCATGCAACTTTGCGTTAATTGATGGCGAAGAAAGATGCCAAGCCAAGATTGATAAGATGGGTATTATTGTTGCAAGAATTTGACTTTGAAGTCAAAGATAGAAGAGGGTGTGAAAATCAGGTGGCTGACCATCTAGCAAGGTTAGAAGGCAAGGAGAATAAAGAGCTGGAGATTGATATCAATGACTCATTCCCCGATGAGCAGGTATTCTCGGTCACTTTCAAACAAGTTCCTTGGTATGCTGATTTTGCTAACCATATGGTATGTGGACTGATGCCGGAAGATCTGAACTTCTACCAACAAAAGAGATTCTTGTTTTATGTCAAGAAATACTTTTGGGATGAGCCATATTTATTTAGAGAATGTGCAGATCATATTATTAGGAGATGTGTACCTGAAGAGGAGTTCAACAAAATTCTATATGTTTTTCACGCTTCACCGGTTGGGGTCATCATAGCGGGGTGCGCACAACGTTAAAATTCTTCAAAGTGGGTACTACTGGCCATCCCTCAACAAAGATGCTCATGGGTTTGTCAATAAATGTATGCAATGTCAAAAACAAGGTGGGGTGTCCAGAAGGAATGAGTTGCCTTTTCAGCCTATTCTGGAAGTTGAGTTATTTGATGTCTGGGAATAGATTTCATGGGGCCGTTCGTGAGCTCATTTGGTAACAGGTATATCTTGGTGGGTGGATGTGGATTATGTTTCCAAATGGGTAGAAGCGGTGGCACTACCTAACAATGAAGGGAAGAGCGTTGTTCAATTTCTAAAATGTTGTATCTTTGCAAGATTTGGCACTCCTCGGGCTATCATTAGTGATGGAGGGTCGCATTTTTGTAATCGACTGTTTGCATCTTTATTGAGTAAATACAGCTTAAAACACAAAGTGGCAACACTATATCATTCCCAAACAAGAGGCCAAGTGGAAGTTTAGAACCGAGAGATTAAGAGTATCTTGGCAAAGACCGTGAATGCAAATAGGACCGATTGGTCTCGAAAGTTAGATGATGCTCTTTGGACGTAACCACTTACAAGAAACTAATTGGCATGTCCCTACCAATCGAAGTTGAACACAAAGCACTTTGGGCATTAAAGGCATTAATTATGGATTGGGCAAATGCTTCGAAAGAGAGAGTCGACCAACTGAATGAGATAGAGGATTTCAGATTTAGGGCTTATGAAAGCTCAGCTCTCTACAAGGAGAAAATGAAGAAATGGCATGACTCTAAAATCCTCAAGAGAGAATTTCAAGTCAGAGACTTTGTGTTGTTGTACAATTCTAGCCTGAAACTCTTTCCAGGAAAGCTCAAGTTAAAATCGTCCGGTCCTTTTAAAGTTATTTGTGAATTCAACTATGGGGCCATTGAAGTTGAGGGTAAGGAAGGTCCTGCCTTCAAGGTGAATGGGCAACCCTTGAATTTATATTTTGGGGAATGCAATGAGATTTCTTTCATTGAAGTGGTGTATTTGGAAGATGCGTAAACTCATTTCCACGTCGTGCCACGACGTTAAAATAAGGCGCTTCTTGGAAGGCAACCCAAGTGTTAGTGGTTTTGCATAATGTGTGCTGAATATGCAGGTGTGGGTGATTCTGCGATGCAATGACTCCTTCTGCAATCCGCCGAGTGGGTTCGGCGATCTAGATGTTGCTCGTCTTTGTGGCATCGACAGTGGGCTGAGGTGCTGGAATATTGGGCTGAACATATACACCACTCGCCGATACGCTGAGATGACTTGGTGAATCTGACTTTCTCCACCCTTTTCCCCATCCGTAAAAGGTCGGAGTCCTAGAACTTTAGGCGAGCTCCCACTTCCACTTGGCGAGACGTCGATGCTACTCGGTGGTCTAGTTTATGTCCACCTTCTTGCCCCAAGGTGGAGTGGTAACATGCTGGAAATTTCGGCGAGTTGCATACCACTTGGCGTTTCGCGGATTGATTCGGCAATCGCCATATGACTTCGCCTAACGGCCACCTAGTGAAGATTTCTTTTCACCCTACTCTGTTTGTTTGAGTGCCAGTACTTTATCTTTATCTTTTTGTTGTCCTTAGTTTATCTTATGTAGTGTTTGTTCTCTACTAACATTGACGTCAATGTTGGATTCTTTTTGTGGGGGTGGTAAGATTTGTTTATGGATATTTTAGCTTGTGGCCCTTATTTTGAATGAAAATGGTTTTGAACTAAGTTTAATAAAAAACTTGCCACCTCTTTTGTGTGTAATTGTGGCTGTTCTTGTGCGAATTTGAGTGTCGGTTATGATTAATACCGATGACTTGAATAGTACTCTTCATTGAACGAAATGAATGTACGGCTACGATCAGGCCAATGAAGTTGCATAGACAATGTGTGAACTTTTAGCATCTCGTTATGACTAGCCGGTTATCGAGTGAGTCTCTTGTGATGAACATTGCACACTAGCTTGAAAGTGTGGAGTCTTGTTTGATATTGGTGCCAATGCCTTGTGTGTTTAGATTACGTTGAACAATTGTATGATGACACCTAGAATTTACCGCGTTAGTCCGGTTGACTAAGTGATGCAAGCACTTCAAATGATCTTAGGCAATGATTTTGAAGAGTGAAACAATTTGACAATATACTTCTTTTGTGGCCAACCTTGTGAGATGTGTGAACCTTGCTTGAACCCTATTGAGCCTTATCCTTTTCTTGAA
This sequence comes from Solanum verrucosum, assembly GCF_900185275.1. Lineage (NCBI taxonomy): Eukaryota > Viridiplantae > Streptophyta > Magnoliopsida > Solanales > Solanaceae > Solanum > Solanum verrucosum. The sequence continues at coordinate 499,070 of NW_026020240.1, forward strand.
AGAAACTTGAACAATTGTGATCCCTCTTTATCCATCTACCCATAACTTTCATGAAGTGTGGTTTGTGTGAATAGACAACTTAGGCCAAAATCCTAAGTTGGGGGTGTGGTGAAAAGAGAAGGAAAATCAAGAAGTGTGAGAAATCCCCTTTTTGAGTGGTTGTGAAAAAGATGGAACCCCTTCATGTAAAAAAAAAAGAAGTAAAGAAAAGAATAAAAAAGTTGTGAAATAAAGTGAGGAAAATTGCAAAAGAAATGGGGTATTCGGTAATTTATATGAAGTTGAATAATGGGGTGGATTATGAGCATGTTTGAAATGTTAAAGAAAAAGAGGAAAGTGATGTCCAGGCCACACTTCATGAAGGTAGAAGCCACTGAGCCTAAATGATCATACCTTGACACTCCACCCCGTCACAAGCTGTGAAAAGACCTTTGTAATCTTGATTGAGCTTAAACGAATGTTGATTGGAAAATAAGGTTAAACCTATAGGTGAAGTCATGCATATGTTCATCTTTGTGAGTGTGAGAGTTGTATGTGATTCCGGAACATTAACATTGTTGAGAAAATGTGTGTGAATATGGAATCATCTTTCTTGTGAGGGCATTTGATCACCTTTGTTGAGCTTGAACTTGCATTTAAGGCAAGTATTGTGAACTTGAGTAACTTTGACAAGTTGAATCTTTGAGTGCACAATTGAGCATTGCATGAGTAAATTGAACCTTGTTGTGTGCATTCTTGTTGAGTCTTATGCAGCACTTTTTGAGACATTCTTTGTGAACTATTGATCTTGAGTTTTACTTGAGGACAAGCAAAAGTTTAAGTTGGGGATGTTGATGAGTCCAAGATTTTGACTCATTTGATGCTTTGTTTTGATAGTTTTAGTGTCCTCAAATGCCTAATTTATGCTATAGATTGATGTTAAAACATTGATTTTTAGGTATGTGAATGGAAGAGCAAAGCAAGGACACTAACAGGCAAAACGAAACAAAACAAGTTAAGGAAGAGAGGAAAAGCAAACCTGATGATCGCCAAGAGCACTCGGCGAATCGCCGAGTTGCCCCTAGCCCGCCTAATTTTACAGTACCCTTTGCCTGAAATAAGAGAAATTTGGGCGAACTGTACTCCATATCGACAGATCGTCGAACCAATCGGCGAGACAAGACGATACCGTCGAATTCTCTAAATGAGAAAAAGATGAAATCGAATTGGTGAGCTAAAGGATTAAAGGGCGAATCGCAGAGGTGATCGGCGATCCCGATGCAGACCGCCTAAAGTTATAGTGCTTGGTGGATGAAAAACGTGAAGCAAAAAGACGATGGATAAGAATGATCGGCGAGTCAGCGAAGCCCTACTTTCCTCGCCGATCAACCCCAAAAAGCCACATCTCAGATCAGTATAAAGTGACATTTGGTAGAGAGAGAAGGGATTCAGCCATTGTGGAACGAAATAGAGAGAACAAAAACACTATCCTTATTGATTTTAAGCAATTTTTGGCAAGAGATTTAGATTGGGTGTTGTAATAGAAAAGATATTATTCATCTTAGAACTTCGATTTTCAATACCTAGCTATGGAGCATGTAGTAGGTGCTGAATTTCTTTCTTTTATGATGATTAGCTAAAACCCCAATCTTGGGGGTTTGACAATGTGATTAATTGCTGATTTTGGCTTGATGGGTGTTCGTTGTTTTCATTTTTAGTGCTAATTCGAAGTGGGTTTGACTTATTACTGTTGTTTAACTACTCTATTGTTAATTTATTTCAATATAATTTAGTGTTTTATGCTTGCTTGAGAGATAAGTGTGAAACTAAGGTGATAAGTTAGCACTCGTAGTTATTGGGTCATGGTGGGTTTAGCTTAAAAGAGTGAATCCCATGATTCATTTTATTTATTCAGCTCAAGAGAGTGAATGTAGTGAGGTTGTGGGCTGGTCTCCATATTTAGCACATCGAGGTTCGAGAGAACTCAATTGAAGCGAGGTAGTTGTTCGAGAGAAAAGTACCTCATCTAAAGTTCATCTTACCCACAAAGAGTTAGTACATTTGGTTATCAATTAACACCATCGAGTTGAGTTAGCAATTGATTGGTCAATCCCCCAAATATATTTCTTCTATTTGATTGTTCTTAGTTAATTATTGAGATTGATTACTTACTAACAAACCCATTACCTTGACATTAATGTCACCCTTCAAATTTTATTAGTGGTTTCCAAAAACCTTTATTCTTTCAGCTAGAAAAATCACTATTGTAACTTCATACTTAAATTCAAAATAAAACTACTCTCTGTGGGATCGACCCCAACTCTTTTGTTGGGTTTATATTGCTTAACGATCGTCTACACCTAGTATCAGATGAGGTGTAGTTGATATGTTAATCAACCACCCAGGTCAATCAGTAGGATATGGTGGCAGCCCTGCAACAGACTAACACTACTATAGCAAGAATCTAAGACTTTACTCGGATAAACCCTACAAAGTTTCATGGGTCTAGGTCAGGATGAGATCCACAATAATTTCTCGACGACATCAAAAAGGTAACAAACATTATGGGAGTCACTCAAGTCGAGAATGCAGATTTGGCCGCCTATTAGTTGAAGGGAGTGACCTACTCTTTCTACCAGCAGTGGGAGGAATCTTGTGGTATTAATGTATATATAGAAACTCTTTCAGAACCCTTATCAATCTCTAATCCAGTTGGTGACCCAATTATAGCTAGACGGGCATACATAAATTATCCTGTCATAGTCTCTCAGAAAGTCACCTCTGCAAATCTTGTAGATTTAGGAATGGTAGATTTTGATATCATTCTAGGCATGGATTGGTTACATTCCTATTATGCCTCAATCGATTGTAGAACTAGGATCGTTCGATTTTAGTTTCCAAACGAGCCAGTCTTAGAGTGGAAGGGTAGTATCTCAGTGCCTATGGGTCGATTCATTTCTTACCTTAAGGAAGAAAGATTATTTCCAAGGGGTATATCTATCATCTTGTTCGGGTTAAGGATTCAAACTCCAAAACCGCAACTCTTGAGTCAGTCCCAGTAGTAAATGAGTTTCCAGAAATGTTTCCAGAAGATCTTCTCGGAGTTCCTCCCGAAAGGGAAATCAACTTCGAAATAGCTCTCCTTCCAGATACCCATCCCATTTTGATTCCTCCTTACAGAATGGCTCCAGCCGAGCTTAAGGAATTGAAAGAGTAGTTGAAAGAAATTCTAGATGAGGGCTTCATCAGACCTAATATCTCTCCATGGAGTGCTCCAGTGTTGTTCGTGAAAACTAAAGATGGTTCCCTCAGAATGTACATTGACTATTGGTAGTTGAAAAAAGTCACCATCAAGAATAAGTATCACATCCCCTGTATTGATGACTTGTTCGACCAACTTCAAGGTGCTAGTTGCTTTTCTAAGATAGACCTCAGATCCGGCTATCATCAGCTCAGAGTCAAAGGTAGTGACATTTTGAACACAACTTTTAGAACTCGGTATGGTCATTATGAATTTGTAGTTATGTCGTTACTACTAACAAATGCTTCTGCGGCTTTCATAGATTTAATGAACATGGTGTTCAAATAGTATTTGAACCTGTTCATCATTATCTTTATTGATGATATCCTCATCTATTCCCGGAGTGAGGAAGAGCATGTGACTCATCTGAGAGTTGTTCTGCAAACTCTCAATGATCGCCAGCTATTTGCTAAGTTCAGGAAATGTGAATTATGGTTGCAGTCTGTCGCTTTCCTTGGTCATGTGGTATCCAGCGAAGGGATCCGAGTGGATTCTCATAAAATTGAGGTAACAACACTGGCCCAGACCCACCTCCCCAACAAATATCAGAAGTTTCTTGGGTTTGGCCAGATATTATAGGAGATTTGTTGAAAGATTTTCATCCATAACTGCCCCATTGACTAAGTTTACTCAGAAAAAGGTCAAGTTTCAATGGTCAGATGAGTGTGAGAAAAGCTTCTCAGAACTGAAGACTAGGTTGACTACAGTTCCTGTCTTGACTCTACCAGATGGTTCAGACGGGTATGTAATTTATTGTGATGCATCCAGGGTCGGCCTAGGTTGTGTGTTGATGCAGCGAGGTAAAGTCATAGCTTATGCTTCTATACAACTTAAGGTCCATTAGAAGAACTACCCGACTCATGACCTCGAGCTTGCAGCTATAGTATTTGTCCTTAAGATTTGGAGACACTACTTGTATGGCGTTCATGTTGATGTGTTCACAGATCATAACAGCCTTCAGTATGTGTTCACCCAGAAAGAGTTGAATCTTCGTCAGAGGAGATGGCTTGAATTCATCAAAGACTATAACATGAATGTGCTTTACCATCCCAGTAAGGCCAATGTAGTGATTGATGCTCTCAGCAAACTGTCTATGGGAAGTGTAACACATGTTGAGCAAGAAAGGAAAGAGCTAGCCAAAGATGTTCACCGGCTTGCTCGCTTAGGAGTTTGTCTTACGAACACATCAGATAGTGGGGTGATAGTTCAGAATGGATCAGAATCTTTATTGGTAGTGGAGGGTAAGGAGAAACAGGATAGTAATCCTATATTACTTCAGTTGAAAGGTGCAGTTCATCAGCAGAAAGTTCATGTTTTCTCCCAAAGGGGAGATGGTGTGCTTTGTTACCAGGGCCGTTTGTGTGTTCCTAATGTGGGTGAGTTGAGGTAGCAGATCCTTACAGATAACTCCAGGTATTCCATTCATCCAGGTGCCACTAATATGTACCGTGATCTACGGGAAGTCTTTTGGTAGAATGGCATGAAGAGGGACATAGCAGACTTTTTGGCTAAGTGCCCTAATTGTCAACAAGTTAAGGTAGAACATCAGAAACCAGGAGGTATGACTCAAGAGATTAACATTCCTACATGTTAGTGAGAAGTGATAAACATGGAATTTATTATGGGTTTACCTCGTACTCGCAAACAACATAACTTTATTTGGGTGATAGTGGACAGAGTTACTAAGTCAACTCACTTCTTGGATGTCAAGATTACAGATTCAGCAGAGGAATGCGCCAAACTCTACATCCATGAGATAGTCAGGTTGCATGGTGTTTCCTTGTCTATCATCTCAATAGAGGTCCTCAGTTTACCTCTCAATTCTGGAAATCATTTCAGAAAGGTCTTGGTACTCAGGTAAATCTGAGTACAACATTTCATCCATAGACAGATGGTCAGGAACAACGTACCATTCAGACCTTAGAGGACATGTTAAGAGCTTGCGTGATCGATTTCAAGGGAAGTTGGGATGATCACCTACCCCTCATAGAGTTCACTTATAATAATAACTTTTATTCCAGTATTCAGATGGCCCCATATGAGGCACTATATGGGCTTAGATGCAGGTCCCCGATTGGTTGGTTTGAAGTAGGTGAAGTAGCATTGATTGGGCCTGATTCGGTTCATGAAGTTATGGAAAAAGTTCAGCTCATTAGAGATAGACTAAAGACAACTCAGAGTCATCATAAGTCCTATGCAGATGTGAGGAGAAGGGACTTAGAGTTCGAAATCGATGATTGGGTTTTCCTGAAAGTGCCACCTATGAAGGGGGTGATGAGATTTGGCAAGAAAGGGAAGCTCAGTCCTAGATATGTAGGTACATACATAATCCTGTAAAGGGTTGGTAATATGGCTTATGAGTTAGAGTTGCCAGTAGAACTAGCAGCGGTTCATCCAGTCTTTCACATTTCCTTGTTGAAAAAGTGTGTGGGTGATCCAGCATCGGTAGTACCATTAGAGAGTGTGGTTGTGAAGTATAGTCTCACTTATGAAGAGGTGCTAGTTGAGATACTTGACCGCCAGGTTTGTAGGTTGAGAAATAAAGAAGTCACTTCAGTGAAGGTTTTGTGAAGGAGTTAGTCTGTAGAGGGAGCTACCTAGGAAGCAGAAGCAGCCATGAAGGCCAAGTATCCTCATCTCTTTCCGTCCGATTATGTTTTAGCTTGAGTTAATAGTTCCTCTCTAGTCTCTCAGTTTACTCTTGTGTAAATTCAATCTTAGTATCTTGTTCCTGCAGTTGTCTTGCATTTTAGCATATTGCATGTTCTTGGAACTCAGTTCAGTTAGATATTAGTTCCTACTACTTAGTGGTAGGAATTACAGCTCCTTCCCACCATACTTAGCTAGTTTAGACTTCATTTGAGGACGAATGTTCTCAAGAGGGAGATGTTGTAACACCTCAAAAAAACACACTTGAACTTTTCAGCAGAAACAGATGAACCACGGAGGGGTTCACGGGCAGTGATCAGGACCACGGTTCGTCATCCTCATCATGGTTCACACCCATCCAGAAGTGGTGGACCACGGGACCCTTCATGGGTTGTGGACCACCACACGATCCGTGGGAAGGCTCGTGGAGGCAAGGCAGAATCACCCAGCTCTGGCCTCAGACCACAGAGTCCACCACGGTCCGTGGTCATGATGACAGGCTGTGGGAGGGTCCGTCGTCTTGAGCCTGTAGACCCCAGCCCAAGTGAAGAACCACGATGGCCTTCACGGTCCATAGTCCTTCACACGGGTCATGGTAGGGCTTATGGTTGGACCCCTCCCCCATAGAACCAGTAGACCATGGAAAAAAACCACGACCCACTTGACAGGTCGTGGTCCCAACGACGGACCGTCAGTGGCGCCGTGGTCAGCCTTGTCAACTTTTAAGTTAGGGTCATTCTAGTCTTTTCCCCTATGCATTGGGCATTTAAACTACATTGTTTTACACCTAAGTTAAGTCGTTTTACTCAATTTACGCCTAATGACTTAGTCAGAACCTAACCAAAATTTTTATTCACCCAAAATCACCAAAACTTAAAGAAGAAAGAGAAGAAAGAAGCGTCAGTTTTCTCAAGAACACGCAATAAGTTTACTTCAGTTCCAACCCCAAAATCAAAGGATTTCTCCGTAGGTTTCGTCAACAGGTAAGTGGGTTCCTTTCATCCATTAGGTCCCTAGAATTCAGTCATATATTTGATTCTACATGGCTTGTTTAGACCTAGGGTTTCTAAATCCTTGGATAATTGTTGTGATTTAGTTGATGTAGTATTCTTAATCAAAATATCATATTTTCTTGGAAACGTTGTTTAATTCCATGCATACTACTCAGAATCCTAGTTTGTGTAGATTCTCTTAGTTCATGAATTGCACTTGCTAGGTCAGTTAAATAGATAATCATGCTTCAGTTTTGAATGTTACATTATCAATATATAAATGATGCATTCTCAGATTTGCATGTCAGTATTTTGAGCTATTTTGTATGTTAGTATCTCAGTTACATTTCAATCATATACATATTCAGTTGGGAGTAGACTTAGCACCGAGTTGGACTAGGGTTCAGCGTACCCTCATAGTCCCAGAACTACGTCCCTCCCTAGGAGTACAAGTCCTCTCTGTTGGGCATCAGATTTAGTGATCACGCTAGTCATGCCTTTATACCCCTGGTAAGGTATATTAGGTCCTCTCAATGGGGCGTATACATCGGACTCCACATTTAGCTCACGTAGTTTTATGTCGGTTAATAGTAGCTCCCACAATCAGACTTGTCATATTCCTGATTAGTACTTGGTCATTGCATTCAGTTTAGCTTTTCAGTTATCTTTTCAGTTTTACATTCTTGCTCAGTTTACAGTATTGCTCAGTTATGCCTTGTTTCATCTTAGATATGTTTGTTCAGCTTAGTATTTATATCATACATGCTCAGTACATTCAAAGTACTGATGCATACTCTGCGCTACATCATTTTATGATGTAGGTTCAGGTACTCAGTGTCTAGATCGCGCTTAGATCGATTCTCAATTTGCATTCAGCAGCTTCAGTGGTGAGTCCTCATACTTCGAGGACAATAGACATGTTTTCATTTTAGTCTTTTAATTTAGTTTTATTAGAGTTAGCTGGGGGCATGTCCCAGTAACTCAACTCGGCTAGAGGCTTTTTCGAACATAGTAGTAGAATCAGCTTGACTTGTTGAGTTTGATCTTTCGGTTGTTATTAAACTCTTAGTACATTTCATATATTCAGACTAGTTGGGCATTCCCCATTTTCAGTTATCCACTGTTTTAGCTTCTGCATAGTATTTATTTTCTTTAGTATCTCTATGTATGCTTATGATATGCCAGACACAGGGTTAGCTTGGGATCACTCATGATCCTAGGTCCCGTGTTATGTCAAAGGGGTAGCCTCGAGGCGTGACATCCATGGTTTGTAGACCTCTTCCCTAAACCTCAAGTTTAAGCACAAAATTTTACCATGTCTGGATAACTTCTATGGGTACCACAACCCATAGAACACTCTATGACCTGTCCTGGCTATTCATAGGTGAAATATCATAGACTTCACATTTTCCAAATATCAATCCAATCCTACGACTGTCTTTCTATGTCCCGTAGAACTTCCTATGGTCTGTAGGTAGGACTCATAAACCTTTGCATCTATGCCAAAATTGCAACTTTTTCCCTTCCAATCCAGCTTCTAAATTCCTAGGTGTTACATAGGGTCATCCTATACTTTGTGGGTATGGGATGCTAACTACAATTATGGATCCATCGAATAAGCCTTCTTGAGGCAGTAAGGAGTCACCAAAAAGTCAATATGATCCTGTCCTACGTTGGCTACATAGTTTATGGGGCTTTGATTACCCAATTTGATGCTCGATAATATGCCAAAAATAATTAAAATTTATATACTCAATAGTCCTCTGAGAGAACTATACCTTTTTCTTCACTTTTCTTAACTGAAATACCTTTCAGAAAATCAATTATACTATTTTTCTTCTTGATTGTCAAATAGTACATATGAAGTCATTCATGTCCTTTAGACAAAACAACCATTTTCAAAGCATGCATTTAAAAAGTATACTCATGGGCTCACATTTAAAATCCAAACTCAGTGTATAGGAAAAACTCAAGTAAAACCCTTTATAAATCTGACTTTTATAAACAAATAGGGTTTATGTGATATGAAGTTGGAACAATAGTTTAAAATTAAATATGCATAATAGAAATCAAAATCTCAATGATTAAGAAATTGGAACTCATAATAGAAACACAACCCGAATTTTGATTTCAAGAAATTGTGGGTAGAACCCTAAACATAACATTTTAATAATTGAATTTAGATGTAAGGCGTGAGGATGAACTAATTAGTCCATCACTATGAGTAGCCTTACATACCTGGAAGAATAATGTTCTTGGAGAATTTTGAAGAAAATCTTGGAAGATGAAGTGTGGGGAAGAGTCTTGGATTGAAAACCTTAGGTATCTTGAAGAGAACCTTGAACTTGGAGTCTTTAGATCTTGAGAAATTGGAGAAATCTTTTTCTTGGAGTTCTTGATCTTTGGAAGAAGGAGAATTAAGGATTTTGAGAGTTTGTATATGTCTAATGAATTAGGTTATAAGATAGACTTAAAAAATCTAATTGCGATTAAAAGGTCAAGAATACCTTCTGGAAACATAATAAGACCATAACAATCAAAGAAAACGTCCTTTAATAAATCCTCTCAGTCAAATCGGTGATCTGGAGGTCCCCTCGCTAAAATATTCGGTGGGTCGCCAAGTAGGGCTTTAGATCACCAAAATAGATAGAGACTTATGGTTTTTAGGATATTTCGGTGAGTTAATTCAGTGATTTGCCAACCCATTCGGCGATTCGCCATAAATGAGTCGGTGTCCTCGTTGAATTTTCTCTACCCGGACATGTTCTAGTTAAACGACCATAACATTTTACTCCAAATGCAAAATAAGAAATACTTGGTGGTGTTGGAAAGAATACTCATAGATCTATATGAGTGTTTGAAGTTGACATAAGTTGAATCTTATATCAAAACTCAATCGGTAAGAAAGCTTTCAACTAAACTTTATGCTAGGGTATTCTTATGACCATAATTCCTCTCCAAATCTATTCCCACACTAAAGAATATATCTTACCACCTAAGCCCAATTTAAGAATCACTCGATACAACCTTATATGCAAATGAAGAATGATTCGGGTCTTAGCTTAGACATTTTTAAGTGTTACAAAAGCATCATCCTGGAGAAGCTAAGAAAGTCATGCGCTATGTAGCTGAAATTACAAAATTTGGACTATGGTACTTCCAAAGTTCTAATTTTAATCTCTATAGTTATTCAGATAGTGATTGTGGGTAAGGTGTTCGGATGATAGGGAGAGTTTTTTTGGGAACCTTATCACTCTTGATTCTGCAGCTATTACTTGGAGCTCAAAAACACAACCAAAAGCAGTGTTGTCTACTTTCGAGGCTGAAAATGTCGAAGCAATATCTTCAACATGCCAAGCATTGTGACTCATGAAAGATCAAAGGTGTCATTCTATCCATGAACTCGTTACAGAAGGACTGATTGCGTTGAGGGTTGTAGCACCAAAGAACAAGTTGCAGATATTCTTACCAAAGTACTTCCTCCAACAAAGTACAATTACTTTATGTTATGTCTTGGCGGATATGATTTTGAATCAAGTGGGAATGTTGAGAATTGATTCGAAATCTGTTTTTTAAGTTTACTGCTTAAGATAAGTTTTGGCGGATATGATTGTATAGTTGCATGTAGTATGTAACCACAAACACTTGCATGGGGATGCATTCGGACCCAACATAGGACTTTCCACCCTCCCATAGATTTTAACAATTATAGTAATTGAAGAATTTTGAAAAATTAAATACTCTTAGAAATAGTTTCAAACCGTGAAATCATATTATTAACTGACTGAAAAATTCACTGTGGCAATTAATGCCTTTATCTTAACATGAAAATTAAAATAAAATAAAAAAATTAACTAAAAAATCCAGGTTGGATAACCAAAACTTTATGGAACTTAAATTACTAATTAGAACTGAATTTTTCCAATAATTTATTTGTTTGCTCCAAAAGTATCTTTCACTGCATCTGCAGCTCCTTGTGCCTTAGCCTTGATCTGTTGTCCAGTCTGCAGATATTATGAAGAAAAAATCAAGTAAGAATAACATAGAGTCGTAGCGAAAGTGAGTCTTCACAGGGTAATTATTACAAACTCACTGCAATACATGTTTCAATTTTTTTTTTTTATGTCTATCCTTATATATATATATATGTTGAGTTAATTTTTTGTTGAAAAAAATGTAATATATATAAAGAAAAGTTTTTTAATATTAATACAAGTTGCATAGACAAACCTCCTGAACGGATTGTTGGGCAGATTGGACAGTATCTCTAGCTTTGTCCATCATTTGGCTAGCTTTCTCCTGAAATATATATTTATGAACTAATTAAGATGACATGTCATTAATCACTACTAAAAAATCACTATTTTCTCACTAAAAATTTTCATTGAAAAATGTTCAATGGTTATTCTCTCGGATATTTGGATTGAATCGGTGTAAAAGAAAAAAATAAGAAGTTCCCCACGTGAGAATTTGTTCTCCATCATGCATTTTCCTAGTATGTTGATTCAATGGGAAACGAGTGGAAAATTCATGTTTTATAACACAAATTTCTCACTAATTCGCAGTGTGAAAAATCTTTGTTTCTATTTCTAGTAGTGAATCAATCCAAATAATAGAAAATATTTTTGAGATTGATATATATATTTAATGAACCTGAGTTTGACCCTTAGCCTCTCCTGCATGATAACTGGCTTTCTGAGATGAATTCATCTTGCAATAAAGAAAATATTAAATGTAGAAAATAAACTATTAATAGAAAGTGTTTAATTAATTTGGTAGTGATGTTGAAAATTAAAGCAAATAGGTAAGGTATATATAGGTAGTAATGATGGATGTGTAACAATACGTGTGTACCTTAGAATAATTGTCGAACGTTTGATCAGGACAACTTTAATTCTTGTCCAATTGTGTTAATTAGTTGACAAAACAATCTCCACATATATGTTGCTGGTGGGAGATTAAACTTGAACATATTGGATGTTTTATTAATGTAATTTTAATGTCTCTAATTAAGCATGTATGTTGTCTGCTTTGTTGTGTATAAAATTTATATCATCACATCATATTTAATAGGGAACTGTATGAAATTTTCTATAAAAACATTAATTGGTACCTTAAAAAAATAAAAAAGCAATCTTTTATCATAATATATCAAAATATATTGATATAAGAAAATATTTACACTATCAATATAAAATAACTGTACTAGTCTCACAAAGTAGAGTTTGGGAAGGGATGCATATACGCAAGTTTTATTACTATCTTTAAGATAGAAAAGTTGTTTTTAATATATATTTGATTCAAGAAGACAGTCCGAAGCAGTTCCGAAAAAGAAAGTTGCGGAAGTACAAAAAACAACAAACACTAACAATAATAGCAGCAAGTAATAACCAAAATTACAATAATTGAGGTACAAGTAATAACATATAGTAACAAAAATTAAAGGACAAGAAACTACATGAGCAATACCACGACTTTTTATATGAATGGACAACAAAACAACGCATTGTCACCAACTATTCTTGTACATCCATATGCGTCCTCTACACTCTCCTATCTACGGTCATGTCCTCGGTAAGCTGAAATTATGTCATGTCAAATCTAATCACCTCCCCCTCCCCTAATATATATTCGGTCTACCTATACCTCTTCTAGAATCATCCATGACCAACCTCTCACACCTCCACACAGGGACATATATACGTGTCTCTTCTCTTCACATACTCAAACCATCTCAGTCTCGCACTCTCGCTTTCCGCATTTTGTCCTCCACTAGAGCTGCTACCACCATATCCTAGATATCCTTATTTTTAATCTTATCTCTCCTAGTATGCCAACACAATCATCGCAACATCTTCATTTCCGCAACTTTCATCTTTTGAATGTAAGTGTTCTTGATTGGTCAACACTCCTTCCCATAAAAAAAAAATTGGCCTAACAACTACTCTGTAGAACTTGTCTTTAACCTTAGGTAGTACTTTCTTATCACGTAAGACTTCATATGAACCTCCATTTCGTCCATCCTGCACCAATACGATGAGTGACATTCTCATCAATCTCCCCATTCACTTGAATAATAGACTCAAGATACTTGAAACTTCCTCTTTTTTGGATGACATGTGTATCAAGCCTCACTTCCACATAATCACTGAACTTGAACTCCAAGTACTTTGTATTGGGCCTGCTCGACCTGAACTCTTTAGACTCCAGGGTGTGTCTACAAACTTCCAGCTAGCTTAGTGCTTAATCACCACCAGTCTCGTCAACAAGAACTATGTCATTTGCAAATAACATATATACACCATGACGCCTCACTTTGAATTTGTCTCGTCAATGTATCCATCGGTAAGACAAATAAAAACAGGCTAAGGGTTGATGTCTGGTGCAACCCTATCAAAATTGGGAAGTGTTATGAGCCTCCTTACACTGTTTTTATTCAAGTTTTGACTCCATCATACATGTTCTTGATCACCCTAGTATAAGTCACATACCTCTATCCTCCAATCAAGTAACTCCAAAGAACCTTCCTTGGAACTTTGTCGTAATTAAGACTTTTCTAGGTCAATGAACACCATTTGTAAGTTCTTATGTTTTTCTAATACTACACCACCTATCTTCTTACGAAATGAATGGACTCTATAGTTGAGCGTCGCGACATGAATTCAAACTAATTTTCAATAATAGTCACGCCCCTCCTCGCCCACATTTCTACTACTCTCTCTTAAATCTTTATAGTGTGGCTTAACAACTTGATACCCCTATAGTTATTGCAATTTTGAATGACACCTTTATTTTTGTACAGCATAATCATTGTGCTCAATCTCCATTCTTCAAGCTTCTTCCCCATCTTAAAAACGACATCAAACAACTCAATTAGCCACTTCATATTTGTCTCGTCTGTGCTCTTCCAAAATTCTACTAAAATCTCATCAAGCCCGGTTCCTCTACCTCTACGTATCCTAAGAACAACACCCTGAACTTCATCAACCCTTCTACAATACCCACAATCACAACCTTAAGGCATATTCTAAGTCATTTTTAAGAAATTAATTAATGCACTACTTTGTACATTTTAAATTAGATTTTTTGATAAAAAATACAACAATCATAATGTCATAAAACAAGAAAATTCATTACATCAAATCAAATTATAAAATATCTTTACATTCTATTAAACTACTAAATGCCATTTGATTTCATCAACAGCAAAATTACGAGAAATTAATGGAAGGACGGGTGGCTGGCCAATGGTGTGGTTGTCCCTACTTTGTCCGGAAAATTAAACTAATAATTAAAAAAACTCAAATTTAAATGACATTCTTTTCAAATAACAAAAAAAAAACGCATGTTTAGGATTAATGGAATCTAGTAAGTCGTAGGAACAGTATTAACCCTTTTAAATTCTTTTTGTAACAATGGTTTACATGAACACTATGGGGTCGTTTGGTAGGAGGTATTAGGAGAAATAATCCACGTATTATGTATGGTATTATTTAGTACTATGTTTGGTAGAATTTTTGGGCCTAAGTATAACTAATCCATGGATTAGTTATACACCCTACATGGTATTATAGGAGGTATTACTAATACCTTCCATGTGGTGGTATTAGTAATACATTGGATTTAATACCATGAGATTATCCATGTAAAGACAAAAATATTCCTCAAATCATTTTATTTATTTTCTTGATTTTATGTTTTATAGTTGTACTAGTAAATTTATTTAAATAAATTAGCTTACAAATTTTATTATTTAGAGAGAGTTGTTTGTTAATAAATAAATACAATACATATCAATACAATATTTAAAATGTGAGTTGTTTAACATTTAATAATTGAAAAGGCAAATATATCACCACATGACGTTTGTGATCTTAATTGAATATTTTATTTGTTGCTTTATATGTGGTTTCTAATTGTTTGTATTTTGAACAATTTATAAATTGCATACATATTAAAACTACACCTTGCAATTTTTATATGTAAATATAGATGATTTATTCGATTTTACTATTTTTATCGTCTTTTCGATTTTAAAGTAGATGGTCTATCTATTTTAAATTGAAAATTAACGTTTTTAAGTGATTAATTTATTAAGATAACAATTATTTACCCTCAAATAATTCAAGTGAGAAAATAGCAAACATGACAACAAAATTGTTCTTCTCCAAGTTAGTTAGAAGGCCATAACAGTATAATATTGTCCGGCAATTATCTACCTTGACCGATTACATAAAATAGAAAATCTCATAATAATGCAAGGGTATAATTGGAAAGAAGTTTTTTGTAGAATTTTAATCCATACACAAGATGAGGTTAGAAGCAATGAACCAAACACTTGATAAAAAATACACCCTGCACTACTAATCCCTGCGTTACTAATCCCTGCATTATTTATTTTTCTACCAAACGACCCCATAATGATTCAAACCAGCTTCTGGCCACCTCAAGTATCTCATTAGGTATCTATTGCCTCCTATCAACACAAATATTGAGTAACTTTGTCCGTCTAAACTTGGGCAAAAAAATCAGCCAGTGATCTTTATCTATGTTTATAACCATGTTGAAGGTTCAAATGTTCTGCCCCACATATCCCAAAAAAGGGAAGAAGGGACATTAATACCAAAAAAATAAAAATCTTTGTACAAATTGTTGCCAAAAAAAATTCATGTATAAGTTTTCGGTTACATTCTTGATACTATATCTCAATCTCAAACAAGTTGAGGTCGGCAATATGAATAATGAACAACCATTTTTTCCATTGCATTACATTCTTCAATATGTGGAGAAAAAAAAAACATTATACAAACAAGAGGGTTAATATCTCAGCTGAGTGCTTGATACCCCAGAGGTCCTTGCATTGCATCACTTCTTGTACTGTTCTTCCTAATGAAAGAAGGAACCCAAGGGAACAGTTTCTCCAGTTCCTTGCCTATTGCACTTTGGGTGTATTGCTTATCATTAATCCCAAATTTTGCTCTTTCTATGGCTTCCATTATATCTTCCCTTGACACACAATCAGCCCCTGTAAAACATGCATATAAATGTAATATTGTTATGTCGGTGGCTTCAGCCATTCAGTCTTGGTTTTGTAAAACAGATGCGATTTTGTTATTTCTATCAACAACAACATACCCAGTGAAATCCCACAAGTGGGGTCTGGAGAGGGTAGAGTGTACGCAAACCTTACCACTATCTCGTGGAGGTAAAGAGGTTGTTTACAAAAGACCTCGCTCAAGTGCAGCAAATACAAGTACAAGGAAGAAAAAAACGGTGGAAAAAATAGCAACTAACAAGGGGGCAGTGCAAATCCTACAAGAAAGGACCAAGAACAACAAAATACCGCGATAATCAAAATACAATAAACAACTGACGATTTTGTCATTTCTATCATGGTAAAAGAAACAGTTTACCATCTCAAAAAAGAGCATAAAAAGATAGGTAAGCAGAGGAGAGAAAGAAGGCTTTACACATGCACTAAGTAAATGGAAACAATAGCAAAATAGTATATGAGGAAGTGCTTGGTTGTATTAGAGAAACATTACAGACCTGCTAATTAGGAGCTCTGGTACAGGGGTGGGCAAGTGAGAAAATTTGAAACAATAAAAGGGCATGCAAGTTTTCACCAGATAATCATCCCAAGGTTTAAACATCATTTTCCTCATATCAAGACAAAATATAAGCCCCTCATAACTAAGTTTTCGTTAAAAAGCAAATCACATGCTACTCTATTTGTGATGGTTATTTGCTTCAAGATAAATGACATCACACATTCTCCCAATCATAAATAGCTATCCAGTGAAGCAAGTTGATGAACTAAATACTCATCAAACAACAGCCCTAACTTTCATTCCCTTTCTGGCCCTCCTTTTTATTTTGTTTTATTTTTAAGGACACTTGGTACATTTTTACGGCAACACAAATAATTAGCTAGCTACCAATTTTACACATTCGCAAATAACACAAATAAATAGCTAGCTACCAATATCAACCATGAAGAGGGTAAGCACGTGTGAATGCAACGAAACAGTGGTAATCAGTACAATATGTCTTGATCTAACCTCTTCGAGCAGCAAGCAAAGCAGCTTCATTGACAATGTTGGCAAGGTCAGCACCTACAAGGCCCTGGGTAAGAGATGCAACCAGGTTACATACAAGCTCCAGGTCCTCCTCAAGGGGAACTTCTCTTAAGTGTACAGCCAGGATCTTTCTCCTTCCATCTTCATCAGGTTCCCCCACTAAGATTTTCCTGGAGAAGCGTCCAGGTCGACATAGTGCTGGATCTAGAGCTTCTGGTCTATTAGTAGCAGCAACTACAATGATATTCAAGTCCGATTCAAAGCCATCCATCTCCGTAAGCAACTAAAAAGCAGAAGGGGTTTTAGGACAAAAAAATGCATATTTTAACCTTTAGGATAAAAAAATGCATATTTTAACCAACATATATAAGTATCAATTCTAGACCACAATGTTTCAACTCCTTACTCCTACATCCTAACTGCCCTTTCTATCCCAAAAATTAGACTGATCTTGTATTTGAAGAATAGCCAACAAAAAAATACAGTATTTAGTAATGTGTGGCTAACAATCACTTTGTTATTTGTCAATTTCACCCTGTACAAAATGAGAAAAACTAATGAATAAAACATAAAATTGAACTAAATGAAATAAGAATTATCAGTTTGACCCACATAACCTAAAGTAAATCAACTTTTGGAACACAAGGAGTAATTAATCAAGTAAAAGAAAAAATGGAAAATATGGCTCAACTCTTAGAAACTTCTGATTTTTATAAACTCTTAAAAGTCCAAATGCAGAACTAGAACTCCATGTAGAGGTGGACCACGGCAAAACATTTCCCCGTAAAATAATTCTATATTGAGTTAATGAAGGAGGGGAAGAATCCTTGACTTTGTTGTTCACAGTAGCAGCATGCCACGTGAGAGAATGAGGACTGTCGGATCGAGGGAATGAAGGCAATAACATAGAGTTGGAGGCCGTAATTCTGGAACATCCAGAAAAACCCTTTCAAGAAACCAAAGAGGGACTACCTCTTCTTATTCAAGCCTTTCTTCCTTTTTCTCTCCGTGCAACTATGGGGGATGATACAATTTTCTTTGTTGTTGGTTTCAAATCGTACGACATTACCAGGGTGGTATCCAGAGCCGAAACTTGGTACGACTGGGTAGAGAGAGGCCGCAAGATGATGACGAGGATGAGTATTAGCCAGAAGACAATGGAGTGGCTAGCCTACACCCTCAAGGAAGCTTCAAAAAGCCATGGATACACTGTACGCAGATGGAAACGTCAGGACCACTTTACTGAGCTTTTCTGCGCTAGGAACTACAACCAAATTGGGTTGGTATATTAGTATTATAAAGGTGCAGGACAAGAAAAGAGATGTCATCATCATACTTGAGTGGTCTTTAAACTCTGGATGGATGGACATAGCTACCAAAATATCAGTCTTCATAAATGCTAAGGCCCAACCGATAGGTAAAACATCACATAGGAAAACTGAAAAGGGTTTATTATATTCAGACATTGTCAGGAACAATAAATGGTCTACAAGGGAATTAAATGGTGCGAGGATTCAACAAAAAGGGAATTCACTCATTATATCAGATGCCATCTCAACAACTCAGAACGAGTCGCTAGCAAAGAGTGTTGTCGGATCCCTACCGGAGGAAATCCCAGGCATCACTTTATCAGAGATCCGACGATGGGTCGCAAGCACTTGGAGGCACAATCATGGAATCAATATCTTCGATCTGGGGAGGAATCGATTTCTCTTCGAATTCCCCAATAGAACAGTTGTTGATCACATAGTAAGGGGGGACTGGTTCTGGAAATCTTACAAATTCAGCCTTCAATGGTGGTCACCAACCTCAAACGCCATTTTTGAGAGACCGAATCAAGTCTGGATAAGAGTAGTGGGACTCCCTCTCCATTTGTGGTCCCATAAAGTTTTCCGTGAGATCGGAAATCTCTGTGGAGGCTGGATCCGTACGGAAGAAGAGACAGAATTACGCAATCACCTCAAATGGGCAAGGCCGAAGGTGCGAGGAGATGGCGAGTCGATTCCGAGCACAGTGAGCTGACCTACGGAGATTTGACATTCAAAGTGCAAATATGGGTGGAGACACCGGCTAGAGTGATCTCTGATGAACGGAGACGAATACCCATTAATACCCAACGGTCTGAAGAAGTGTCCAGTCAAAAGGGGGAAGACAGCCTTTTAGGGTTTACAGAAGTGACTGGCCACGTGTGGTCCTCGTATGATCCAGAAATTTCAAAATGGCCAGCTGGCCCAGCACGTGATATCACATGTAAACCAAGGGCCCACCACTCTATTCTTCCTAAGAAATCAATCTTAGTAAATAAGGGGAAAAAATTGGGCCCAGATATTCTGGCCCAATCCATTTCAAATGGGCTGCCTGCAGAAATCTTTTTCTCTCTTTTGTTGGACCCAATTGTGGTGGAATTAGAGGCTAACTTAATTACCTCTTCCTCCACTGCTCCATAGCAGGCAGAAGAGCTCGTAACAGCGCAGGGGTTATCTTTGAGAGAGGAAGAAATTTTGAAGGAGAAGAGAGGAGCAGAAACAGCGATGGGGAATATTGTAGATACCTCTGAGATTCTCTGGCAGCAGGCCAGCACATGCATACAAGGAAACAACCCTCAAAGCACTGAAGTAGTCAGTACCAGTTTGACTCCGTTTGAAGAAGCCGTGCCGCTAAATCAACACAGCCCAGAAGAAGGGGATGATCCAAAATTTGATGTCCCTATCTGGATCCATCAGAACATAAACAAACTGGCCAAGGAATTTGGAGTGGACATCAAGGGGTGTAAAGATGAAGCTTTATCATTATTCATGAAGATTGATGGTATGAGGAAAATCAACAAAGATAATGGGGAAAACACCAGTAAAGCAACACCAATAATAAAAGGGTCTAAAGAATTGAAAAGCTTAGAGTGTGGAAGCAATGGCACAAGAAGCAAAGGAGGATATACCGTTCCAAGTTCCCAATGACAGTGAAGATAATCACATGGAATGTGAGAGGCCTTAACCAGGCAAACAAGAGGTGTGTTATCAAGAATCTAATTCATGAATGGAAAGCAGATGTGTATTGCTTCCAAGAAACTAAGATTGAGGGTGATATCAGTAACATTGTAAAAGATTTGTGGGCTAATAGAGGAGTAAAGTTCTGTCAACTTGAAGCTAGTGGGACTAGAGGGGGCATTCTAATTCTATGGGATGGGAAAGTCTGGGAGGGAGCTATCAGCAATGTAGGAGCCTATTCTATATCCTGCCAGTTTACAGGCAAGAATCAAGAATTCACCTGGCTCCTGACCGGTGTCTATGCTCCTAACAATAGAGAAGAAAGAGAAGAAGTCTGGTGGGAGGTTGGATCAGCGAGAGGTCTGGTCAATGGGCCCTGGGTGGTTTGTGGAGACTTTAACACAGTCTGATATCCTTCAGAGAAGAAGAACTGTGGCAGAATATCAAAAGCAATGAACGATTTTTCTGAATTCATTATGGACCTAAATCTGTTGGACCCTCAACTAGCAGGTGGTAAATATACTTGGAGGAAAGGGAACAGACATGATGTTGCGGCTAGATTAGACAGATTCCCAGTGTCTAATGAATGGGATGAAGGCTTCAAAAACATTAAGAAATCAGTTCTACCGAAAGTAACATCTGATCACACTCCGATTATGTTGCAATGTGGAAACTGGGAGCCTGCGAAATCTTATTTCAAATTCGAAAATTGGTGGTTACACACAGAGGGTTTCTTGGAAAGGGTCAAGGAGTGGTGGACTTCCTTAACATGTGAAGGAAGACCTGACTTTATTCTAGCTTTCAAACTAAAGGCTTTAAAAAACAAACTAAGGGACTGGAGCAAGTCTGGTCAGGGCAATCTAGCCTTGCAAAAACAGAGTATACTCAGTCAACTTGAGAACTCTCAATGTGGAGGAGATACACTCAAAGGCTGAACTTCTCCTAGAGTTTGAGAACATTGCCAAGTATGAGGAGATATCATGGAGACAAAGGTCAAGGGTTAATTGGTTGAAGCAAGGTGACAATAACACTAAATTCTTCCATAGAACTGCCAATGCACACAAAAGGTATAACTCTATTGATGAGTTAAATGTGAATGGGGAAGCAGTCAAGAGTCCAGAAGTTATAAAGAAAGCGATAGTGGATTTCTATCGGGAATTGAACATTGAAACTGAGACCTGGAGACCCTCAGGCAATTGCAGGGGAGGACACATAATTTCTGAAGAAGATAATCTTATGCTTCAAAAGTAATTTGAGGACCAAGAGATATGGGAGAGTGTAAAGCTTTGTGCCGGAGACAAGGCACCTGGGCCTGATGGTTATACCATGGCTTTCTTTACTCACTGTTGGGAAGTCATAGGAGGAGAAGTTATTAATGCTGTTAAGAACTTCCATGAGAGATGTGTTTTTGAGAAAAGCTTCAACTCAACTTATGTTGCCTTGATTCCCAAAAAGATAGGTGGAAAGGAACTTACTGACTTCAGACCAATCAGCCTAATTGGTAGTGTTTACAAGATCATTTCTAAGCTTCTTACTGAGAGACTCAAAAAGGTGATGCATAAACTAGTGGACACTCAACAGTTGGCCTTCATTAAAGGTAGGCAAATAATGGATGCCATCCTCATGGCAAACGAGTGTGTGGATTCTAGAACCAGAAGCAATGCTCTAGGAATTCTCTGCAAGCTAGACATACAGAAGGCATATGATCACCTAAATTGGCAGTTTTTGTGGGAAAATCTTGATAAAAGAGGTTTTGGTGGTAGATGGCTAAGATGGATGAAATTTTGCATTTAAACTGTCAAATACTCAGTTCTTATCAATGGCTCACCTACAGGCTTCTTCTCTGCTCAAAGAGGCCTAAGGCAAGGTGACCCTCTATCACCTTTTCTATTCATCATTACAATGGAAGGGCTAAGTGAAATGCTGAAAACTGCTCGAGAGAACCTTTGGTTAAAGGGATTCAAAATATCAAACAGAGTGGGATGCGAACTGGAGATCACTCATTTACAATATGCAGATGATACTCTCATATTTTGTGATGCCAATAAAGAACAACTTAGGATGCTAAGGGTGATTTTTATTCTCTTTGAAGTTGTATCAGGACTTCATATAAATTGGAATAAGAGCTTCTTATATCCAGTTAATGTAGTTCCTGACCTATCCTCTCTGGCTAGGACCCTTGGTGGAAGAATTGGTGACCTCCCTACAACTTATCTGGGGATGCCTCTAGGAGCTAACAGCAGGTCTTTAGGTATTTGGAATGGGGTGATTGAAAAGTGTGAAAGAAGATTAGTGAATTGAAAGAGCCAATATCTTTCCCTAGGGGGAAGACTAACACTCATTTATAGTGTCTTGGATTCTATGCCTAGTTATATGATGTCCCTTTTCCCTATCCCTGATGGAGTAATTGATAGATTGGATGCTCTAAGAAGGAACTTTCTATGGGAAGGCAACAGCGAGACAAAAAAATCTCACTTGGTTAAATGTGCAGCCTTGATTGGGAATAAACAAGTTGGAGGTCTAGGGGTGAGAAACTTGAAGACTCAAAACCAATGTCTACTAATGAAATGGCTCTGGAGACTAGCCTCCAATGAACAAGCTTTGTGGAAGGAGGTGATTCAGGCAAAATATGAAATGGAAGATCATTGGTCAACTAGCATGGTGACCAACACTTATGGAACTAGCCTTTGGAGAACCATAAGGAACCTATGGCCAAAACTTAGAGGGAATTGCAAAATCAAAATTGGAAATGGTGTGAAGTCTCATTTTGGGAAGATAGTTGGCTGGGACAAGGTCCCTTAAAAACACTCTTCCCTGATGTGTTCATCCTCAACCAACAACACAGGGCTACTGTGGCAGAGGTTTGGTCAAACCAAGGATGGAATCTGAGCTTTAGAAGACCTTTCAATGATTGGGAGATCCAGAGAGTAGTAGCATTCTACAGAACTCTAGAACAATTCAGAGGAGGAAACACTGTCCAAGACTGCCTGGAATGGAAGGATCACAAGCAAGGAAGATTCAGTGTCAAGGGGGCTTACAAAAAGTTCAACCCTTTCAATAACCAGATTAATGGGTGGCCCTGGAAAATGATTTGGAAAGCCAAAATTCCCTACAAAGTGTCTTGTTTTACTAGGCTACTTGCTAAACAGACTGTTTTGACTCAGGAAAATCTCATGAAGAGGGGTATCCAATTGAGCCCTAGATGTTTACTATGTGGGGAAAAGGTTGAGACTGTGACTCACCTGTTTCTTCACTGCAGGATAACCAACCAGCTGTGGGACCTCTTCATCAATAAAAAAGGACTGAAGTGGGTGATGCCAAGGAGAGTAACCCAAACCCTGAAGATATGGAGTAGTTATGCCAACACCTCAAGATATAGGGAGAGATGGAAAATCATCCTAGCTTGTATTTGGTGGTCAACGTGGAAAGAAAGGAACCTTAGATGTCATCAGAACAAGAGCAACACTATTCAGAAGATGAAGATGAATTGTCTTGTGTTGTTTCATTTTTGGTGTAAACAGGAGTATATGGAAGATCTAGAATCAGTTATGAATGTCTTAGGATCCCTGTAATTTTTGTCATAGGATTGAAGATCTTCTGTTATACTCTCTTTAATCTGTAATTAGGAATCTGTAACTTGTTGTGGCGGGTTTTGATTTTTTGGAAATAGAAATACAAATGTTACCTTCTCAAAAAAAAAAAAAAAAACCAAAGAGGGAGGTCTGGAAGAATATCTAGAATGCCAAAGCACCGAAGTAGTGTTGGAATGAGGGTATTAAGATATAGGAGGATCATCAACTTGAAGGCAAACAGAAGCATTTTTAGAAGAGAAGACAATTCATTTGCAATCAGTTTATGTCTTGATAATTCTTATGTTACAACGAAAAGGAAGAACTTCAGGTCTACAAGGTGTAAACAGTAGGAAATAGCAGCGGTAAATTACTACAGAAAATCTGAAAGTGAAGAAGAAGGCTCAAGTTTTCTTGAGTTCAATTTTTTTTCACTAGATGTTTCATTACATATGGTGTATTTATAGATAAAGTGTAAGAATTACAACCACATAATAAGCAAAATATCTCACACCAAACTATGTACCTATGTGGCTCACTAACCACCACTCATTTTAAATCAAGACTAACATATCTACTACAAAATATCTCCAACGTAGGAGTTTCTAGACAATTCTTACTTTTCTAACATAACTAATACAAAATATCTCCAACCTAGGAGTTTCTAGACAAATCTTACTTTTCTAACATATCTAATACAAAATATCTCCAATCTAGGAGTTTCGAGACAAATCTTAATTTTCTAACACTCCTCCTTGAGATTTTTCATTGAAACTCCTTGTAACAACCTTTGAAACTCAAACAAAGACCCTTGGTCAGAATATCGGCCTGCTGATCTTCACTGATGAAATGCACCAACTTTATGTTGATATGCTTTGTTCTTCCATGCTGCCCCGGATTTTCGGCCATCGCAATGGCTGATTTATTGTCCACATAGATCACTGTTGGTTCTTTTGGCAACAAATTCAATTCCAACAAGATCTTTCTTAACCAAATTGCTTGATTTGTAGCAGATGCAGCAGCCACATACTCGGCTTCTGCTGAAGATTGTGCTACAATATCTTGCTTCTTTGTGCTCCAAGAAAAAATGCCTGAACCAAACAAAAAACAGTAACCAGAAGTGCTTTTGTTATCATCCAAACATCCACCCCAATCACTATTTGAATAGCCAATAAGAGCTCCATTCTCCACATTTCTATACCAGATTCCATAATTAATCGTCCCTCTAATGTACCTTAACACCTTTTAGCAGCTCCAAAATGCTTAGTGCTGGGACTTTGCATATATCGAGATAACAAACTGACAGCGAGCATTATGTCTGGCCCAGAAGTTGTTAGATACAATAGACTTCCAATTAGACTGCTATAAACTTTTGGATCTGCCCTCTCTTCGCCATCATCCTTCATTAATTTTTCATTCACAACAAGTGGAGTTGCAACAACTTCGCTCTTGTCAAGCTTGAACCATTTTAACAGATTCAAGGGATACCTCTTTTGGGACAAGAAAATTCCTTCACAAGATTGAGATATCTCCATTCCCAGGAAAAACTTCATTTCTCCTAGATCGGACATCTCAAAAACTTTTAGCATTTCATTTTTAACTTCTTGAACCGCAAGAGGATTTTCACCTGTAATCATCAAATCATCAACATAAACTGATATCATAATCAACATCCCATCCGCTTGCCTTTTGAAGTACAAAGTAGGCTCATTTAGGTTTCTGTTGAAGCCTTGAGACAGCAAATGAGAATCCAGCCTACTATACCAAGCTCTTGGGGCTTGTTTAAGACCATAGAGAGCCCTTTTAAACTTGTACACCTTGTCTTCTTCACCTGCAACTGTAAAGCCTTCAGGTTGTTCCACATAAATGTCTTCCTCAAGCAATCCGTTGAGAAATGCAGATTTTACATCCAAATGGAAGATTTTCCACTTGTATTGTGCTGCGAGAGCGACTAGAAACCTTACTGTCTCATGCCGTGCAACAGAAGCAAACGTTTCTCCAAAGTCCACTCCAGGCTGCTGAGAATAGCCTTTAACTACAAGTCTAGCTTTATGCTTGAAGATGGAGCCATCTGGATTGAACTTTGTTCGATAGACCCATTTGACACCGATAACATTCTTCTCTTCTGGCCTATCAACCAACTCCCAAGTATCATTTTTATTAATCATGGCACGTTCCTCCTCCATTGCTGAAATCCACACTTTGTGGTTTGCTGCTTCTTCAAATGAGGATGGTTCAACAAGAGCAAAATTGCATTGCTCATAAACTTCTGCTAGTGATTTGGTCTTCAAAACAGGAGAGTCTGTAGTCAATTCAACATCTGAATTATTTTTTGTTCCAGCAATAGGACTAGAGGGAGTATCACCTTTTTTCTGATTTGGAGTTGCAGCTGAAGTACTCCCACCTTGGTTCTTCACAACAGTATCTCAATCCCAATCATAGTGGCTAGACTCATCCACTACAAGATCTCTACTAACAAACACCTTCTTACTGCTAACATTGTACACTTTGTATCCTTTTGCAACAATACTATAGCCCAACAGAACACACAGTTCTGCCTTGCTATCTAATTTGCCTCTTTTAGCATCAGGAACATGTGCATAGCATGCCGAACCAAATACCTTCAAGTGTCTTGCAGACGGCTTGATACCCTTCCATGCTTCAAATGGTGTCATGTCTTGGACTGTTCTAGTTGGTAATCTATTTAGCAAATAGACAGCAGTATTGACTGCTTCAGCCCAAAAGTATTTAGGCATCTTCTTTTCTGCCAACATGCATCTCGCCATCTCCATCATAGTTCTGTTCTTCCTCTCAGAAACCCCGTTCTACTGTGGAGTGTAGCTAACAGTGAATTGTTTTTGGATACCCAAATCTTTACAATACTTGCTGAACTGATACGAAGTATATTCAGTTCCACTATCGGATCTAATATATTTCAATTTACAGCCACTCTCCCTTTCTACCATAGCTTTGAATTCTTTGAAAACAGAAAACACTTGATATTTGCTACTAAGAAAGTAGACCCATGTCATTCGAGTCAGATCATCTACAAAGAGAACAAAATACTTTTTTCCACTCAAAGAAGCCGTCCTCATTGGTCCACATAAATCTGTATGAACCAACTCTAACTTTTCCTTAGCTCTCCAAAGACTTCCTTTAGGAAAGGATCGTCTATGCATTTTACCAAATTGACATGACTCACAAACATCTCTACACATGTCAATTTTGGGTACTTCAAGCACCATACCCTTTGATTGCATATACACCAGTGAGCTAAGATTATAATGACCGAACCTTTTGTGCCAACGCCAAGTATCGCTCAATTCAACATTAAAAGAGCAAGTATCAATAGAATAGCATGAAATTGGAAAGGAATTGTCAATCATGCTAATTTTAGCTACTTCACATCCTTTAGGATCATAAATGACACGTTGTTTGTCCTTAAAATTAAGAGAATAAAATTGAGCAACACTAAACAAGTTTTGAGTCAAATTTGGCACATAAAAGAACATCATTAATAATTTTCGTACCTTCGTCAGTAGGAAATTTTACTAACCCTCTACCGTGAGCTTCCACCAATGCGCCATTTCCAAGCTTCACTTTGGTTCTATCAGATCTGTTCAAGGTAACAAACAGATTTTCATCAATCGCCATGTGCCTTGTGCATGCGCTATCAACATACCATTTACATTGATCAATATGTGATGTGTGTGAGGCCATGAAAACCTCCTCCTCTGATTTTCCAACTTGGTGATCATCTGCGAAATTCACTCGATGGGAAGACTGGCCACTTTGATTTTGCTTTTGCCTACAGTACTTCTCAATGTGACCATACTTCTTACAATATCTACATTGAATTGGAGACCTCTTTGAATTCTGCCAACAATTCTTCTCTAAGTGGTTTGTCTTCTTACAAATGCCACAAGGTGGAAATTTTTCTTTTATTGACAAATCACCATGGTTTCCACCAGATTTTACCTCTGTAGATTTATCCAACCACACTTTTCTGCTTTCCTTTTGATGTTTGAATTTATGCCTTGCTTGAAAGGCATCTTCTACTATCCCTTCACTTCTCATAGTGACCCGTTGCTCTTGGACTTGCAATTTGGAGATTAGTTCGGCAATTGTAAGAGTAGTCAAGTCACAAGATTCTTCAATAGCTGAGATTTTTTATTCAAACTTGCTTGGAAGGCTGACCAAGATCTTCTGTACAACTTTATGATCTGGAAAGGTTTCACCAAGTATTCTTATCTGGTTCACAATCTCCATCAGCTTTGAAGAGTATTCTTTCACACTATCTCAGTCTTTCATCTTCAAAAGCTCAAACTCTCTCTTCAATGCTAAGAGTCTAACAGACTTTACTCTACTGCTGCCTTCAAACTCCTCCTTTAACTTATCCCAAGCCTCTTTGGCTGTTTCACAAGTCATAATCCTCGTAAACATCACATCCGTAAGACTTGAATGTATGCAGGTGAGAGCTCGTGGGGATCTAGTCACCAACTCATCATACTTCTTAATTTCATTGAGAGTTGCATTAACTCTCAATGGCTGGACAACAGGTTCTCCAAGCTCAACAACTTCCCATAAGTTGAAAGCCTTTAGATAAGCCTTTATTTTGATGGCCCATATGTGATAATTCTCTCCGGTAAAAGTTGGAGGACCTATCGTTGGTTGATTTTCAGGTGCCATGAATTTTTTTCAACAAGCAAATTCAAGAAACAACAGAAAGTAGATGAGTGAAACAAACAAAATTTGATTCAGATCCCTTAGAAAATAGGCTCTGATACCATGTTACAACGAAAAGGAAGAACTTTAGGTCTACAAGGTGTAAACAACAGGAAATAGAAGTTGTAAATTGCTACAGAAAATCTGAAAGTGAAGAAGAAGGCTTAAGTTTTCTTGAGTTCAATTTTTTCCACTAGATGTTTCATTACATATGGTGTATTTATAGATAAAGTGTGAGAATTACCACCACATAATAAGCAAAATATCTCACACCAAACTATGTACCTATGTGGCTCACTAGCCACCACTCATTTTAAATCAAGACTAACATATCTACTACAAAATATCTCCAACCTAGGAGTTTCTAGACAAATCTTACTTTTCTAACATATCTAATACAAAATATCTCCAACCTAGGAGTTTCTAGACAAATCTTACTTTTCTAACATATCTAATACAAAATATCTCCAATCTAGGAGTTCTCTAGACAAATCTTAATTTTCTAACATCTTATAGCAATAACAAGGGCTGCAACATTTATTAAATCCAGAATTAGGAATTGCAGTGCAACTCTAAGAAATTTCCAGTTTTAAGAACTATATGTGTGAACAGAGTACGGAGCCAAAAGGGCAACAAAATTGACTAAAAATTCCAAAAGGGCAAACAATTTATGGAGGAAACCAAAATGGTAAAGGTGCAGGGGCCCACAGGCCTTCCCCTATACGCCGTTAACGGCGTTAACCGACGAAAAGAGGAAGGCACATGATGGCTTGTGCCTTACAAGGCATATGACGGCTTGTGCCTTACATTAAAAAAAAAGGCGGCTGACATTTTGCGCCTTACAAGCACTGTCAGACCCCTTTTTCATCTAATTATTTCTCATTCTTTAGTTGTTTTAAGATTCCTTTTCATTCTTTACTTATTTTAACATTCTTTTTAATTATAGTTATAGTTATTTTAACATTCTTTGCTTTTTCATTCTTTTAATTTACACCTTGTTTGGATGGTTGTACTGTATTGTTAGTCTAAATACAATGTAATGTTTGTTTTGATTGTTATTTAAATTGCATTGTATTTTAAAAACTTTGTCATGTTTGTTTTTAACAGTCTTTCCAATTTATTTTTACCGCGCCTTAACTTTTTCATACTTATAATTTATACTAGTTACGATAGCCCGTGTTGTGCACGGATCCAATAACATAAAATTTTATAGCAATTGGTTATACTTTTTATAATATCTAAAATAATATTTAGATTTGAATGTGCTATTATTTTAAAGTCAATTAGAAAACAAACTATAAGTTGTTTTTCAAATTTGAAACATAACTTTAAATTCAATTTAGAATGTTCGAAGTCAAATACTAAGTTAACCGTTTGGCTATAAAATACATTTCATTAATTAGATGAAAAAAGGGATCTGATAGCACCTGTAAGGCGCAAAATGTCATTTGCCTTTCTTTTTTGAATGCAAGGCACATGCCGTCATGTGTCTTCCTCTTTTTGTCGGTTAATGCCATTAACAGCGTAAAGGGAAGGCACTTGGGCCCCTGCGCCTTTACCCTTTTGGTTTCCGCCATAGATTGTTTGCCCTTTTGGAATTTTTGGTCAATTTTGTTGCCCTTTTGGCTCCCGACTCTATATGAACTTACATAACCTGTTCTCATAAAGAAGCACATATTTATCACATAACTGGCAATGAAAGACCTAATATGAACATAAATGGAAAAAATCTGGCAGCTGCCAAATAAGCCTTTTCACAAAAGTAGATATATAATAAGTTGAGGTCAGTGGATCAAGATTCTCAAATGTTAATACTAATCATCCACAAGTAAACAATGCACAAATAGCAGAAGGATATCAGCAAACTTATGACTCAATCAAGATGCCATCAGATAAATAAGATGACTCCATCAAAGAAGAGACAGAGGTCTCAGTCTCTATTTTACCTGATTCAAAGTTTGGTCTCTCTCATCATTGAAACTCCTGCCACGCTTTCCTCCGACAGCATCAAGTTCATCAATGAAAATGATTGAAGGAGCATTCTTTCTTGCTACACTGAAAAGGTCTCTAATACGAGCAGCTCCTCTTCCAACAAACATTTCAACAAATTCACTAGCAGAAACAGAAAA
This sequence comes from Solanum verrucosum, assembly GCF_900185275.1. Lineage (NCBI taxonomy): Eukaryota > Viridiplantae > Streptophyta > Magnoliopsida > Solanales > Solanaceae > Solanum > Solanum verrucosum. The sequence continues at coordinate 529,477 of NW_026020240.1, forward strand.
AAAGGGTACTCCAGCTTCTCCTGCCACAGCACGAGCTAGTAAGGTTTTTCCTGTCCCTGGTGGACCTACAAGCAGTACACCTCTTGGTAACTTTGCCCCTAGCTTACTGAAGTTTATAGCTCCTCGCAGGCACAACACTATCTAGAAACAAGAAAAGGGATTGTCAGTCCAATATGGAATAAAAATGGCACTAGGTGAAATAAGACAGATCCTTTACTAACTTGTACATATGAACTACACAAAACCCTCCTTGACTTCCATGGAAGGAGGAATAATAGGACACCTTATCTTAGGAAATAATTTCAGCAGTCTTAAGCCATATAGGCTATCTTTCTTTCTTTCTTTTTGATAAGGAAACCTAATAGGTTATTGTATCAATATCATCATAAAAGTTACTCACTTAATCACTAGTGAACTACAAGTCAAGACCAAAGAAAAGGTTGGAAGAGAGAGAGAGAAAGTCTGTCTATGTGGTACATTAGCAACCTCTAATATTTTTAGTCATACACATACAGTATGGCTGAATTTGTAGGAATATATGGAGGTATACTTTTCTCATCATATATAGCAGCAAAAATGTGAAAGCTATCAAGTTTGTTGTTATTTCCTAAGCCAGGAACTTCAATTTCTAGTTATTGTTTTAAATTCATGGTGCTTACATTTTTCTCCTCAACTGTTAGGAGTTTCTTATTCAAAATGGTTTTAAGTTTCACTAAAATTAAGTCTAAGAGGGAGGTATGGGAGAATGTAGGAAGCAAACACTCAAGAGAGTAATTCTATCTCAGCAGCAGAACAGTTAAGAAGGAGAGAAGGATTTCCATGAGTTGTGCTACTTGTGCAAGGAGTATAGAGATGATACATATCACTTCAAGTCCACTGGATCATTGTGTTCTCACCATTTAACATATCACTGGTGTTACAAGAGAAAGTAAAGAAAACAATTATGTGTTGGTTATTACAGACAATAAACAATTGTCGTTGTGTATTTTTGGACAATATGGTATGAAAGAACTAGGATTTTGTTTAAGCATGTAAGAAGCCATAAAAGTAGATCTTTTTAATTTCTTCTTCAGTCAACGAAAGAAGCTGGCAAAGCCCATTATGTTAGTTACCCAAAATGAAATGAAACTGAAAACCCTTGTATAACCATGTTAAGATGGACCAACATTTACATCCAATACATAGTCAATCAACTCCTCATTAAAGAATGTACCCGATATTTCACATGCGAATTCAATTGAGACCACTCTTACTGGAAATGGGCCACTTGATCATAAGGATTTATAGTTGAACAAAGAGGGAAGCCGATTCTTTTTGAGTTAAGTCATTTCATCAGAAACTAAATGTTTCAAATGTTAAGGCTAATAATAGTCACAAACATCTAGGTTCCCTTTCTAGTTTCTACTAAAACTACAGTACTGCTTGCTGGATGAAAAAATAGGTGTTTTTTCTTCAGAGTCGAAGAGCATGGAGATCAAGGATTAGGGTAGAAGGTTAGTAGCCAGCCAAGCGATTTCTCTCTTTTCTGTGGGAGAGCATGGTTCTATGTTTACAGCACCTTATTTGCTCCCTCTTCTCCTTACCAGTATTATTATTATCATTCTATCATTATCTGATTCTTCAATTTTAGTACTACAGCTGTTTCTGTTACTTTGGTTATATTTACTATTTTTGTTGTCAGTATTTTTCTGTTCTACAATATTTTCACCATAGCTTCTTTACTCTTGTATTTTTCAAATCTGTTATAATAATGTTCTTCTTGAGCCGAGTGTCTATTGGCATCAACCTCTCTACCCCACAAAGGTAGGGATAAGGTCTGCATACACCCCCCACCCTCCCCAAACCCCACTTGTTGGATCACACTGGCTATGTTGTTGTTTAATCAAAGTATTAACTAAGCATCTACTGTGAACTCAGTTGAATGCATCACAATTCATCGACTGAAGCAACAAAGGACTACTACCAGTTGACAGATGATAAACTCACTATTACTGTAATTTCAAAACTTAAATACCAATTAAAAGTTACTAAGCAGTTCATAATAATGATTGCTTACCTCCATAAGTTCCACTTTTGCAGCATCCACACCCTCCACATCATTAAAGCCAACCACCTGGTTACTTGGCTTTCTTTTTCTTGCAGGGCTATTGGCAGCAGAAAGCTGACGATAGAGAAGCCACATTATAGGAGTCAAAGGAATCCATAAAGATAACATAGTAATTAATAAGCTCCTAATTGACATAAGTGCTGATTGTGGGGCTGAGCCATACGCTGTTCCCTTTTCCCTCATTAGACTAAGAAGATATCCTTCATCATGATCAATCTTCCTTGTACTAAACTGCCATACAGGGGTAGAACCTTGGGCTTTTGGTATTTTACTGAAGACATCCCTGCCACCTTTGTTGCTATCTATATCTTTGTTTTCCTCAGTGATGATTGTGCTTTCATCAGGAACTAAGGAATTATCGTCGCCTGTCTGAGCATTTTTAAGACTCCACAAGTTCGTATTGTAGTAAATACGCCGCGTGCCTTCCTCAAATTGAACCTTTGATACAGATCCTCCCTGAAGGCTGGTAATCAAGTCTGAATATGGAACAACCTTTGGAGAAGGAGTTGCTGTCAATCTTAGAAACAAATAACACAAACCCAATATCACAGAAATTGAAGTTGACAGTGCCACTCTTCTTGTGTTCTTCCTCAGAAACTTCCCAAAATCATTTAACATAGATATAACAGATACCCTTTTCAACCTTCTTGACAGTAATCTTATCCTTGGTCTCAATCTCAACGAAAACTTCCTACGACTATTATTATTTCCTGTTTTGTTCAAATGGGTTTCTATATCTCCCTTCTCATTTACCATTGACCTAACCCCAGTACTACAATGCAGTAATCTACTTTGAGATTTACAAAACCTATAATTCAACCCCAGTAAAGGAACAGAACTTGAGGTAAAACAAGAATTGGATAATGAGCAAGATTGATTCTTTAATCTCCTAAAAGGGTCAGAATTCCCAAAATGAAGCATCCATTTCTTGTACCTAGACTGAGATATACAGAATCTTGAGGTAAAACAAGAATTGGGTAATGAGCAAGATTGATTCTTGAAACTTCTTAAAGATTCAGAATTTCCAATATGGGGTTTCCATTTCTTGTGAGTAACTAATAATCTGTCATTTGAAACAAGAGGTAAAGATGCCATTTTTCTACAATATGCACATGAGCTGTTCCATGAAACTTGGAAAGAACCTGAACCCAACACTAAAGATTAATAATATACCTGGTTTTGATACTGAAGCTGGAGACTTTTTAGGGATTTAGCATTGTAGAGCAACTTTGAGAGGGAAGATAAGAGAAGATTTTGGGGTTTTCAAAAATTATTCTGCACTGAGAGGATGAGAGGGTATAAGGTGAACCAAAATCTTGGGATCTTTTGATATTTCCAGAATTTTATTCAATATGGGAATTTTGGGTCATTTTTAGTAGTTTTTTTTCTTCTTAAATTCATGCTCTTTAATGTTGTTCTTAGTATTTTAAGTAGCAAAAAATTAATTGAAAATATTTTTGATATCAGAAGAAGAAAAAATCTGCGGGGCGAACATTTTTATTTTTGTGTTATAATATAACACAGATTAGGTTTTATAAAACATAGCAAATTATGCTTCTTAATTTATGTCGAATTTATGTTATTAGATGCATAGGTTCAAATTCAACCTAAAAATTATGTGTTACAAAGTATACTTGGATTTAGAGATTTTACGTCGATAGAAGTATAGGTTTGCCTTATTCGGTTCATAACTCATAGGCTATGTATAGGTTTGTCTTATTCGTTCATAACTCATAGGCTATGTTTTACGAGGCATAATTTTGTTCCTAGTGAGCTTATGTTGATATAGGCATATGTTTCATAAGTTCAATTTTAGAATTAACAAAATTATACTTTATGAGATATAACTTATTCAACTGATTTTTTATAAACTAGGTAAAACAAAATTCTAAACTTATGTTAGACAAGCCAAACATTTTATAGACTTATGTCTTGCAAAATTAGGTCATAATTAGATATATTTTCACCCATGAATTTTCATTGACTGAATAGTAAGACAGAAATTAAAGATCATTTCAAAATAAAGGGTATTCATGCAGAAACTTATATTTTCAACAGAAGAGCATAAATACCAAATTTTGAGACCATTATTTTATCAGTTGTAGACAGAGTTAATTGTTTTTTCGAATACACCATTTTGGGACCGCTTCAAATAAAGTTACAAAAATTTGTGTGTGAAATTTAGAAAACTTTGGACAATCTTTATTTGAAGTGTGTTCTTGTCAAAGCTAAAAAGCACACTTCTTATTGAAGTTGTTTTAGCAAAGTCAAATTTTGGATATTTTTTATTGAAGTTGTGGTCTTGACATGGTCAAATTTCAGCCATATATTGACCTGCCAAATAGCTTTAGATTTCCTTGAAATTATGATCTAAGTAAGGCCAAATTTTAGATACCTTTTAGGTCAATTTATATAGATAATGTACTATATAGCCTTAATTATATTATAAAATAAAGTTAATATATTAACACTTGAATAGCAAAACTAGAGAAGAATAGATGGAATAATATGACAAGAACAAAGAAAACAGAAACAAAAATAGTAGAAGAAGAGAGATATAGGAAATATGAAGTAGTAACTTATTCTTTTTTTGTATATTTTTTACATTATTATCAATGTCCTTTAATAAGCATTATGACTTGGAGTAGTTATAATACTACAGTAATTGTCACGCTTCGACCCTACACCCAGGATGTGGTCGGTACTCGAGAACCGTTGCTGGTCCCCAAGCAAATCCTTGATCTGGCTCACTACTTAGCAGAAGACTTACTCAAGCCGATAGGAAACTTTAAATGCATAATTAAAATCAACTCAATTAAATGTCTAAAAATACTTAATAAGGTATAAGTAATAGTTTTCAAGATCTCAAAATAGAAAGGAACACACTGAGAGACTCGTCAGCTCTAACTATCTATAAAGCCTTTATTACTCAAGATGGATGTCAAGACAAGACCCACAACACCTCAAGACAACTGACTAGAAAATAAATGTGAAGTCCCCCGGAATGCAAGGAGATTCACCTAAGCTATCTGAAGTGCAAAGTGATCTGAACGAAAAATATGTTGATGATTTTGAACCCTGTATCTGCATCACAATAAGATGCAGGTCGAATAACATCAGTACATTAAATGTACAAGTATGTAATATAGCTGAATAAAAAATAACTAAATGAAAGGACTGCAATAGATATAGATATATACTCAACTGAATGTAAAGAAATAAAGGAGTGAAATCATTAAAATTTTACAAAAATACTTACTCATCTCAGAACTCAACATATTAAGTGATAAAATAAAAATACACTTTTAACTCTGTTTGGGAGATTCTCTAATTGACAACCATCACTATGAGCAATGTTATGATACAACGAATCGCCCACGTTGCCAGAACTGTCATATACTGTGTCGGGGTATAGAACCTCTTAACTAAGTGGATCCACCAAGCAATAAGAATTCATCTAAAAGGTATGATCCTTTACCCATGTTGGCAAAACATGGTTTATGAGGATTTTGAGTTGTCTAAACTCATCCCCATATCGGTGCTCAATACTACTTCCAATAATATTTATGATCATGCTCACATGTATAAAACATACTCTTTCTCTGGTTTGAGATAATTGCTCAAAGTATCCTCTTAAAAGAGGTAACTGCTCTGAAATACCCTGAACTCATAAACTCTTTTTAGAAATCAAAGTTTCTCTTTTCTCAATATAAAAATGTTACATTTGGAAATACTTAGTTCCCTTATATTCTTTCTCAATCATGTATGAAGCTCATCTCTGCTTTTCGGAAAATTAGTTTAAGATCATTGATTAAAAAGGGTTCTCAACAATAACTACATAAAAGCTCTTGAATTTTTCTCTTAAACTCACTTTAGTTTTGAATGTGTATTAAGACACATGATTAGGTTATGCAGAAATTTTCAAAGGTACATGGAGCCTATAGGAGCTACTACAAAGAAGGGGGATGTTTCCACAACTTAAAGGAACATGTCCGGATGAAACAAAGAAGGAATCGGCCCAGGCGACCCCTGGCGCACTACTAGCGCGGGGCGCCAGGCCCCAAACTTCAAAAGCAGACTTGGGGCTGTCACGACCCAGGGGTACCCCCTAGATATAACAAGGCACATAGAACCCCGAAAGGCTCCATGTAAGCCACTTAGCATATCACAACATAAGATAATAGAAAAGTGCGTAAATTTAAAATATTTTTTTTAAATACAATCGAAGTCTCATAAAACGAAGCAGAAGTCTATTACATTTGTCTCAAACCATCTAATACTTGAAAAGAGTTAGCGACACAACCCATACACTATCTAAACATAAAGAAAGACATAAAAGAACATAGTGGTCAAATCCTCGATGGTATGAGGACTCACCAAGTCTTTGCTTGCTTGCTTTTACTAAGAACCTATCCACAGGAATGGAACTCAATATCGCCGAACCCTACATTTAATAAGAATGTAGGAAAAAGTATGTGTTAGTCCAATAATGTACTAAATATGATGGCTAGCACAAATCATCAACATAAGTATATAAGAGGCATTAGTCCACATAAGACATATACCATAATCATAAGAGACAATAACATAAGTCATAAGTATAAGAGATATCATCATAGAACATAGGAAATAAGCATGGGAGATAACAACATAGTCACTTGCATAATCAATGCATCTAATTTAACATAACATAAGAGAAATACTTCATAAGCCACCTCAAGGAAAGCTTGTGCAATGCATGCATAAGATCCCATAATCCCATAGTGAGGATGAGAGGGTATAAGGTGAACCAAAATCTTGGAATCTTTTGATATTTTCAGAATTTTATTCAATATGGGGATTTTGGGTCATTTTTAGTAGTTTTTTTTTCTTAAGTTCATGCTCTTTAATTTTGTTTTTAGTATTTTAAGTAGCAAAAAAATAATTGAAAATATTTGTGATATCAGAAGAAGAAAAATTCTGCGGGGTGAAATTTTTTTTTTTTGTATTATAATATAACACAGATTAGGTTTTATAAAACATAACAAATTATGCTTCTTAATTTATGTCAAATTTATGGCATTAGATGCATAGGTTCAAATTCAACCTAAAAAATATGTCTTACAGAGTATACTTAGATTTAGAGGTTTTACGTAGATTGAAGTATAAGTTTGCCTTATTCGGTTCATAACTCATAGGCTATGTTCTACAAGGCATAATTTAATTCCTAGTGAGCTTATGTTGATATTGGCATAAGTTTCATAAGTTCATTTTAGAATTAACAAAGTCATACTTTATGAGATATAACTTATTCAACTGAATTTTTCTTAACTAGGTAAAAAAATAATTCTAAACTTATGTTAGACAAGGCAAACATTTTTATAAACTTATGTCTTGTGAAATTATGTCATAATTAAAGATATTTTCACCCGTGAATTTTCATTGAATGAATAACAAGATAAAAATTAAAGATCATTTCAAAATAAAGGATATTCATGCAAAAATGTATATTTTCAACAAAAGAGCATAAATACCAATTTTTGGGACAATTATTTTATCAGTCGTAGATAGAGTTAATTGTTTTTTCGAATACACCATTTTAGGACCACTTCAAACACATGATACTGAAGTTAAAAAAAATTGTGTGTGAAAGTTAGAAAATTTTGGACAATCTTTATTTGAAGTGTGTTCTTGTTTAAGCCAAACATCACACTTCTTATTGAAGTTGTTTTAGCTAGGTCAAAATTTGGATATTTTTATTGAAGTTGTGATCTTTGACATGGTCAAATTTTAGCCATATATTGACCTGTCAAATAGCTTTAGATTTCTTTTTACTGAAATTATGATCTAATAAAGCCAAATTTTAGATACTTTTTAGGTCAATTTATATTGATAATGTACTATATTGCCTTAATTATGTTATAAAATAAAGATAATATATTAAAACTTCAATAGCAAAACTAGAGAAGAGATGGAATAATATGACAAGAACAAAGAAAAGAGAAACAACAATAGTAGAAGAAGAGAGATATAGGAAATAGGAAGTAGTAACTTATTCTTTTTGTGTGTATTTTTACATTATTATCAATGTCCTTTGATAAGCATTATGACTTGGAGTAGTCATAATGCTACAGTAATAAGGTGAGGTCATCCATGACATCTACCAAATAATCTACTCCCTCCGTTTCACAAGAATGACCTAGTTTGACTTGGAACAGAGTTTAAGAAAATAAAGAAGACTTTTGAATGTTGTGATCCTAAATTTAAGTTATGTCAAATATACAAAATTGCCTTTTAATCTTGTGGCCTTAAACATGCCACGTGGAAAGCTAAAATTAAAATGTTACCAAAAAAAGAAAGAGGTCATTCTTTTTTAAAGAGACTAAAAAGGAACGAAGATCATTCTTTTTGAAACGGAGGGAGTAGTTACAACACTCTCCCTTGGATGCCTATGTATACAAAAAAGAAATGCATAGTCATTCATAATACACATTATTTGTTGCATCATTACAAGCTTCTTGAAAAAACCTACTTGTAAGCTGATTTAGAAGCCTACTTGTAGAGATATATGTAAGCTGCTTATAAAAACCTTTTTGTGTACGCTTCTTATAGGAATCTCCTTGTGAAGTTGTTTGTAAGTTACTTAGGAATTTGTTTGTAAGTTGTGTATGGTACCTGCTTGCGGAGATGTGTAATTGACATTCATAATATGATGTATTAATTACTAATCATTGGATTTCAACCATAGATAATGTGCCTCGTTAAAACATTGCTAGGAAAAACTCTATGGACAAAAGTTCTAGTGAAAAATAAAAGTACACGTATCTAGTTGATTGATAATGTTTCTTTGAAGTAAAATAATATTAAAATTGCCTCTTCCTTTTTTTTCAAAAGCTATCAATTTATTATAGGAACTTCCAATTATGTCAACAAAGAATTATATATATATACGCATTGAAAGTTGCCTCATTTAAAACCTTACCAGAAAAATCCAGTAGGAAAAAATCTCGGCTAAGGGTAAAAGAGTGCGACGTTGTGACGATTTGAGCCTACACCCTAGACGTGACCGACACTCGAGAATCATTGTTGGTCCCCAAACTAACCCTCATCCCGACTGACTACAAGCGGAAGACTAACTCAAGCATATATAAGCATCAATCTGAAAGAAACATTTAAAAACAGTTTACTGAATCTTAAAACTTTTCTGAATAAGCTAATTAGGAAACATAAGTTTAAATAAAACATCTGAAAACTGAAAGACTCTCTAAAACTGTCTATCTATGAAGCCTCTACCATATATAGACGAGTGACGGGACAAGACCCGATACTACTCAAAACACCTGATAGAAAATAAATGTGAAGTCTACTAGATGAAATGAGGCTCACCTAAGCTATCTAAAGTGCAAAGTGATCTCAACGAAATGTCTGTTGATGATCATAAGAACCTGCATCTGCATCATTAAAAGATGGAGGTCGAATGACATCAGTACATTGAATGTACGAGTATGTAATATGACTGAATAAACAAATAACTAAACTGAATGACTGAAAGAAATTAACTCAACTGAATCAATACATGAACATGAAGTGGAAGCCATTTAAGCTTTACAATAAAGTAATATGAAAATAATATACTTTACTTTGTGGGGAATTTCTCTAATCGACAACCATTACTATGAGTCCAGCAATGATACAATGTTTTGCCCACGTTGCAATGGTCATCCTATACCTTGTCGGGGTATAAGATGATATTGTGACTATGGATCCATCTAATAGGTCATCTTAGAGGCAGTGAGGAGTCGCATGAAGAATCAGTGTTATCTTATTCTATGTTGGCTACGTAGTTTTACGGGACTTTTGAGTTATAAAAGACTCTAACCAATTTGGTGCTCGATACTACTCCCAAAATAATCAATTATAACTTAATGCTCAATTCACCCTTTAGAAAGAAATGGACTATTACTTTACTTTACTTTTCACTTTGCTCAATCACCCTTCACAAAGAAAGGGACTATTACTTTAGTGAAGTACTTTTCAAAAACATCAAACATACTTACATATGAAACCATTTGACTCTTTCTCAAAAGACTTTGTTCAAAACTTGCATTTAAAACACATGCTTATGGAATTATCACTCAAGTCCAAGATCGACATATAAAAACTGAAAACTCTTATACTTTTCTGAAACTCTTCTTTACTTTCTAAAAAAATTAGTTTAAAACCATTGTTTATTATGATGTGATCATTGATGACTCAGAAAGTCATACTGCATAAACATTAACGACATATCTAGAAGTCATATATAGTGCTTACACATTGATGGCATACTCGACTGTTATACTAATCAGGAATTATAGTTCTCTTCTCAATATAACAAAATGATATGTTTGGGACTACTTAGTTCCCTTATACTCTTTCTCAAACTTCTCTTTACTTTCTCAAAAACTCAGCTTAAACAATAATATTTTGTTTAAAATATTCTCAATAAGAATTCAATGAATACTCAAGAATAGGGTTCGTGTTGAAATATAAACATGAACGACTCAACTCAATAAAACTCTTGAACTTTTTTCTTAAACTCACTTTAGTTTTGAACGTGCATTAATACTTGTGAATTGTGATTAAGATATTCCAGAATTTTCAACGGTAAATGGAGCCTATAGGAGCTAAAAATAAGAAGGGAAACATAGGCACAACTTAAAGGAACATGCACAAGATGAAACAAAGAAAAGAATTAGCCCAGCAAACCCTGGCGCAGGGAACAAGGCCCCAAAGTTCTAGGGCTGCGTTTGGGTGTACTGCTGGCATTCCGCCCCAGCCCTTCCCTAGCGACTTCGATGAAGTTTTTTGATAAAATTCAAGCTTCAAACTAGTTTAAAATTGGGAAATTTCTCCTAAACTCTTCTTGTTTCTCAACCCAAAGCCAATACATGAAAACTTTTATATGAATCCTTTTTAAACATAACTTTACCAATCCATAGGGTTCATGTGATTCTATGCATGAACGGCATTACAAGATTCTAAAGAGAACAAGGAAATCAAACTTCAGTTGTTAAAGAACAAAATTCAATACCAAGAATCATGGATGGATCCTTCAGATGTAACAATTTCTTGACTAAATTTAGATGTAGGGTGTGAGGACGAACAAGTCCAACACTGTGAGATGCCTTACATACCTGGAATGTTCTTGGCGAAAATCAATAATTCTTGAAGGACACTTGTAAACCTAGTTTTTGTCTTCTTGAAATCTTGCTCGAATTTCTCTAAGTGTTTAGAAACATGAAAAAGTGATCTAAAACTGATTAGACCCTTATTTAGGTGAAGAAAAACGTGTTAGGCCTAGTAGGAAAAGAAAAAGACCAAAATACCCTTCTAGAAACGAATGAGATGCCTTAGATAGAAAAGCTTAACTTAACCGGGCTTAACTTTTTACTCTGAGCTCGAAATTAAGCACATTTGGCTACGTTGGAAAGAGGACCCAAAGACCTTTAATTTGATAGTTAATAGGTCACCCAATTTTATATGTGCTAAGAGATATGAGTGTTTGAAGTTGATCCAAGTAAAATCTCATATTGAAACTCAATCGGTAAGAAAGCTTTCAACTCAACTTTGTGCTAGGGGATTCTAGTGACCTTAATTCATATAAAAAATCATTTACACACTACAAAACTTTATCTTAACATCTAATAACAATCAAGAATCACTATGTGCAATCTTATTCACCAATGAAGAATATTTTGAGCCTTAACTTAGAAATTTTTGGGGTGTTACAATATCTCCCCCCGGGATCATTCGTCCTCAAATGACGGCTGGACCGAGAATGGAAAGGAATGGAGTTAATAGTACTATATTTCTAACTTTAGAAATTTCCAACTAAGATAGGTGGAACCGATTCATATTAAGAGTTTGGAACTGTCTATTGCACATAAGTCAAGAACAATATGTGTATTAATATAGTCACATTCTATCTAAAATTATTTGACATGAAATAAGGCTATATGGGTACAAAGTATGAATAGAACTATTGTGCCTTAAGCGATAGACTTATAGATTTCAATTTTAGCAACACTTTCCACCTTGCTCTCTAGGAATGCTACTCATTATCACTATCATTGACACAACTAAAAAAGGATCACTGAAAAATCTTAGAGTGAAATATCATAAGCACGATTCATTCGAGAAATATGATGTAAGAATATGAATGACATAACATTATGTTGCTAGCCATTGAGAGTAAATCATGACTACGCAAAACTCAGAATACCATGAGATATGAGTGATTATATGAATAAGTTCATATCATGAGGCTGATATCCATAACTTTATGGAGTAAGATTGAGATCAATGGGCTAAAGTCTTTTCCCCTCATTTCGAGAACTGAGATAGATGTAAATTTGTATGAAGTGTATGAGCATAATTCATGAACACAATTTTGATATAAGAGACATCAACCTGATGGTGTGACAACTGACTTTGAGGAATACACTAGTGTATAAATGAATCGATATATCAATTTAACTATTCCTGAACACATTACTATCTTATTCTCAACACTAGACTTGGATTCTCATCCTATCATCTCCCCCTTAGGTTTGAAGCTGACACTTTAAGGCAATAAATCTACTCCATCATCCCTAAACTAATTTATATTTGTTTTACTCTAAAACTCGGGACATGCTAATTCGATGTCTACAGAACTCTTCATGTGCAAATACTAAGATTCCTTCTCGCACTTCTTTCTACGATACTTCTTTTAACCTGTTCCATTAGCTTATAAAGCTGCTTAATCTAACTCTTAATAGTATGACTTCACCTTCTTAGCCCACTAATATTGTCTTTCTAAGTTCATATCAATCTAACTGATGGAAATTTCAACCATTTTTGAAAGGCTCATCATTGTCTATATATAGTACCTTCGACCAAAATCTTAAGGGTAATAAATAATTTTTTCATTAGCCTAATACACATTGATAACTCAATTATACTATCTAGGTACATATTGAAAGTAATAAACTTAATTAGAACCTCGTTCGACTACATATGATCTCGGGTACACCCCTTAATGCTCTTGCTAATCTAATGACTTAGCCTCACTTCATTTCTCTCATCTAAGAGTCATAATACCACACTTCTACCACTCACATTTATAGAAAATTAAAACCTTAATTCTCACCTAATTTATGTCAAACCTACTAGATCAGATCTGAAAACTGACATCATCACCCTCATGTTGCCATATTTTTTTATCACGACAATCATCTCAAATTTGAGCTTAGTGTCTAGTACTAAATGCAGATATTAATATAATTTCTCACATACTAAACTAACTTACAACTACTAGATAAAATTAAGGAACACTCGCTCACTAAGACCCAATGACAAATAGTCAATCTTTATCTCTCAGCCTACACACTTAGAGTTTACCGTCACATTCCCTTTCACAACTTCAATACTATTTACACATTTACTATACATCATTACCAAATTAGCTTTATAACCCTCTGCCTCCTGATTCTCCCCAAAAAAATCATAAGCCTAGCTTAGATCTATCACCTCATGAATACTCTGCTCTTTTATTCTACACCTATTTTTGGCCTTCACTAACACAATGTTACATTGACATAAACTCCTTTCTGGTTGAAGTATACTCTAATTCATCCATACTAGTAACTCTTACTCTAGCTTCTATCATGAAATCTACATAAACTCATCACTTCTTAGTCTACCCATAAAGGAAAACTCCTCATTAATAACTTACTAGGTACATCGGTACAACTTACGTACTCTACTCGATAACTATCCCCATTTATTAGGTTACTTCACCTTTAAATGTATACTTCTAACTCTGGGCACTTTTACTACTACTGACTCATAACATTGCAAATGTAACACCCCGTAAACACTAGTAAGACCTAGCTAAAGTTTCACGGAATCAAGTAGGTGAAACTAGAGCTTCATGTGTGAGTTTAGAGTTGGAAATGTGAGTAAATGTTGTAAAAAGGTTTCCAGAGTCTAGGTTGAGGAGTTTAGGGGTTAAACGTCCGGGTACGACTCCCCAAGGACCACCCTAGGGGTCCTTGAGGAGGACCCTAAATTCTAACCCCCAAAACTCCCCAAATCTGCCCCAATTAGCAAAACTTTATGAACCACGGATGGGACCTACGGGGTGTAGGTCCATCCACACCTCGTGGTCTTGCTCCGTAGGTCAAGGCCTCATTTATCTAGCCTCAAACCCAAACCACGTAAGGCTAGGATGGCCCGTGGTCCCACCCACAGTCCGTGGGTGGGTGGTCGTGGTTCACCTCTGCAAAAGTTGCAATGGTTCGACCAAGGTAGGGTCTATTTGGTAAATTGTTAATTAACTAGTTTTCATTAAGTGTCGGTTATTATGGGTTTATTTCACTAATATAAAGTAGTTTATGGTATTAAAACACCTTTTAATTAATCATAACCCAAGACCCCAAATCAAAACCCAACTACTTCCCTCTCCAAGAATCTTCTCTCTAGAACCTCCATTGAAGAACCATGAATAAACCAAAGTTAGAGCTTCAAGATATGAGCTTTTAAATACAAATTTGGTTGGATTCTACACCTAAGGTATGGGATTTCTTCATCCTTGGGAAGCTATCACCCAAGGATCCCTTTCAAAAGCTTTTATCTCAAATCTAGAAAACCCAATTAGCTAGGGTTTCAACTCAACTCCATGGATTCCTTTCAAACTTGCTTTTAAAGGTTGAATTATGTTTGTTTATGAATGTAAGGCTGATTTTATATGATTTTAACTCAAATCATTCAAGAATCCATGGGACCCCCAATCCTAGCTAAGTTTCTTCTTTACATTATGTGATGGTTTTGCAAGTTGGTCCAATTGATTGGATGTGAGTTAATTATGATGAAATTGCATGATCTAAGTATGATTCTACATGTATACTTGATTATCCTAAGATTTCTAAGGTTAATTTATGTTATTAGGGCTATGCCATGAAATAGGCTAATTGAGGGTTTATATGTGACCTTTTAAGAACAATGAACTTCTTGATTTAATGCCTTAGATTAGATCACCTAGACATGAGTTGATTTAGGGTAAAGCTTCTAAACATGAATTAACTTGATTATGACTTATATGATGGATCATGGTTGTGTAGTATTGAGATTGAGTTTATATGTTCCTATATGACTATAATTGATCAAGAATGAGGATGTGGTTAGATTACCTTGAGAATTAGGTATACTTGATGATCATGTGAGGCATTGCTTGAGAGTAAGGCTTGTAACATGAAGATGACTCCTAGGATTTAAGAGGGAAAGCTAAAATGGATAAACTAAGGGTGTTAAGGCTTCAAGAAGAAGCCATTATGTATGTTGAATTGTATATGGCCCTATTGTGAGAAGACTTCATCTACATGACCTATAATATGATCACATGAGCTTATGTATGAGTTGAATGGACTACTTGAGTCATGGTTGTATCTATTTTCTTGTATTGAATGCTAGATGTATTGACTCAATATGACTCTTGAATGCAAGATGTGAGGTGTATGCATGATTATGATATTATATGCATGTTTATGAATACCTTGAGTAGAAAGTGCATATTATGATATGGCTAAGGTATTAGTGAGTTGTTGAATCATGGTGTTCCCTTATCTAATGTGTTAATGCTATATGTTTGGGATGAGTTGATCCATAGCCCTTGACGGGCATATTATGAAGGTTTGTACATGTTGACAAGAATTGTGTGTGAACTTATGATTCACTTAGAAAGTGAAGGTCCTATGATTATTGTGTAATTGTGGTATTGTTGAAAGGACATTCTTCCCTTACCCTTACACTTGATTATGTATGAATTATCTAGGATGATGATAATGTTATTGTTGTGTCAATTTTAAGGACAATTACACACACACACTCCATGCATAAACATGATTATGATGTATCAATGGTGTTAATTGAAAGTATAGCTCCCATATGCACCTTTACACATTATTATGCATGAAATGTACATGACCATGATGATCCTATTGTGTTGATTGAAATTCCATTCTCATGAGAACACATGATCTTGGTGTGAATGTTATTCTCACATACTAATGAAGATTCTAAGGTTGAAAGTCCATTCTCACCTAAATGAATCTATGATCTATATTATGAGTTGTATTGAATGAAGGGTAAAAGTGTCCCTTCACACATGTAAATGCAATTCAAAACTAATTATGTATAATTTGGGAAATAATGCTTAGCACCGAGTGGATATAGAAAGTGAGGTAAAGGCCCTTCCGCTAATGCAAGAGGTTAGGTCATCTAAAGTAAACTCATGAGATGGAAGCTCCTCCGCCAATGCAAAAGGTCGGGTTTCTAGAAGGAATCTCCCTATCCCATAACTATGTGCCCACATAGGTCTTTAGCTAGTGGATCCACATAAAAGCTAAACATGTTAGTTCTACCTTAGGCAAGTAGGACACCTTTTTTCAGTGTGGGGTTACACGACACCGGATTCCATGTAGCTCACATGGTCTATGTCGGTTAAAGTTATATTCCCTACATGAAAAATTAACATGAACAAGATACTTGAGCAAGTCACATGAATAAGTAACATGAACAAGAACATGGGTTAATTACTATAGTCCCTTAATAGGTTCTACTTAGTTTGAATGGGGGTATGGGACTTCATTCATGCATTGCACAAGCAGGCTTTGAGAGTGGGTATGGTAGGTTTCCCTCATGACATGATGATTATGAGTTATGCATGCTTTATTATGAATTATGAACATGAACATGAATATGAATATGGACTATGCTTATGACTTCTTAATGAACTTTACTTAGTGTGAGTGGGGTATGGGACTTCACTTATAAATTGCACAAGTAGACTTATAAAAGGCTTGTGGTGTGGTTTCCTTATGCTATGAAGATATATGAATCTATGTATGCATGATATGGGTTGTTGTTATGAATGACTTTACTTATCACAAACTATGAACATGAATGGCTCTTTGTCTATATGTGTTGGCTATGAATAGGGTCAAGGTATGTTATGCATGATCATGGTGGCCTAGAAGTGATACTTAGTGTATATAGGATTATGGGGTCGTATCTATGCATTGCACAAGTAGAGTTCAAGGTTTCTTATGTGATGATTACTTTATGATGAGATGATCTTGGTATTTGACTATGTATTATGTTATGATTGGATACTATGCATTGTGAATATTGAGATATGTATTATGCTTATGTTGGAAACTATGCTTGTGATTATGATGATATCTCGTATGCTATGATGAATTGTATGTGAGTTGATTCATGAGTTGCATTCTCCAACGATTTCAAAGATGATGTTCTAAAATGGCATATAGCATGGTTTCAAATGAAATGTCCCTTTTATGCATGTTTTAAGGATTTTTAATGCATGGCTTCCATACTTAGTAATTTTTGTGCTAACCCCATCTTTCTACATTTTCTATAAGTGTAGGCTTTGGAGATATTGGATTCCATCCTCGTGGCTAGGACTCTAGTAGATCAAGAAGAAGAAGATTGGCGAGTCCTCATTGTATTCGAGGGCTCAACTATATGTCCCTTATGTCTTTACTTTCATGTTTTAGACTTATGTAAGGGCTATGTCCCTAAGATTGTATTTCAAAGAGTTTTAATCCAAGTGTTATAGATAGTTTGAGACATAGAGTCATAGATTCTCTGTCATTTTATAAGAGACTTCGATTGTAAAGAAAAGTTTTAAATTCCGCACTAATTTCCTATGCTCTTATGTTCAATATATGCTATGAGGCTTGTATGCGACCCCTTCGGGGTCAAGTACACCGTGTTACGTCTAGGGGGTACCCCTAGGTCGTGACAGCAACTCATACTATATTTCGGGTGATAATACTACCCAAGCTCTAAAACACACTTCCTTAAAAGGGCCTCAACTGAACAAAGTTTAGAGAAGAGAGTTTAGGAGTTCATCTTTCTTTTAGATCGAATGCACGATTCATATAAATGAAAGTTCATTCTTTCAAATATCACACTTAACCTCACTCACGGGCTTTTTTCAAGCCCCACTGCCATCTCATAACTTTCTCGACAGTTTTGCCTAGAGTGACTCATTGATAAGGATCTGGGCTTTGTTTTTCAATTACCTTGAGTATGAGGGTTAGTCGAATAGATTTGAGAAACTCACGAGTATGAATAAGTTCCTTATGACACGGTTCTATTGCAAGATTTAGAGTATGAAAGAAGAGAAACTTTTCTTAGATGTTTGTAGTTCTCATTTATATAAATGGGCCCCTCACAACCATAACAATGATCTTACTGACACAGCTTCATGGACACCCTAGGACGCTTGAACTATATGCTCTTATACTAAGTTTGTCACGACCAGAGCCTACACCCTAGACATGGTCGGCACTAGAGAACCATTGTTGGTCCCCAAGCAAACCCTCATCCCAGCTAAATACAAGCAAAAGACTAACTCAAGCATACATAAGCATCAAATTGAAAGAAATGTTTAAAAATAGTTTACTGAATCTCAAAACTTTGCTGAATATACTAGTATGAAAAATAAGTTCAAACAGAACATCTGAAAACTGAAAGACTCTCCAAAACTGTCTATCTATGAAGCCTCCACTGTATATAGATGAGTGCCAGGACAAGACCCCGTCTACTCAAAATAACTGACTAGAAAATAAATGTGAAGTCTCTCGGAATGCAAGGAGGCTCACTTAAGCTATATGAAGTGTAAACTAATCTAAGCGAAATGTTAGTTGATGATTCTAAGAACCAGTATCTACATCATTAAAACATGCATGTCGAAGGACATCAATACATTGAATGTACATGTATGCAATATGGCTGAATAAAAAAAATAACTGAACTAAATGACTAAAAACAACTCAATTGAATCAATACATGAACATGAAATGAAAACCATTTAAGCTTTATAATAAAATATGCAATAAAAGTAGTATAAAAATAATATACTTTACTTTGTGGGGAGTTTCTCTAACCAATAACCATTACTATGAGCCTAGCAATGATACAATATTTCACCCACGTTGTAAGGGTCATCCTATACCTTATCGGGGTATAGGATGATATAGTTACTATGGATCCATCTAATAGACCTTCTCAGAGGCAGTGAGGAGTCGCATGAAGAAATAATGTTATCCTATCCTCGCTAGCTACGTAATGGTCATCCTATACCTTATCGAGGTATATGATGATATTGTGACTATGAATCCATCTAATAGAACTTCTCAGAGGCAGTGAGGAGTCGCATGAAGAACTAATGTTACCCTATCCTACGCTTGCTACGTAATTTTATGGGATTTTTGAGCTATGAAAGACCCGAACCCAATTCGGTGCTTGATAGTATTCCCAAAATAATCAAATATAAGTTTATGCTCAATTCACCCTTTACAAAGAAAGGGACTATTACTTTAATTTATTTTTCACTTTGCTCAATCACCTTTTACAAAGAAAGGGACTATTACTTTACTGAAGTACTTTTTTAAAACAACAATTATACTTACATATCAAATCATTTGACTCTTTCTCAAAAGACTGTTCAAAACTTGCATTTAAAACACATGCTTATGGACTTATCTTTAAAGTTCAAGATCGACTTATAAAAACTGAAAACTCTTATACTTTTTTGAAACTCTACTTTACTTTCTCAAAAAAATAGTTTAAAACAATTGTATATTGTGATCTGATCATTTATGACTCGGGAAATCATACTGCATAAATATTGATGGAATATCTAGATTTCATAATTCTTACATATTGATGGGATACTCGACTGTCATACTAATCATGAATTATAGTTCTATTCTCAATATAACAAAATTATATGTTTGGGACTACTTAGTTCCCTTATACTCTTTCTCAAACTCCTCTCTACTTTCTCAAAATCTCAGTTTTAACAATAATATTTTATTTAAAAAATTCTCAATAAGAATTCAATGAATACTCAAGAATAGGGTTCATGTTGAAATATAGACATGAACGAATCAACTCAATAGAATTCTTATACTTTTTTCTTAAAGTCACTTTAGTTTTGAATGTGCATTAAAACATGTGATTAGGATATGCCGAATTTTCAAAGGTAAATGGAGCCTATATGAGCTAATAATACGAAGAGAAACGTGGGAACAACTTAAAGGAACATGAGCCTGATGAAACAAAGGAAAGAATCAGCCCAACAAACCCTGGCGTACTGTTGGCACAGGATCCCCGGCCCTAAAGTACTGAGATTGGGTATGGGCGCACAGCTGGCGCGCTGTCCCAGACCCCAAAGTACTAGGGCTGGGTTTGGGCGTACTGCTGGCGCGCGGCCCCAGCACTCCTGGCATACTGTTGGCTCATCGCCCCAACACTCTTGGCATACTGCTACACACCACCCCATCCCTTCCCTAGTGACTTCGACGATTTTTTTTTGTAAAATTCAAGCTCCAAACTAGTTTAGAATTGAGAAATTTCTCATAAACTCTTATTGTTTCTCAACCCAAAGCCAATACATAAAAACTTCCATACGATTTCTTTTTAAACATAACTTTACCAATTTATAGGGTTCATGTGATTCAAAGCATGAACGACATTACAAGATTCTAAAGAGAACAAGGAAATTAAACTTGAATTGTTAAAAGAACTAAATTAAATATCAAGAATCATGGATGGATCCTTTAGATGTAACAATTTCTTGACTAAATTTAGATGTATGGCATGAGAACAAATAAGTCCAACACTGTGAGAAGCCTTACATACCTGGAAAGAATAATGTTCTTGGCGAAAATCAACAATTCTTGAAGGACGCTTGGAAACCTAGTAGGAGAAGGAAAAGACCAAAATACCCTTCTAGAAACGAATGAGATGCCTTAAATATGAAAGCTTCACTCAAACGGGAATAACTTTTTACTCCGAGCTCGAAATTAAGCACACTTGGCAGCGTTGGAAAGAGGACTCAAAGACATTTAATTTTATAGGTAATGAGTCACATTATTCTGTATGTTATTAAAGATATGATCATTTGAAGTTGACCCAAGTAAAATCTCATATTGAAACGCAATCGGTATGAATACTTTCAACTCAACTTTGTGCTAGGGGATTGTAGTGACCTTAATTCATATAAAAAATCATTCCCACACTAAAAAATTAATGTTAACATCTAATATAAATCAAGGATATCTTGGTACAATCTTATTCACCAATGAAGAATAGTTCGACTCTTGACTTAGAAATTTTTGGGTGTTACATACGCGTATGTAGACACACAAATTTTATTGAATTTAATTTATACGAAATTTGAATTAAATCCATGTTTATTTGTATTGAATAATTAATATGGGCTTTACAAATAAATAAGTCCAGTTTTATTAAATTTGAGTCCAAGGTCCATTTTACCTTAAGCCCAACCTCGTGCCACATGTCACAGTGACTAGGCATCCAAGACCAACAAGGTGTTGTCACATGTCTAAATGAAGTAGTAGTCTCAGTCAAATTCAAGAACCAATCACAATCTTCTAAGTGTAAAAATGGCATCTTTTGGCCAATCGTAAGTAAACTTGTCCACCCCCTTACAACTATAACTAGTGGATGGACATGACATTCTAAAGGGGGAATTCTAAGAAAACTCTACAACAAGCCCAAGGGAAAGCGTTGGAGAAAGCTACAACACCAACTACACAGCTCTTCGAAGGAGTGGTCAACATAATTCTTCTCAGAGATTGACTTGAAATAATGAATTGCTGTCCGACATTCTCGGAGATCAAACACATCTCAAGGAGGTCTAAATCATCCTATATTTTAGAAATACGCTACTGACAGTCCTCAACTCACAGAGAACTTTATGAGAGAAGAATAAAGAGAACAACAGAATTACACTCACAAGATTCATCAATAAAAATCACATTTTCTTTTATTTATTTTGCTTGCTGTTAGTTTTCAGCGGTTAAGGAATTTTATTGCAAAGAAATTTTGCACGCCCAGTGGGACCAATTTTGCTCTTCATCTCTTCCTCCTGCATATCAAGAAAAACTTTAAGTTCAACTATTGCAATGGACTTCAAAAAGAACAATGAAGTTTTGGGCAAGTACTCTACTGTTGTCACATTTGTTGATTTTAGTGATGTTAATCCAATCACTCGACGCGAATTCAAGACAAGTTCCTTGAATGGATATGAATATTTGACCTCCTTGGAGATGAAAAGAAAAAGCAAGTCTCAAATGACACTCAAAACTGCAATCCCTGGAGAGCAACATTGCATGTAAGTTGTTTGATGACCTTTCTCGCTTTGGCTTCAACTTTGGTGAATCTACGAATTCAATAAATTCTTCAATTCCAACAAAGGTCAACACCTTCATGGTTGACGCAACTGACATGGACAAGAACTTTGCAATGATGGAGCAAACCATTGAAATCTTGAAGAAGTCTATTGATGATAAAAATCTCCAAATCGCCCAACTTATGAGCAAGTTAGATCTCTCCAACTCTGGAGAGTCACATCACAATTTAACAATGCAAAAAAAGTTGATGTTCCCACAAAGGTTGTTAAGTCTCAATGCACAAACCAATCTTCTTTTGTGGCTACTCTAATAGTTTAATAACTACAAGATATGATCACGAACACCATTAAAGCTCAATATGGTGGCCCACCACAAAGTTTCTTAGGATATACAAAGTCGTATTCTAAGAGAATCGAGGGTCTATAGATTCCAATTGGATACCAACCACCAAAATTGCTATAATTTGATGGGAGGGAAAATCCAAGGCAACATATTTGCCCATTTCGTCGAGACTTGTATCATTGCTGGTACATATGGTGATCTTCTTGACAAGCAATTTTTTTGTTCTTTAAAACAAAACACATTTGATTGGTATACAGACTTGGAGCCTGAATCATTTGATTGTTTGGAGCAACTGGAAAATTAATTTCTCGATCGTTTCTACAGTAGTTTTCGTACAGTGAGCATGATGGAATTAACAAACACAAAACAAAGTAAGAATGAACCCGTAGTGGACTACATCAATCATTGGCGAATGTTGAGCTTAGATTTCAAAGTTCAACTTTCTAAAATCTTTGCAGTTGAAATTTGTATACAAGGGATGCATTTATGCTTTCTATATATCCTTCAAGGAATTAAACCTTTAAGTTTTCAAGAATTAGCTGCACACAGCTCATGACATGGACTTAAGTATTGCAAATCATGTAATGATATCACCTGTCTTTAATCCAAGAAAAGACAATACACAATTCAAAGAGTCATTAAAATACACTACTAAAGAATCCATGGCGATAACCACAACTTCTACAAAGGCCTCTACAAGACAAAAGTTGAAATATAATGTGACGCATCAAAAAATTTAAGAAGTGATAAAGAAATCTACCTTGAAGGAGTTACAAGAGAAGGAGTATACCTTTCCAGACTTTGACGTTCTTGCGATTCTTGATGAGCTACTGCTAACTAAGAAAGTCATTGCACTCCCGAGTCAAAGCGGCCGAAAGAATCCAATAAAGTTTATGATCTTATGTATTGTAAATTTCACCGCATCATCGCTCATCACACCATAAATTGCTTTATTCTGAAATAAAAAGATCATGACATTGGTATGAGAGGAAAAGATCATAATTGAGGATGGTGAGACAGCTGAGACAAATCGTGCTAGTGCCAAACTTGATCATAAAAAAAATTCAATTTAGAAGCTCTTTCCTCTGTAGTATCTCTAAACATTGAAGAAGGTGTCATCATACTACAGTTCTAGAGCTTTGAATCAGTTGAAATTTCCACCTTGAAGAAAACAACAAACACATCCAAAGTATATGACTTCTCTTATGAAAAGAATGGCGATACTTGGATTTTGGTGACTCGCAAAAGGAAAAAGAATCAAGAGACTTATAAACCCCAACTTTCAGGAGTAGACACAAAATCAAGTGCAAATCAACTTCAACAATGCGAAAGTTAACACCAAATCAAAGTGTATGAATGCTTCATCACAAAATGTTAGAAGGACAATTACATTTATGGAATTATTTCCTAAAATGCTCCTTAATACACGCCTAAACTACAAGTTGAAATGATCCTCGACATACGAGCCTAAACAACTGTAATACCTCAGATCCAAAATGAAGAAAGTCCTAGTTTACAGAAAATCTAGTGCCAGTACCAACGGAACCACCCACGGACCGTAGGTAAGACCACAGATCGTAGGTGGGGTTCTGTCGTTAAGGCCCAAACCTTTATAGTCTCTGATCCCACCCACGATTGACCAATACGATCCGTTGTTGGACCTACGGACCGTAGGTGAGGGTTAGCAACCAGTTAGAGGGAAATTGTTATTGGGTCAACTTTAAACGGTCATACCTCTTAGCACAAAAGGAATTAGGTGGACCATGACCCATAAAATGGAAGATAATTGAATCCTCTTTCCAACGCCATTGAGTTTGCTAAAATTCCATCTTTGAGTAAAATGTTATACTCATTTTAGTGAAGCCATGTCGAGAAGATCATGAACGACAAACCCAAACGACGACCGGTAATCCAAACGACGGACCGTCGTTCCCTCCATGGATGGGCTTCGTCAGAATTAAGTCAGGGTCGTTTTGGTCATTTACCTTATGCGTTGGGCACTTAAACTACGTCGTTTAATGCCTAAACTACGTTGTCTTACTTTGTTTAAGCCTAATAACTTAGTCAAACATACCCAGAACCTTTATTCTCTAAAATTCACCAAGCCTAGAACAAAACAGAAGAGAAAAGAGGTGACCCAACCCTTCCAAGAACGCATCAGGTTTTCTTCAGTTCCAGCCATGAAATCAAAAGATTTCTCTATGAGATTCGTCACCAGGTACGTGGGGTTTCACTAGTGGGTTCCTTTCATCCACTAGGTCCCTAGAATTCAGTCAGATTATTGATTTCCTTTAACTTGTTTAGACCTAGGGTTTCTATAACTTTAGAAAATTATTGCGATGTAGTTGTTATAGTGTCCTTACTAAAAATATCATGTTTTTGTAACATTGTTGCTTAGTTCCTTGCATGAAACTCAGAATCCTAGTTCATGAATTACACTTGCTAGGTCCGTTTAAACATATATACATGCTCCAATTAAGAATGTTTCGTTGTCAGTGTTTAAATGTTGCATTCTCAAATTTGCATGTCAGAACATTGAGCTATCTAGTATTTCAGCTTTGCTATGTCATACACATTCTAGTTGGGAGTAGGCTTAGACCGAGTTGGACTAGGGTTTAGCGTACCCTTATAGTCCTAGAACTATGTGCCCCTATAGGTTAGGTCCCCTCTGTAGGCATCAGTTTTAGTGATCATGCCATTCATGCCTTTATACCCCTGACAAGGTATATTGGGTCCTCTCGATGGGGTGTATACATCGAACAATCGTGCATTTATTTCCCTGGCAAGGTATATTAGGTCCTCTCAATGGGGCATATACATTGGACTCCACGTTCAGCTCACGTGGTTTTATGGAGGTCAATAGTAGCTCCCACAGTCAGACTCTAGTGCATTTGGCTAGGTTTTCAGTTATACTTCAGTATTCAGTCTCAATATGTTATGTACTTGGTCTTTGCATTCAGTTCAGTTCTTTTCAGTATATATCATTACTTCGATCATGTTCAGATTATATCATTTTTCAGTATGCTTTGTTCAACTTATATGTTTGTTCAACTTTTATCCTATCCTGCATGCTCAATACCTTTCAAGTATTGACGCATACTCTGCGCTACATTTTTTCATGATGCAGGTTTAGGTCCTCAGCATTTAGATCAAGCGTAGATCGGTTCCCGATCCACATTCAATAGCTTCAGTGGTGAGTCCTCATCCTTCGAGGACGATAAACATGTTTTCAGATTTAGACTTTCATTTCAGTTTCAGTTTTGCTAGGGTTAGATGGGACATATTCCAACAACTCTAGTCAGTTAGAGGCTTTTTCAGACATAGTTTTAGATTCAGCTTTAGCGTTTGAATAATTGTTCAGTAACACTAAACTGTTAGAATTTTATATATATTTAGGACAGTATTGGGTATTCCCAATCATTTAGTTATCTCATGATATAGCTTCTGCATTAGTTCATCTTTTCATAGATATGTCCAGTTTGCTTTTGATATGCCAGCTCAGGGTTAGCTTGGGGTCATTCATGATCCTAGGTCTCATGTTTACGCCATGGGGTAGCCTCGAGGTGTGACAAACTTTGTATCAGAGCATTAGGTTTAAGAGTCCTAGGATATCTAAAAGCTGCAATAAGTAGAGTTCTTTTCATGGGTGTGAAGTGCACCACATCTAATGAGAGGGAGGCAACAAATTGGTTTAGGAAAACTTCACTTTCTTTTCTACTCTTATCGTGTGTAAGGTATGATCTGACTTCTCGTTCCTAGTTTGACATTATGCGTTTTAGATCATACCTCATCATAAAGATTACACAAGGAATGCTAATGCACGCAATGCTAACACAGTCCCTCTAGTCCCAGACCATGAGGTTTAGAATGCATAGTTTCAGAATGCGATCCAACTTTTGGCTCATAGTGTAGCCAACCAGAACAATCACCAGGCCCCAGTTCCTACTAACACTAATGTTGGATCAGCTGCAGCTAGAGTTCGAGATTTTGTTCGAATGAATCCGCCTGATTTTTTAGGGTTGCAAGTTGGTGAGGACCCACATAATTTCATTGATACGGTTAAGAAAGTCTTTGGAGTGATGCAACTGACTGGTAGTGATAGGGTGGAATTGGCATCCTACCAGCTTAAGGATGTGGCTCACATATGGTTCACTCAGTGGAAACACAACAGGGGCTACTCTGTCTTTTGTAACTCCCTATATAGCAGTAAACTTCGGTGTCAGTCCAAAAACTCTTTTAGAAATCTTCTTTATCTCTACTCCAGTTGGTGACCCAGTTATAGCTAGATGGGTTTACAGAAATTGCCTTGTCACAGTCTCTTAGAAATTCACCTTAGCAGATCTTGTAGAGTTAGAAATGGTAGATTTCGATATCATTATAGGCATGGATTGGTTACAATCCTGTTATGCCTTAGTCTATAGTAGAACTAGGATCGTTTGGTTCTAGTTTCCAATGAGCTAGTCTTAGAATGAAAGGGTAGTAGCTCAATGCCTATATGTCACGCCCCGAGCCTACACCTCGGACGTGGCTGGCACTCGAGAACCATTGATGGCCCCAAGCGAACCCTTGGCCTGACTTACTTACTCAGCGGAAGACTTAAAAGCATTAATGCAAGGATTCAATGCATCTCTACTCAACTATTTAATAAAATAACTTAGAACGTTAAAGGTCAAACATTTAACTTGGCCAAAGTGGCAACTTAAGTCTTAATATAAGAAATAACAATGTAAAGACAACTGAACTACTAACTATCTATAAAGCCTCTAAAATAAGGAGGGATGTCGGTACAAGACCCCCGATCATCCTAACAACTAAAGTACTAAAATATGTAAAAGGATCCCTCCGAAAAGCAAGGAGACTCACCAAGTGACTCTGAGTGCTCAACTGGATCAACAAGGCGCTGGATGGTGATCCTGGTTACCTGTGTCTGCATCATAAAATGATGTAGGCTAAATGTAATTAGTACATTGAATCTACGAGAATGCGAGTGGAATACTAAACAAGACATAAACTTGAAAGGAATTTGAAAAGAATACTTACCTTGGCTTTACTCAACTCATGAATAACTCAACTCAAATGCAAAGTAAACAACTATAATGGTGCAGTTGTACAAAGCATTTTAAACAGGAGGTAGCAACTCAATTTGTTAAATAAATGCAATAACAAATTAGTTTACATATAAAGTAATAATACTGTGGGAGTTTCTCTAACCAACAACCACAACTATGAGCCTAAGTGATGATACAACGTCTTGCCCATGCTGCCAAAACTGTCCTATACTTTGCCGTCATATAGAACGCCTTAACTAAGTGGATCCACTAGTCTATGCTATAAAGCACTAAGGAATCAGTTAAAATGTATGATCCTTTCTACCCATGATGGCTACATGGTTTATGGAGACTTGAGTTATTATGAACTCGCGTCACCATATCGGTGCTAAATACTACTCACAGAATATACTCAACTCATATGTTTTTAAAACAAAACTCTTTCTTTGGTTTGAGATAATTACTCAAAACTTAGCTTAAAAGCACTCTTGGAAATCGGTGTTTCTTTCTTGCTTAAATGTGAAAACATTTTAAATCTTGGAAACATTTAGTTCCCGTATAATATTTGAAAAATGAAATTTACTCTTACTATTTAATCAACTCAAAGTTTAAGTCTTAAAACAAGTTAAAACGGTTGTAAAAGACTTTTGGAAAACTCTATGAACTTCTCTTGACTTAACTCTTAACCTTTTGACCTGAATCTTAACTTTCCTTGAATTGAAGTATGGATTCAAGGCTTATGAATTCATGTTAATGATGATTTCATGACGTTTAGATGTACCTTAGAGTATAGAAATCAACTAGAAAACATAGGTATGTTGATAAGGAACTAGTACGGAAAGAAGGGGGAATAATAGGAAGAACTGGCGTCCTTGGCGCTCTGAGAGGCGCAGGGCGCCAGAGACCAAACTTCAAAACTGAAGTTGTGGTGCTCTGGCTGGTGCGTCTCCCCAGAGCCCAAACTTTAGACACTGAAGTGGGGTGCTCTGGCTGGTGCGGCGCCCCAGACCTCTGCCTAGAAATCTCTAATTTTTCTCATTCATTTTTCAACTCTAAACCCTCTAATTTCCCTTGGTTCTTTCCCCTAACACTAAGAATCAACTATATCATCAATATATGTAAGATTCTAATTGACAACACACCTCAAAGCATGAATCAAACTCAATAAACTTCAACAACAAGAACCAACAAGATTTCAAACGAATTATCATCAAGAACTTGTAATATTTGTTTTCAAAACTACACAACTTCACTTAATTGAATCATGATTGGGGCATGGGTGAACTAACCCAACGCTATGTGATATCACATACCTCGTAGGATTGAATCCTTGGCGAAATCCACAACCAAAATTGCACGATCTTGACGAATTTTGTCTTTTCTTCTCCTTTCTCCTCTTTTCTCTTTTCTACAAGCCCTAGTGTGAGTTTCCAATTGTTTCAACTGATATAATTCTGATTATACCCCAATTAAACTCCTAAAAATGAAATAAAATAATTGGGTAAGGAAAAGACCAAACTACCCTTCCAAAATCCAGATTAAACTCTCCTTATTTGAACAACCCAACTTCAAATGAGCCTACCTCACTCATACGAACTCAAAATTGCGCAAACTCGACAGCGTTGAAAGATAATTCCAAGATATTTTCTACGATATCTGAAAGAACACCTTACTCATCCTGAGATAGGAGTTATGGTCATTTGAAGTTGACCAAAAAAACTCAAACTTAACTTTACCAATTTTCCATATTTTTCATTCTTTCCTAAAATGACTCTTTCCAATTCTAACTCTTTCTAATTCTTTCAAATAGCGAGATATTACAATATCTCCCCCTTGGGAACATTCGTCCTTGAATTAGATTACTCTTATTAGGCTAAGGGTGTTACATCTAACATTCAACTCAACACCCAACAATCAAATCTAACACATCAAGCATATAAATTAAAGAGTACTAAGAAGAGAATTAGTACCTTGGTCTTGAATTTCTCCAGGCTCAAAGAGATGTGGATATCTCTTCTTCATATCCTCCTCAGCATCCCAAGTAGCTTCCTCAACAAACCAATTTCTCCAAAGAACATTGACTGATGGTACTTCCTTGGTCCTTAACTTGCAGACCTGCCGGTCTAGAATCTAAACATGGATTTCCTCATAAGACAAGCTATCCTTGATACCAATATCTTCTGTTGGTATGATAAGTGAAGGATCTCCCATGCACTTCTTCAATCATGGAAACATGAAATACCGGATGGACCGCTGCTAACTCTTGTGGTAGCTCCAACTCATAAGCTACTTTGCCAATCCTCTTGGATATGCTATAAGGACCAATATACCGGGGACTAAGCTTCCCTTTCTTACCAAATCTTATAGCACCCTTCATGGGTGAAACTTTCAAGTATACCCAATCATCTACTTAAAAATCTAACTCCCCTCTCCTAACATCAGTGTAGGATTTCTAACGACTCTGCGCTGTTTTCAACCTCTGTTGAATGAATTCTGTTTCTCCATAGCTTCACCAACTTCAAACCATCCAATTGGAGATCAACATCTTCTCCCATAAAGAGCTTCATAAGGAGCAATTTGGATGCTAGAGTGGTAACTATTATTGTAAGAAAATTCAATAAGAGTTAGGTGATCATCCCAATTACATTTGAAATAAATCACGCAAGCCCTCAACATATCCTCTAAGGTCTGAATAGTGCGCTCTGCTTGACCATCCGTCTGAGGATGAAAGGTAGTACTTAAGTTCACCTTTGAACCCAAGCCTTTCTGAAAAGATTTCCAGAACTGTGCAGTAAATTGCGCACCCCTGTCTGAAATAATCGAAACTGGCACCCCATGAAGTCTAACCACCTCTTTAATATACAACTTAGCATAATCTTCTGCTGAATGTGTAGTCTTTAGCGGTAAAAAGTGGGTTGATTTTGTCATTCTATAAACAATCACCCAAATAGAATTATGCTGCCTGCGAGACCTTGGTAAACTTGTGATGAAGTCCATATTGATCATCTCCTACTTCTACTTCGGGAGTTCTATATTCTGAGCCATACCACCGGGCCTTAGATTCTCTACTTTAACTTGTTGGCAATTCGGAAACTTAGCAACAAACTCTGCATTGCCCTTCTTCATACTACTCCATTAATAAACTTCTCTCAAGTCTCGATACATTTTTGTGTAACCCAGATGGATAAAATATCTGGAGCTATTACCTTCCTCCATGATCCTTTCTTGGAGTTCATCCACCCTTGGTACACATAACCTACCTTGATACATCAATAATCTATCTCCCCCTTGTTCAAAAGCCATTAGTTTTCTCTTATGAACATTTGCCTTTAATTCAAGAAAAATAGGATCTTGGTCTTGCTTCTCTTTAACTTCAAACACTAATGATGATTCAACCCCATTCATCACACTACTCCTTCTTCTGTGGAATCCATTAGTTGAACTCCTAAGCGTGAAAGTCTGTGCACATCTTTTGCTAACTCTCTCTTATCTTTCTCAAAATGGGTGGTACTACCCATAGACAACCTGCTCAAGGCATCGGCAACAACATTAGCCTTACCTAGGTGATAAATAATACTCATGTCATAATCCTTGAGTAATTATAACAACCTCCTTTGCCTGAGATTAAGCTCTTTCAAAGTAAACACATACTGAAGACTCTTGTGGTCTGTGAACACATCCACATGAACACCATAAAGATAATGTCGCCATATTTTCAAAGCAAATACTACGGCAACCAATTCTAGATCATGGGTTGGGTAATTCTTCTCATGAACTTTCAACTATCGGGAGGCATAAGCTATAACCTTGCCATTCTGCATTAACAAACAACCTAAACCAACTTTAGACGCATCACAATATCCAACAAAACTTTGTGTACCTTCTGGTAAGGTCAATACTGGGCAGTAGTCAACCTCTTTTCCAATTCTTGAAAACTTTTCTCACAAGCTTCAGACCATTGAAACTTCACTGTTTTCTGAGTTAACTTGGTCAAAGGGGATGAAATAGACGAGAACCCCTCTACGTACCTTCTATAATATCTAGCCAACCCTAAGAAACTCCTAATATCAGTTGGGGATGTAGGTCTAGGCCAATTTTGCACTTCCTCTATTTTTTGGGTATCAACTTCAATTCCCTCTCCAGACACAATGTGGCCTAAGAATGCCACAGACTCAAGCCAAAACTCACACTTAGAGAACTTGGCATATAACTCTCTATCCTTTAAAGTTTTGAGAACTATTCTTAAGTGACCAACATGATCTTCTTTAGTCCTTGAATAGATTAGTATGTCATCAATGAATACGATAACAAACATATCTAAATAAGGTTTGAATACTCTATTCATAAGGTCCAAGAATGTTGCAGGCGCATTGGTCAAACCAAAGGACATAACTAGGAACTCATAATGACCATAACGGGTCCTGAATGCTGTCTTTGGAATATCACATTCCCTTACCCTCAACTGATGGTAGCCTGATCTGAGGTCTATCTTAGAGAAATAGGTAGCACCATGAAGCTGATCGAAAAAATCATTAATTCTCGGAAGAGGATACTTATTCTTGATGGTAACCTTGTTCAACTGGCTGTAATCTATACATATCCTAAGGGAGCCATCTTTCTTTCTCACAAATAAGACCGGAGCGTCCTAAGGTAAGACACTTGGCCGAATGAAACCTTTATCTAGGAGGTCTTTCAACTAATCCTTCAGCTCTTTTAACTCTGCTGGTGTCATTATGTATGACGGAATAGATATAGGACGAGTATCTCGAAGAGTGTCTATACTGAAGTCTATTTCTCTCTCAGGAGGGACTCTGAGAAGATCATCAGGAAAGACTTCTGGAAACTCTTTTATTACTGAAACTGACTGAATAAGAGGTATCTCAACACTAGAATCATTAACTCGAACTAAGTGATATACACACCCCTTGGAAACCAACTTTCTCGCCTTAAGGTACGAAATGAAATGACCCTTAGGCACTGCTGAACTGCTACTCCACTCTATAATTGGCTCATTAGGAATTTGAAACCTAACAACTCGAGTTCAACAATCAATAGAGGCATAACAGGCATGAAACCAATCCATACCTAGAATGACATAAAAAACTACCATGTCTAACTCGACTAAATCAGCCATGGTGTTCTTGTGATTGATGGAAATGACAAAATCATGATATACTCGCTCAACTAGAATAAACCCACCAATAGGTGTAGAAACACAAAAGGGCTCACAAAGCTTCTCAGGGAGGACATCAAAATTCATTTCAACATAAGGAGTCACAAAAGATAAACTTGCTCCTGGGTTTAGCAAAGCATAAACATCAAGAGTAAAGACTTTGATCATACCAATGATAACATCTGGAGAATTCTCTTCCTCTTGACGACTAGTGATCGCATAAAGGCAGTTTGCTCCTCCGCTAGTACCGGAAGTAGCTCCTTTAGGTATAGCTCTGTCTGGTGGAGCAACTAATAAAGATTGGGCTCTATTTCCCTGATTCCCATTACCTCGTCGGTTCTTGGGGCACTCTTTCATGAAGTGACCCTCTTGTCCACACTTGAAGCAACATGTGAAGCCATCGCGACACTTACCTGCGTGGTTCCTACCACACTTAGCACATATAGGAGCCCAGGTACCTCTTTGTGCCACACTACCCTGAGACTGTGCAGGTCTAGCTCTGAAGTTCTACGAATTTTGACCATTATACTTACCTTTGTTTATGGGTGTAAGTGCACTAGTAGATGATGGAGCAGGTCCCTTTTTCTTTTGCTAAAAGGACGAATGGTTCACATTACTCCTTTGCTGCCCGGACTCACTCCTTGTCTTAGCTTTCTTGTTTCTAAATTCCTCTCTATCCCTCAGCTTCTCTTCCTCAACCTGCTGCACATAAACCATCAACCTTGCTATATCCATGTCACATATTAGCATCACAACCTTACCTTCCTTACTCGACAAATGAGATAGCCCAGCAACAAACAAATTCATCCTACTCCTCATATCTGCAACCATCTCCGGAGCATATCGGGAAAGTTGGGTAAACTTCAAACCATACTCATGAACACTTAGAGGATCCTGCTTAAGGGTAGTGAATTCTTGTACCTTGGCTTCTCTTAGTTCACGGGGGGAAGAAACGCCCCAAGAAAGCCTCCTCAAACATAGCCCAAGTCAAAATTGGTGCACCCTCAGCTCTACCCTTCTTCCATTGGTCAAACCAAGTCCTAGCAACATTCTTCAGCTGATATGCAGCTAGTTCAACTCACTCATCATCGACAACGTGCATAACTTCAAATGCCCTTTGCAGCTCCTCAATAAAGTTTTATGGATCCTCAGTAGTACTTAAACTAGTGAAACTTGGAGGATTCATCCTCAAGAACTCTCGGATCCTCGAAGTATCAGCCACTTCCTGTCTAGCTCATATTTGTTGCCCAACCTGGTTAGTCACAGCTTGTCTCAACATTAGAATCACTTCTCTAAACATAAACTAGTGAAACTAGGTGCATTAGGTACCCCTAGCTCTTTAACGCTCCTCCTAGTAGGACGACCTCGGAAATATCTTCGTGGAGGCATGATCTGAAAGACACGCGCAAGCATGAGTTAGAAGAAACTTTTTAGAGATCAAACTCTAATGCACGAAATGAGTGTGAAAGAAGTGAAAAAATTCCCTAAGTGTCACAGCCTCCTAATTATAGATGTGGTGCGCTTCACACCGATAAATAGGACTCTACAAACACGGCTTCATAGACTCCCTACGACTCTTGAACTCTGAGCTCTCATACCAAGTTTGTCACTCCCCGAGCCAACACCCCCGACGTGGCTGTGAGTCGAGAACTATTGTTGGCCCCAAGCGAACCCTTGGCCTAGCTTACTTACTCAGTGGAAGACTTAAAAGCATTAATACAAGGATTCAATGCATCTCTACTCAACTGTTTAATAAAATAACTTAGAACGTTTAAAGGTTAAGCATTCAACTTGGCCAAAGTGGCAACCTAAGTCTTAACATAAGAAATAACAATGTAAAGACAACTGAACTACTAAAAGTCTATAATGCCTCTAAAACAAGGAGGGATGTCGCGATAAGACCCCCAATAATCCTAATAACTAAAGTACTAAAATAATGTAAAAAGAGCCATTTGAAAAGAAAAGAGGCTCACCAACTGACTCTGAGTGCTCAACTTGATCAACGAGGCATTGGATGTTGATCTTGGTTACCTGTGTCTGCATCTTAAAATTATGCAGGCCAAATGGTATCAGTACATTGAATGTACGAGTATGCGAGGGGAATACTAAAAAAGACATAAGCTTGAAAGGAATCTGAAAATAACACTTACCTTGACTTTACTCAACTCATGAATAACTCAACTCAAATGCAAAGTAAAAAACAATAATGGTGCAGTTGTACAAAGCATTTAAAATAGGAGGGCAACTTAATTTGTTAAAGAAATGCAATAACAACTCAGTTTACATATAAAGTAATATAATACTATGGGAGTTTCTCTAACCGACAACCACCACTATAAGCCTAAGTGATGATACAACGTCTTGCCCATGCTGCCAGAATTGTCCTATACTTTGCCGTCATATAGAACGCCTTAACTAAGTGGATCCACTAGTCTATGCTAAAAAGCACTAACGAATCATCTAAAAAGTATGATCCTTTCTACCCATGATGGCTACATGGTTTATGGAGACTTGAGTTATTATGAACTCGCGTCACTATATCGGTGCTAAATACTACTCCCAAAATATACTCAACTCATATGTTTTTTTAAAAAAATTCTTTCTTTGGTTTGAGATAATTACTCAAAACTTAGCTTAAAAGCTCTCTTGGAAATCGGTGTTTCTTTACTTGCTTAAATGTGAAAACATTTTAAATCTTAGGAATACTTGTTCCCATATAATCTTTGAAGAAATGAACTTACTCTTGCTCTTTACTCAACTCAAAGTTTAAGTCTTAAAACAAAGTTAAAACATTTGTAAAAGACTTTTGGAAAACTCTATCAACTTCTCTTAACATAACTCTTAATCTTTTGACCTGAATCTTAACTTTCCTTGAATTGAAGTATGGATTCAAGGCTTATGATCTCATGTTAATGATGAATTCATTATGTTTAGACGCACCTTAGAGTATAGAAATCAACTACAAAACATAGGTACGTTGATAAGGAACTAGTATGGAAAGAAGGGGGAAGAATAGGAAGAACTGGCGTCCCTGGCGCTCTGAGAGGTGCAGGGCGCCAGAGATCAAACTTCAGAACTGAAGTTGTGGTGCTCTGGCTGGCGCGTCTCCCCAGAGCCCAAACTTCAGACACTGAAGTGGGGCGCTCTGGCTAGCGCGACACCCCAGACCTCTGCCCAGAAATCTCTGATTTTTCTCCTTCGTTTTTCAACTCTAAACCCTCTAATTTCACTTGGTTCTTTACCCAAACACTTAGAATCAACTATATCATTAATATATGTAAGATTCTACTCAAACCACACCTTAAATCATGAATCAAACTCAATAAACTTCAACATCAAATACCCACAAGATTTCAAACAAATTATCATTAAGAACTTGTAATATTTGTTTTCAAAACTACACAACCTCGCTGAATTGAATCATGATTGGCATGTGGGTGAACTAACCCAACGCTATGTGATATCAAAAACCTCGTAGGATTGAATCCTTGGCGAAATCCACAACCAAAATTGCACGATCTTGACGAATTTTGTGTTTTTTTCTCCTTTCTCCTCTTTTCTCTTTTCTCCAACCCCTAGCGTGAATTTCCAATTGTTTCACCTGATCTAATTCTAATTAAACTCCAATTAAACTCTTAAAAATGATATCAAATAATTGGGTAAGTAAAAGACCAAACTACCCTTCCAAAATCCGGATTAGACTCTCCTTATTTGAACAACCCAACTTCAAATGGGCATATCTCACTCATACAAATGTGGAATCGCGCAAACTTGGTGGCTTTGGAAAGATAATTCCAAGATATTTCCTATGGTATCTGGAAGCACACCTAACTCATCTTGAGATAGGAGTTATGGTCGTTTGAATTTGACCAAAAAAACACAAACTTAACTTAACTTAACCAATTTTCCAGATTTTTCTTGCTTTCCTAAAATGACTCTTTCCAATTCTAACTCTTTCTAGTTCTTTCAAATAGCGAGATGTTACACTATAGGTTGAATCATATCTTACCTTAAGGCCAGAAAGATGATCTCTAGAGGGTGGTGTAGCACATGTTGAGGAAAAGGGAAGGAAATAACAAAAAATGTTTATCGGCTTGCTCGCTTAGGAGTTAGTCTTACGGAAACATCAGAGGGTGGTGTGATAGTCCAGAATAGATTAGTACCTTCATTGGTAGTGGAGGTAAAGGAAAAGCAGGACATTGATCCTATATTGTTCCAGTTGGAAGGTGTAGTTCATCAACAGAAAGTAGAGGTTTTTCCCAAGGGGGAGATGGTCGCTTATGTGTTCCTAAGGTGGATGAGTAGGTGAAGCAACCTTGATTGGGCCAGATTCGGTTTATGAGGCTATGGGAAAAAGTTCAGCTCGGCAGAAATAGACATAAGACAGAAGTCCTATGCAGAGGAACTTAGAGTTCAGGATAGATGATTGGGTTTTCCTGAAAGTATCACATATAATGGGGGTGATGAGATTTGACAAGCTTGGAGAAGTCAGTCTGTAGAGAGGGCTACTTGGGAAGCAAAGGCAGCCATGAAGGCCAAGTATCCTCATCTCTTTCCTTCCAATTCCGTTTCAGCTTGAGATAATAGTTCCTCTCTAGTCTCTCAGTTTACTCGTGCGTAAATTCAGTCTTAGTACCTTGTTCCTCCAGTTTTTCTTGCATTTTCAGCATATATGCATGTTCTTGGAACTTAGTTCAGTTTGATATCAATTTCTAATACTTAGTGGTAGGGATTGCAGCTCCTTCCCTCCATACCCAACAAATTTAGACCTTTATTCAAGGACGAATGTTACCAAGGGGGAGATAATGTACCACCTCGGATCTCAAAATGAAGAAAATCCTAGTTTTCACAAAATCTTGTGCTAGTACCAACGGAACCACCCACGGACCATAGGTAGGACCACGGACTGTAGATTGGGTTTCGTCGTTAAGGCCCAAATCTTTATAGTCTCTGATCCCACCCACAGTTGACCAGTATGGTCCATTGTTGGACCTACAGACCGTAGGTGAGGGTCAACAGCCAGTTAGAGGGAAATTGTTGTTGGGTCAACTTCAAACGGTCATAACTCTTAGCCCGAAAGGAAGTAGGTGGCCCATGACCCATCAAATGAAATATAATTGAATCCTTTTTCCAACGCCATCGAGTTTACTAAAATTTCATCTCCAAGTAAAAATTTATGCTCATTTTAGTGAAGCCCTATTGGGGAAATCATGAATGACGAACCCAAACGACAGTCGGTAGTCCAAACGATGGACCGTCGTTCCCTCCATGGATGGGATTCGTCAGAATTAAGTCAAGGTCATTTTGGTCCTTTACCTTAGGCGTTCGGCACTTAAACTACATCAATCGATGCCTAAACTATGTCATTTTACTCCGTTTAAGCCTAATAACTTAGTCAGACATACCCAAAACATTTTTCTCTAAATATCACCAAGCCTAGAATGAAAAAGAAGAGAAAAGAGGCGACCCAACCCTTCCAAGAACGTAACAGGTTTTCTTCAGTTCCAGCCCTAAAATCAAAACATTTCTCCGTGAGATTCATCACCAAGTATGTGGGATTTCACTAGTGGGTTCCTTTCATGCACTAGGTCCCTAGAATTCAGTCAAATTCTTAATTCCCTTTGTATTGTTTAGACCTAGGGTTTCTAGAATTTTAGAAAATTGTTGCGACTTAGCTGTTATAGTGTCCTTAATCTGATTATCATGTTTTCATAACATTGTTGCTTAGTTCCTTGCATGAAACTCAGAACCCTAGTTGGGTAGATTCTTTTACCTCATGAATTACACTTGTTAGGTCAGTTTAAACAGAGATACATGCTCCAGTTAAGAATGTTTCATTGTCAATGTTTAAATGTTGCATTCTCAGATTTGAATGTTTTAGTTTTTTTGTGTCATACACATTCCAATTGGGAGTAGGCTTAGACCGAGTTGGACTAGGGTTCAGCGTACCCTCATAATCCCAGAACTACGTGCCCCCATAGGTTAAGTCCCCTCTGTGGGCTTCAGTTTTAGTGATCACGCCATTCATGCCTTTATACCCTTGACAAGGTATGTTGGGTCCTCTAGATAGGGGGTATACATCGAACAATCATGCCTTTATACCCCTAGCAAGGTATATTGGATCCTCTCAATGGGGGCGTATACATCGGACTCTACGTTACGTGGTTTTATGTCAGTCAATAGTAGCTCCCACAGTTAGACTCTAGTGCATTTGGCAAGGATTTCAGTTATACTTGAGTATTCAGTTTTAACATGTTATGTACTTGGTCATTGCATTCAGTTCAGTTCTTTTCAGTATATATCAATACTTCTATTATGTTCAGATTATCTTATTTTTTTCAGTATGTTTTGTTTAGATTATATGTTTTGTTCAGCTTTTATCCTATCTTGCAACTCCGTACCTTCCAAGTACTGACACATACTCTACACTACATTTTTTCATGATATAGGTTCAGGTCCTCAGCATTTCCATCACGCGTAGATCGATTCCCGATCAACATTCAGCAGCTTCAATGGTGAGTCCTCATACTTCGAGGACGATAGACATATTTTCAGATTTAGACTTTCATTTCAGTTTTAGTTTTGCTAGGGTTAGATGGGGACATGTCCCAACAACTCTAGTCAGATAGAGGCTTTTTCAGACATAGTTTTAGATTCATCTTTAGCATTTGAGTGATTGTTCAGTATCACTTAACTCTTAGAATTTTATATATATTCAGACCAGTATTGGGTATTCCCCATCATTCATTATCTCATGAAATAGCTTTCGCATTACTTCATCTTTTCATAGATATGTCTAGTTTGCTTATGATATGCCAGCTCAGGGTTAACTTGGGGTCACTTGTGATCCTAGGTCCCGTGTTTACACCCAAGGGGTAGCCTCGGGGCGTTACAACTACAAGTTGAAATGCTCCTCGAAACATGAGCCTAAACTGCAAGTTACAATGCTCCCTAACATATTAGCCTAAACTACAAGTTGAAATACTCCTCAACATATGATCCTAAACTGCAAGTTGAAACACTCCTTGACGCACAAGCCTAAATTCCAAGTTGCAACGCTTCTGGATGCACGAGCCTAAACTGCAAGTTGAAATGCTCCTCGATGCACAAGCCTAAATTGGAAATTACAATGCTCATCAACGTACGAGCCTACTCTACAAATTACAATGCTCCTTAAAGTACGAGCATACAATGCATGTTACTCCTGGCCCGCAAAAGTATGAATAGTGTACGACCTAAAAAAACTCACCATCTTGAACGATAGTATGACTTGACCCTCCTCACTGAGGCACGTAGGCGCTTGGATTAGTCACTCTATGCTTAGTCACATGAGTAAAAAAATGAATATAAATTTTTGGCATTATGTGATCATCATAATAGCTCTTTAAAATTACATAGCTAGAACGTGAGTTTAAATGTGTTACACATGAGCAAAGGAGAAGAGCTAAGCAAGACAAAGTCTTAGTTGACTTCAAAGGCGTATTTGTGAAAATCAGTAAAAGGCTTGGCCGTGATTTTTATATATATTACAGTTCTTGGAGTCGACTTCACAATTAAAAAATTGGCCCGTAAGTCAAAGGTTTCTACTAAATTATGAATTTTCTACCTTTGTCGCTCAAAGCTGAAAAGAAAAAAGACCATCATATTTTGGAGTTGATCGGAGCAGACTTCAAAGGCATATTTGTGAAAATTCATAAAGTATTTCACCGTGATTTTTACACATATTGTAGTTCTTTAAGTTATCTTTCCAATGGAACAAGAAACTCATGATTTAGACACTCCTACTTCGAGTTATGAATTTTCTACTACAGACACACGAAGCTGAAGAGCCTAGTAAGAAAGAATTGTGGGCTTACTTTGAAAGGTATGTATGTAAAAATCATTAAATCTTTTGGCCTTGAGTTTTATACATAGTGTAGATATTTAATCCGTCTTTTCAACAGAAAAAGAAAATCATGATTTCGGTACTTCTACTTCGAGTTATGAATTTTTTACCACAGACATGCATAGTTGAAGAACCGAGAAAGACAGAATTGTGAGCTGACTTCGAAGCAACATTTGTACCAATCCGTAAAGTCTTTGACCGTGATTTTTACACATATGATAGTTTTTTTTGTCTCTCTTTCCAATGGAAAAAGAAACTCATGATATCAGTACTCCTACTTCGAGTTATCAATTTTCTACTATAGACGCGCGAAGCTGAAGATCTGAGTAAGAAAGAATTGTGAGCTAACTTCAAAGTAATATTTGTATCAATCCATAAAGCCTTTGACCGTGATTTTTACATATATTGTATTTCTTTGAGTCATTTTCCCAACAAATTAAGAAACTTATGATTTCAACACTCATACTTTGAGTTATGATTTTTTTACTACAGACGTGCAAAGCTGAAGATCCAAGCAAGATAGACTTATGAGCTAACTTTGAAGTGACAAGTTCATTCCGCCAACGTTGTAAGAAAGGTAAATTCTCCAAGTGGTCTCTCACCAAGTCTCCAATGAAACCTAAAGCAGCCGATTGTCTTAAATAACTCTGCAATGAAGGTTTAAGGTGAAGCACCAAATGATTGTTTGTCAAATCCTCAATTGAAAAGGTCGATTTCACACTAAATTGTTATCTACGAAATCTACAATCAAAAGTGTAGGTACACCATGTGTTCCTTTCTAATCACGATCTTCTTGATAAGATATCAAAATCGTTGGTGCTCCTTATTAAACCTGCAAAGAGAAGAATTAAAAAAAGTGATGAAGCCCATGATAGTAATTGCCTAAGCTTCTCGATTCTTCAAGATTGAGCGCTTGGTTGGTCTTAATAACATGAAGGTTCAAATTAATAGTATGTATTTGTGTCAAACAACACAACGCATGCTTCATTGTGGATATTGCTTCAGATCGGTCTGGTAAATATTGGGTCAAACTTTGACACTCATCATGGTGAACATTAGTTCTAAGGACATGAAACTTCAAGTTGTGGCCGTGTTTATTTTTGAAAGATTTATCATGCTAGTCTGTCATTTCATGATAAACAATTGTCTCTTTATACATGAAAGAGGACATTGACATGAAAGGATACACAGAACTAGTAAGGAAATATCTACAAATAAGGAAAACGAATCATGTATATTAAGAAGGAGATATGATGTACACCAAGTATGGAATCATTATAGATGATGATTTTCAGAATAAGAATATGAGATATTCCTCATACTATGTACCAAAAGAAAATCACAAGATGCCTTTTCCTACTAAAGGAGAAGATTTTTTTTTTGCATCTCTCTACTAAATGAGGAAGATCTTCCTTATATTTTTCCCTTCTATCGATTTCATGATTGACTTATGCTACTTCCCTTTTACAAAATTTAAAAGGTGAAATCTTGGTGGTAAATGGTCGCAATAATTTGACTTTTGATGAGATTTTAGATGAGTGCAAACAAAAATTCAAGATCGATCTACATTGTTCAAATTGCAAGACAATCATGCAAAAGACAAGTTAAAATCTCAATCATTAGCCAAAAAGTGAGGAGTCAATCAGAATGATCCAAACTTGTGCCCTTATTCTCTAATTAAGATAAAAATTATATTTGGCCAATACTGTCTTAGCATACCTTTTTTTTTCTAACGTACAAAAATAATGCTTATCAATGTGATTTGTGACCAATAAGAAATTGGGCCAGACATGAGTTTTCACACAAATTGTTGGCTCTAATGATACTTCAAGACTCAACAAGTCTACACTTCGACAAGCCTTGAAGTAGGGGGCATCTGTAGACACACAAGTTTTGTTGGATTTAATTTATATGAAATTTGGATTAAATCTATGCTTATTTAGATTGAATGATTAATTTGGGTTTTAC
Source organism: Solanum verrucosum (assembly GCF_900185275.1). NCBI lineage: Eukaryota > Viridiplantae > Streptophyta > Magnoliopsida > Solanales > Solanaceae > Solanum > Solanum verrucosum. The sequence goes on from NW_026020240.1 coordinate 572,252, forward strand.
AAATAAATAAGTCCATTTTTATTAAATTCAAGTCCAAGGTTCATTTTACCTGGAAGCCCAAGCCCATGCCACGTGTCACAATCACTAGGCATCCAAGACCAACAAAGTGATAAAATATGTCCAAATGAGGTGGTAGTCCCAGTCCAATGCAAGAACTAATCACAGTCCCCCAAGTGTCAAAATGACATCCTTTGAGCAATCATAAGCAACTTTGTCCACCCCTACAACTATAAATAGATTATGGACATGACATTTTAAAGAGCGCATTCTAAGAAAATTCTACAACAAGCATTGGAGCAAGTGTTGGAGAAAGCTACAACACCAACTACATAGCTCTTTGAAGGGGTGGTTTACAGAGTTCTTATCAGAGATTGACTTGAAATGACGAATTGCTTCCCGATATTCCCAGAGATCAAACACATCTCAAGGAGGTCTACACCATCCTACATTTGAGAAATACGCTACTGACATCCCTCAAATCACGAAGAAGTTTAGGAGAGAAGAATTAAGAGAACAAAAAAATTGTACTCACAAGATTCATCAATAAAAATCACATTTTCTTTTATTTATTTTGCTTGTAGTTAATTTTTAGCGCTTAAGAAAATTTATTGCGAACAATGTACTATACTCCCCCTGATTAAAACATCACTTAATTCTTGTAATGGATGCTTCCCAATCTTATATTTAACTTTTCAAATATTCATATTAGTTGTATCAATATTTTTTTCTTGTCTCTTGAATATGTTGAGTTCAACTTAATACATCCTTGAAAATCACTTAGTTTTTTATCTCATTGGCGTAGAAAAATTGCTCATTCGACTTGTTTGTAGCAATAGCCAAGTGACAAAGACTTTCATGATAGTAAAATTGACTGTCTTGTAGTGTAATATGATATGATAGTATTTCCACATGAAAACAAATATATCTCTTCAGATTAAGCTTTATATAAATCAAATGATTCTCTATAAACCAATAAATCTTGACAAGATTGATTAGATTAAATAAATGGGTAAATTAAAATTTGATTCACTTTGATATTTTTTATCGATATGAGTAATAAAATTACCATATTATGAATAATAATAGCAGGATACATAAGTGCACCAATTGCACTATGACATAATATTTTGTAACCTTTTTAATGAAATCAAAATTGATCTTTATGTTAAGAGATTCCACAATCATTAAGGTACTATTTAATGGAATCACTTTAAAACCTTTGTAAGTCATTTTAGGAGTTTAATAAAATATTTACTATTTAGCTAGACATGATAGTCATTCATCATACATATTCAAAATTTTCATAGAATATATCTCAATAATAATGTCAGAACTTTTATGAAAAATCATTATGCTTCAAGGCACAAGCCGTACTTTATATCTTATGGTTATTATTTGAAATTTCACATAATAATTCATTTGTACCATTGCTGACATTATATCTTGATATATAAATGATGAGTCCACGATTTGGACTCATTTAGGGCTTAATTTTAATATATTTAGTGTCCTCGAATGCACATTTTGTCTCAATAACAAATATAACTCCTTGAATTTTAGGCATTTGAACTTAGGGGCAAAGCATGGACACTATTGAGCAAAAAGGAACAAGGCAACTGAAAGAACGAAGAAAAGAAGGCTTGAGGATCACCTAAATCATTAGGCGAGTCACTGAATGGCCTTGGTCTCGCCTAATGTTCCAGTGTGCCAAGCCCTGAAGGATAAAATCAAGTCGGCAATAGAAAGAAGCAGTCGGCGAGTCGCCGAACAGTTCCGCGATGCAGTGCCTTATCGCCCAAAGTTACAGAACCTCAAGGATGCTGAAGGCAAAATCAAAAAGGTGATACAAATGACCAAAGGGCGGTTCACCGACTGGATCGGCGATCCCAACTAACTGCGCCAACTAAACCTTCGCAGCACACTTTTTGACAACTATAAATACTTGTTTTAATTTTTAACTTAAAGGAGATTTTGTGGGAATCATATTATTAGTCACTTTTTGAAGTTTAGAACTTAGGATTGAGTTTGAGAGATATTTTTCCCATAGCTTTGAGGATTTTGAAAATTCTCATTTTGAAAAAATTGGAAGTAGGTATTGAAGATTCTTCATCTTAGACGTGTTTAAAGACCATATCAATCGTACCCATTTGATGGAAACATTTTTCAATATTGATTTATATATCTTTACTGTGTCTATCTAAAACCCCAATTCTTGGAGTGTGATTATGTGAATATGGTTTGAATTTACTGCTGGGTATTGCTAATTGATTGTTTATTCGTTGTTTAAAGGTGATTTCGTTCAGTGGTTGTGTTTGAATTTAATGGGGTTGTAGTTGCAAATACAATTTTAACTTCGTGTTTTTGGCTTGCTCGAGAGAGGTCGTAAAACCAAAACTACTGAATCGATGGTTTGTGGTTATTGGGTTGTCGTGGGTTCAGTTCGAGAGAGTGAATCCTAAACCTTCTCCCACACATGCAGCTCAAGAGAGTGAATGGACTAAGGCAAAGGTTGTGCTTCATTGCGGCTTATGGTGTTCGAGAGAAAGTTTACCCCCACTATAGTCTAGCTTAGTTTCCAATTTACAATGGTTTACTATAAATAGCAATTACCCGATTGTTTACCTTAGCCCATAATCCTATCACATCCCAAGAATCCCCTCTCCATATTTGTATTTTCATTTTTAGTTGTCGTTTTAGTTGATAGTTGATTACAAAACCCCCTTTGATACTTGACACTTGTGTCAACCTTTAATTTATCATGTTTTTCTTCGTAAACGTTTATAGCTATAATTGACTTGAAAACATTTATGTTTTTCTATTGATTCTCAACTACGAACCGCTCTCTTGGGACTAGACCCCAACTCACTAGTTGGGTTATATTACTACTCATGATCACTGACACTTGAACTGGAAGTAGTGTCTTGATACGTGAAATCAAAATGGTGCCGCTGTCGGGGAGTGTTGTTATTTGAGAATTTCTAGATAAGTTAAATTGTGTTCTTGTTAGTTATAGTTATACTTACTTAATTTTTAGTTTTTTTTTACTTGTTTGTGTTGAAAACAGGAAGTATGAGCTTGAACGACAGCAATGGCATCAAATAGGCCATCAAGATGACATCGGAAACCTCAACGATGTCAATGAGCCTCATGTTAATGACCCCCACCTCATGGTCGGTACTGGTGCTATTCGCTTTCCCCCGCCGAAGGGAATGCAGTGTTCCACATCACGAGTATTATGTTGCAACTCTTGCAACTAAAAGGGCTTTTCAATTGTTTAGCTCATGAGGATCCCCATGAGAACATTAGAAACTTCGTGGATGTATATGGACCATTCTTCTTCAAGAATATCTCGCAAGAATCGGTCCCGTTGAGGTTGTTCCGGTTCTCTTTAATGGGAGAAGCGTGCAAGTGGCTGGCTGAATTGCCACGTGAATCAATCACTTCGTGGGAGGAGTTGGTTACCGCATTTCAAGTGCGAATTTTCCCTCCCTCAAAGATGATGACTCTTCGGGACAACATTCAGAGCTTCAAGCGTCTATATGGTGAACCAATTCATGAAACTTGACTGCGATTTAAAAAGTTGGTGCTTCAATGCCCAACCCATGACTTGCCTGATAACGTGTTGCTGCAATATTTTTACCAGAGTCTTGACTCGGTAAATGAGGGTGCTGCTGACCAACTTTCTCCGGGAGGTTTGATGTAGCAACCTTATGTGATAGCGGTTTAGCTCTTGGATGGCATGACTACTATAAATAGGGCGTGGTATACCCGTGAAGACCAAGTGTCCCCTCTCACGTTCAAGTTGACTAAGGAACAGATGGAGAAGGACCAAGAGAGGGACCAGAACATGTCCAAGATCATGACACAACTTGACATTTTATCTAAAAATGTCATGGGAGATAGTTCTCAAAGTGTCAATGACGTGGGTGTTGGGTGTGCTAATCCGGATGAGTCAAAGTTTGAGGCCTTGTATAATGAAGAAGTGAATTTCCTAGCCAACCAAGGCGGTGGTTATCGTTCAAACTACCCAAGGTAGGGTGGTAACCAAGGTTGGAGTAGGGATGAAGGTTGGAAAGATCGAGATCGTGAATGGAGGGACCGTAATCCAAATTGGAAGGATGGGGAGAAGGATAGGTATGTACTTCCCCACGAGCACCAAAAGCCAAAGGATTCGAAAGGTGGTAGGTCTGAGGATATGCTCTCTTGTTTCCTCAACAAAGTTGAAGGGTCAGACAAGATTTTAAAAGAAATAAAAGAAGATGTGTCTACCCTTAGCTAGACCGTCACATCTCATTCAGTGTCGATCAAGTAGTTGGAGACTCAAATGGGTCATATATCGTATCTTCTCAACCCGAGACAGCATGGGGGTTTGCCTAGTGATACTATGGCTAACCCTAAGAATGAGATTTGAAGGTGGAATTGCGTCATTCCGCGACGTTAACTAAGGCGCTGCTCGGGAGGCAACCCAAGTTTTCTTATTTGTTTTCTTTCTTTGTTTGGAATAATGGTGTGTTGGTTGTGCAGGTTAACATGTGGAAAGTGTTCAGAAAGAGGGAAATTGGCGAGAAAAAGGTCCAGTCAGTGACCCCGACCTAGACCAACATTGAACTCAAGACAAATTCAAATAAGAGTCTGTAAAACTCGGTGAGCCCAGAAAATTATTGGAGAATCGCCGAACAGGTTGGCGATCTTGATCTATTCTACCGTTTGGACCCCCACCATAACTGGAGGTCCTGTAAAACTCGGCGAGGTAAGTCACCACTGGCATGTCACCGAGTGGTTCGGCTAGCATGACTAACGTCGCCGAATGGGCGAAAACTGGATGATGTTTAAGGCCAAGAGGTTATACTTTTCAAACTCCTTCACTTTCCCTCTCTTTAAAGCTTCACAAACTCACACCTGCACATTATTCTCTATATTGTTGCATTCTCCAAGTGTTTTAGTCATCGATCTGTGCTCGGAATTTGGATTACATTGCCGCCTAGCGATTCAATCTTATCGTAATCAACATTAAAGGTTGGTCTCTGAATGCCAAATTTGTTTTTGACATTCTGAACGCTTATGAAAATGATCTTATCATGTTGTCATGTGCTGGGCCTCTCTGATAGGATTAAAATGTTTGAATGCCTATTTTAATTTGAAAATCTTGCCCATATTATTTTGAATGTTGAAATCTCGTAATTTGGTGCATTAAAATAGATTAAATTTTGTGGGGTTGTGCTTGTATGTTATGGGTCTTGTTTGAATTTGAGTTGTGCATGTGTTGATTTTTTTGTTTTCAGGGGTTGCAGGGTTGAAATCGAGAAGTGGGTTGAAAATAGGCACGTTAGGTCGTTTGGTGAGTTGGGTCGAGCTCACCAAACCACTCAGTGGTTCGCCTAGTGTCCCCATCTCACCTTTAATTTCATGCTTTATTTGATGTTGGATCTGTAACTTTTGGTGAGAAGCTTGAGGTCACCGATGGCACTCGACGACTCGCTAAAAGTCTTCTTGATCGCCTGTTGTCTACATCCCTGAGACCTTTCTGAACTGTAACTTTTGGTAGGCTAGCGCTTGCTCGCCGAAATCTGTCGGTGATTCGCTGAAAGGCCCTTCCCATCATCGAATTGTCATAGCTTTAAAGCCAATTCTTTAGGCAAGCCCAATTTAGTTCGTCAAAGCAATTGAGCGACTCGCTGACCGGTTCGGCGAGTCTGTCTGCAACCGATTTTCTGTGCTTTTGTTTGAAGTTTTTCTAACTTTGTCTTGATGCTTTGCAGACATGGCTAGACTGAAAGTTGCTGGGAGAAACATGTCACCCCGAAAGATAAGAGCACAAAATTTCAAGATAAATGGAGGTCAAATCCTCCCAAGAAGGGCAAACAAGAACCTCAACCTAGAGACAAAGGCAAGGGCGAGAGTCTCATTTCTGGTAGGGAGACTACTCCCCGAGGCCCCTCTATTCCTTCATGAGCCTGAGGTTCTATGCAGCTGTGTGGAACTTTTTGGCGAATACACCTGTGTCAACTCCTGGTGGGTCTGGTACTATTGTTCCTTCTGAGGTGACTCCGGGCACTAATACCCAGACAGATAAAGCGACTGCGTAGATAGGATCCCCTCTTTACCTCCCTCTCTATCTTACTTTCATGCTGACTTTTGAATAATTTTGTTTGCATTGGAGGACAAATGCTTTTATTTGTGGTGGGGTGAGGCCCACCTTTTATTTTTGTGTGACATTCATAATTCTTGTTATGTTTATACATTTGGGTTTTTGAGCTAAATTTGTGTTATACACTGCTTTTTGTGGATGTTTGAGCTTGTGGCTCATTGTTTTTAATTATAAAATTATTTTTTACCCTTTTGAAAAATTTTTGCCACCTCTTGTTTGTATTAAATGTGGTTGTTCTTGTGCAAATTTGAGTATCAGTTTTGATCATTATCGATGACTTGAATAGTGCTCATAATCGAACAAAAATGAATGTGCAGCTACGATGAGGCCAAATGAAGTTGCATAGCCAATATGTGAACTCTTTGCATCTCGTTGTGACTAGCCAAGTATCGAATTGAATCTCTTGTGATGAACATTGCACACTAGCGAAAGTGTGGAGTCTTGTTTGACTTTGGTGTCAATGTCTTGTGTGATGAGCTTACCGTGAACCATGTGTGATGGCACCTAGAATTTTTCCCGTTGGTCCGGCTGACTAAGTGATGTGAACTCTTGATATGATCTTAGGCAACTTTAAAGAGTGTGAAACAATTTGACATTATACCTCTTTTTGTGGCCTACCTTGTGAGTGTGTGAACCCCTTTTGAGCACCCTTTGAACCTTGACCTTTTCTTGGAAGAAACTTGATAACAGTGTGACCTTTGATTGATCCATTACCCATAATCCTCATGATTTGTGTTTCGTTTAAATAGAAGCCTAAGTTAGGGGTATGGTGAAAAGAGAAGGTAAATCAAGACGTGCAAGAAAGTCCCATTTTACCCATGTTTGGAGAAAAATGGAACCCCTCCATACAAAAAAAAAGAAAAGAAAAGAATGAAAAATTTGTGGAATAAAGTTGTGAAAATACAAAAAGGAAATGGGGTTTCCAGCAGTCCATGGAAAGTGAATAATGGGATGACTTGTAAGCACAAATGAAAAATGATGAAGAAAACGAAAGAAAGTGTTGTTCACACCACGTTTCATGAGGACTATAGCCAATGAGCCTAAATGACCATACATTTGCACTCAGCACCGTTACAAGCCTTGAAAAGACCTTTTTGATCTTGAGTGAGCTGAAACAAATGTTGGTTGGAAAATACGGGCAAACCTATGGGTGAAATCATACATTGTGTTAATCTTTGTGAGTGTGAGCATTGCATTTGATTCCGGAACTATAAATTGTTGAACCATTGTGTGTGAATATGGAATCATTCTTTGTGTGGGGGCATTTGATTTCCTCTATTGAGGGAACTTGCATTTGAAGCAAGTATTATGAGCTTGAGATTCTTTGATAATGGTGAGTCATATTTGGAAATTTGAGTGCACATTTGATCCTTGCATGAGTAAGTTGAGTCTTTTTGTGTGCATTCATGATTGAGTCTTGTGCAGCACAGTTTGAGACATCTTTTTTGAACTGCTGAACTTGAGTTTTACTTGAGGACAAACAAAAGTTTATGTTGGGGGTGTTGATGAGTCCACGATTTCAACTCATTTAGGGCTTAATTTTAATAGATTTAGTGTCCTCGAATGCACATTTTGTCTCAATAACTAATATAACTCCTTGAATTTCAGGTATTTGAACATAGGGACAAAGTATGGACACTATTGAAAAAAAGGAACAAGGCAGCTGAAAGAACGAAGAAAGGAAGGCCTGAGGATCGCCTAAATCATTGGGCGAGTTGTCGAATGGCCTCGGTCTCGCCTAATGTTCTAGTGTGCCAAGCCTTAAAGGAGAAAATCAAGTCAGCGATAGAAAGGAGCAGTCGGCGAGTCGCCGAACAGTTCCGCGATGCAGTGCCTTATCGCCCAAAGTTACAGAACCTCAAGGATGCTGAAAGCAAAAGCAAAAAGGCGATACAAATAACCAAAGGACGGATCGCCAAGTGGATCGGCGATCCCGACTAACTGCGCTAACTGAACCTTCGCAGCACACTTTTTGACAACTATACATACTTGTTTAAATTTTTAGCTTAAAGGAGATTTTGTGGGGAATCATATTATTATTCAGTTTTTGAAGTTTAGAACTTAGGACTGAGTTTGAGAGACATTTTTCCCTTAGCTTTGGAGATTTTGAAAATTCCCATTTTGAAGATATTGGAAGTGGATATTGAAGATTCTTCTTCTTAGACGTGTGTAAAGACCATATCAATCGTACCCACTTGATGGAAACATTTTTCGATATCAATTTCTATCTCTTTACTATGTCTATCTAAAACCCCAATTCTTGGGGTGTGATTATGTGAATATGGGTTGAAGTTACTGCTGGGTATTGCTTATTCGTTGTTTAAAGGTGATTTCGTTCAGTGGTTGCATTTGAATTTAATGGGGTTGTAGTTGCAAATACAATTTTAACTTCGTGTTTTTTGCTTGCTCGAGAGAGAGGTCGTAAAACCAAAACTACTGAATCAATGATCTGTGGTTATTGGGTAGTCATGGATTCTGTTCGAGAGAGTGAATCCTAAACCCTCTCCCACACATTCAGCTCGAGAGAGTGAATGGACTAAGGCGAAGGATGTGCTTCATTGCGGCTTATTGATGTTCGAGAGAAACCAATTTGATTCGGGGTAAATTATTCGAGAGAAAGTTTACCCCCACTATAGTCTAGCTTAGTTACCAATTTACAGTGATTTACTATAAATAGCAATTACCCGGTTGTTTACCTTAGCCCATAATCCTATCACATCCTAAGAATCTCGTCTCCATATTTGTATTTTCATTTTTAGTTGTCGTTTTAGTTGATAATTGATTACAAAACCCCCTTTGATACTTGACACTTATGTCAACCTTTAATTTATCATGTTTTTCTTCGTGAATGTTTATAACTATAATTGACTTGAACACATTTATGCTTTTCTATTGATTCTCAACTACGAATTGTTCCCTTGGGACTAGACCCCAGCTCACTAGTTGGGGTTATATTACTACTCACGATCGTTGGCACTTGAATTGGAAGTAGTGTCCCGATACGTGAAATCAATGAACTATAAGTTCAGTGCATTACTTTTTCAAGTGAAATAAAATATATTAGAATTACATATTTTCTTTGGCCAATAATTTATTTTTCAATGCTTTTTGACAAATTTAAGATCAAAATCCTCGTTACTCTTATAATTTTGAGTGCTACATTATATTAAAGATATTGTTGACGATCATTCGTAATTGATTCTAATATTATATAAATTATCAAGATCTCCTTATTTTTCATTATTTTCAGGTACCTGAATCTTTGCCAAGGTTTTATGAAGTGTTATGTCAAGGTGCTCTTTCTAAAGCATTTGCCTCATTATTATGACCATCTTGTTCATATGCTCCTATTCTTTATCAAGAAGTTTTATCTTTCGAATCGATTAAGCTAATACGCTTTAGGCATTCCATAAATTCTGTTTATAAAGAACTTTTTATTAGAGCACTTATAACTGAATTATAACATAGGGTCAGCAAATATGTTTGACAATTGACTTAAGTTATTTTTTCAACGAGAATCATACCACTGATAATTCATTACTTATAACTTATTTTTTCAGTTGCTTATCACCCCCCCCCCCCCCCCCTTAATGTTAGAGAATCTAACACCCACCCAATCTTATTTGCAAACTCATATTTGCATTGCATAGTGATAGAGCAATTGAATAATATACTGTACATTTGAACTTCTAGATAAGAATTGTTTGGTTTCTGACACTGGACCAATTGTGATAGGGGAACTTTGGCTTGATATGTACAAATGTTGCTAAATTTTAAATAGCACATCTCATTTCAATTTTTTTGGAGAGTTTTCTTCTCATAACCAATGATGTAGCTATAATCGGATGTAAGATCCCGTACTTTTTCTCTATTTTTGCATAATATATGTGGTGTAGTATGGCATGATTTTATGAGGTGTATATGACTTTGTATCGTACATTGGAGAGTAAGATTGCAAATAGGTGGCAATATCAAGGAATTAGACTAAAGTTTTAGGTCAAAGCCTTAAACAAAGTTCATGATTAAAGAAATAGCTCGGGTAGAACTTCACTCGTTTGAAAGGTTTAAATTGTCTCATATCTTGTGGATAAGCCTATGAGTGTAAAACATGATAAAAATAGTGTGTTATGAGGTATTATAATAGCACAAGGGTCGTATGTTAAGTTTTGAAGTCAAGAAAATTAGTGAAACTAAGGTCGGCAAAAGTTATCGAAGTTTCTCTAATAATATTATCTTAACTTTGGGTCAAATGTGTTGGATGTTTTCTCCCAATATATATAGAGTTAGAAGTCCTATGAACCAATAAATCGAAGGCCTACGAGTCTAGTAAGCAACGCATAAAACCCCATAGCCAACCAACACTGGAGTAAAAAGTTATGAGGGTTTTACTGCGGACTGCTTGGGCAGAATCCGGGTCACGATTCGGGTCGGGTCAATAAATGTGGTATGTCGGCTTACTCAACGTTTTAAGCCACAAAAAAATTTCTTTTCACTCCCTAACCAGAAAGAAAGCTTAAGAGATGGTTCTAATGGAGTTCTTGCATGATGAAGGTTAGTTTTTGACGATTTCTACCATTAAAGGTTGCCCCCGTGCCTAGAAACGTGATCTCTACACGTGGCAATCATTTTCCCCTTCTATTAGCTGCGTTTGGAGCTAATTTTGGAAGATATAAATTTATAGTTATTGGTGTTTCTTGAAGGTTTACACTTTGTTAACTAAGGTAATCATCCCGGGACTCTTTTATGATTATTTTTTGAAGTTCTACGGACGTTTCGTCAAGTTCGGGCCATTTGGCAAATCTGCCGATTTAAGATTAATTATGAACTATTTATAGGTGTGTACCAGCTGTGTATATATAGTGTTTAAGAAGTTGAGGACATAAGGAACAACTTTTGTGAAGAAGCTACAGCCATTCGAGCGTTCATTTGAATGGTATGTAAAGGCTAAGCTTTGTCCCTCATTTTAGCACCACTCCTGGGAAATTCCTAAAAACGCTGAATGTGATATTTTGCTATTCTCTTGCTAGAAAGACCTTCAGTGAAAAGCATTGGGATCTCAGCTGAATTATTTCATGATTCTATTATTTTGATATTCCACTCTTTCGGATAAATAGAGTATTCGACATCTACATGTCATTTTATCGGTTTCCTTAATTGTATGTTTGCATGTATGAATTCTTATTCTTCTTTGGGTGATGTGACTTAAAATATCACGGGAAACCCTTATTACTTGTAACCAACCCTCTTTCCCCACTAAAGTTATTATGAAAAATGTTTAAAGTAACTCACGATCTTCAAAACTCTCTAATATAACTTAAATGTTTAAACTATTAGAACACTTGATTTTTGAAATACTTCTTTTACAAATTATCTAGGAACCAAGTTAGGAACTAAGTAAATCACCTTAAACGTGTTATGAATATCTGCAAAGTTAGGTTATCTTTCTAAAATTCGAGTTAACTTTTCAAACATATTTGGAAGAACATATGAGGTTCCATGAGATGGTTACATGTTATACGGAAGTGATTATGGGGTTATGAGAACAAGACTACAAACGGGCCAAGATTGGCAACATGAAAACAGTAACTTATATGTGCTATAAATCCATGACATGACATGCTATGCATTGTACTCCCGAGCTATAATTGGGAGGTATGGGGCCTATTGCCTAAATCTATACATATGAGACACATATCGCCACAAGTTGGCGATAAGATGTCGGCTCGCTACCGAAAGGCACCACCATTGCTAGCATTTGGTTGGTATGTCATGCATTTGCATCTATATATATGTATTCACGACATACGATTATACGAGCATACCATGCATATTTAAATAGTAGGGGGCCAAATTTCAGCCATGGAGATTATTTGAGTTTCAGTTTCAGGTGGTATCTCTGTTACCCTTTTTACAGTAAATATTTATGATTCTATTTTCCACTTTACATACCAGTACATTTTATTTGTACTGACGTCCCTTTGCCTGGTGACGTTGCTTTTTGTTTCGTGCGGGTAGGTACATGCAGGGACTCTAATCGACCTACCCGCTAGGATTCATGTTCAGCTATGAGTTAGTAAGCTCCATCTTATCCTGGGGCTATTAGAGGATGTTTACTTTTGTTGCACAATTTGGGTATAATCGGGGCCTTGTCCCGACAGTGCTTATATCACTCATAGAGGCTATTGTGGACACAATATACTGGGTTTTCTTTTGTATGTTTCAATCTCTAACCCATAGTCTTGGCATGTACATATGCGTGTGTAAGTAGGTATGTCTTCGGTTGTGGCCTCGTCGGCTAGATAGCACATCTTTATTTTTTTTGGGTTGTCTACCATTGTCTGTATGGTTTATTCTCATTCAGGTCATGACCCTCAGGGTCCAGGCTTCACTTTTTAGAGGTTGTGATGCCCAATCTTGTTGTCTCACAGTTTGTTTAGCTAGTATGTTTTAGTGGGTAACTCGATCTTATAGGCTATCAAGTGCCAGTTACTCCCCTTATTTCGGGGTGTGACATCGGAGACCACTTGGATATAAACCATCATTATCAATATAATTTTATAATCTGAAATGTGCTCTTGATTTAACAATTTGAGCAAACAACCTTTGCAAAAATCAATTGCAAGTTGATAATAAAGCACATGTGATCATAACATAGATGCATCTATTAAAATTATAGAGAAAAGACATAAAGTGACACCTGAAGTTCTCTCAAATTTTCAAAAAGACACTTTAACTATGCGAGTGTCTTATTACCCACAAAACTTTTGAATACCTTTGTAAATAGACCAGTTTGCCCGATTTTCTCATCAATCTTGGATTTTGAATATGTGTGTGATGCACTCTCTCTCTTTAATTAATTACTTTAATTTAATATTAATAAAATTCGAGTTTAACCCAACCCGAAATATTGAGCTTGCAACTTCAATAGTATGAACTTGATTCAAATTTCCATTGGACAATTTTTGAGAATTGTCCAAAATTTGAATCTAAATTTCTTCACTTAAGACTTCCCCAATTTGCTTATTCTTAACTCTAATTTGTAAATTTGAATTGTTAGGAATCTTACCGATTGGAGTTTTTGTTGTGTTGTGTTAAGTTCATTATGGTGCTCATTTTAGCATTGCTCGTTGCTTGGAAATTTCGCCGGAGCTCCATCGCTGGTATTATGATTCATTCGTCCATTTTGAATGAGCTTTTACTATTAGGTATGTTAGGACGAGGGGAACTTGTTTTATTTGACAATTTTTTGGTACAAAATTAAAGAACTTCATAAGGGATACATTTCATCATCCTTAAGAGCTTAAGGCTACTCATCTATCAACAAAATGTGTGAATGAGCGGAAAACAACTCATCTCCCTATAGTAGAAGTAAAACTTCATTATCAATTTTTAGTGAGCTCATTGGAATTGTTGTTTGTTGATTCCCTCACCTGCACAGGGAGTGTTAAGCCACAAAAAGAGGTAGAATTGGGGAAGATGATGCATTTAAAGAAGAAGTAACTAAATAATAAAGAAAAAATTGACACTTGGCATTTTTTAATTCGTTTTTGGAAGTAAAATTTTCCATTTACGCACTTCATTTGCATGAAAACAAACATAGGGAGAAAAGGGATCAAAATAGTTTTTTTACAAAGGTATTTAAAAGTTTTGTGGGGTAATATGACACTCACATAGTTAAAGTGTCTTTTTGAACTTCATGTCTTTTCTCAAAATTATATTAATTGTAAATGGTCCACATGGAGGGTGAATGGATCCGTATTCACCTTTTCATACATTTTAAAAATTCAGGGGATACAATTTCACTCTGTGTTGGTACAATGATAACTTTATCATGAGAACAAACAACACAAGAAAATTCTTGAAGAATTTATTATTTCTTCAGTACATAACCACATGAATTCTCATTACTTTTGCATCATATTTGAACTTGAATGATTAGTCGTCTATGTCAATTTATATTTATTATTTTAGTAAACTTTCAGTTTACTTTTGCATGTGGTTTCACCATCATGCTCATATTTATGTACCATAAACAATATGAAAAATCGGTAATCTTTCACATAAATATTTATAACCCATTTTGGTTATAGTAACATGAAGATCTTAAATAATTTCATATTTTATAGTCTTAACATTTTTCTCTTTGAGTATTTCTTTGAAACTTAAAAAGTTTCTTTCGTAACTTAATACAATTTCAATATCAGAGCAATTTTATTTCTTTGGGTAGTAGCACATTAGTTTACCAAAACTCACAATTAATATTGGATACTACTACATATTTCATAACATTATTTGTATGGTGAACACCTCCTTCAAGGAGAAGTGTATATGATAATTGTCATGGTCAAAATCATTACAAGAAAAAAATGTTTCTTGATTTACTTTTGCCATTAGTATCTTCTCTTCCTTTTTTTTTTCGGCATCAGATAAAATATTTTTGACGTATAAAGATATATAATCAATGACAAATTTGTGCAATTAATAATTTTTATTTTTGGTAGCGGCCACAATCTTATAAGCAAAAAATATTTCTTTCTTTTGCCCTTTAAGTAGTTTATAATTAAACATACCACAATATTTGTGATGTACTAAAAATACTTTATCAATGACCATTTATATCAAAATAAAATTTCTTTATTTCTCGCAAACCTCCCGTAGAGGTAAGTTGTGATATTTTTTCAATCATACATGAGCACGTCGTTATTCATAATTTTTTTTTATCTTGACACATTCACTTTCAAGAATGATCGAGCATTCACGATGTTTATCACAAGTCACATTGTCTCCAAGGAATTGACTATAATAATATATACACTCTTCATAATTTTTTCATTAAATGCTCATTGTCATGCTTTGAAATTTATAATATTTACATGACACACCTCAAAATCATTTTGGAAAGATCAAGTGCACCACCACTTTATCTTCCTTTTCTTTGATGTATGATTTATTAAATTACCAAATTATTAGATCGCACAACAACCATGTGTCTAATGACCTTTCATAATATTTTGATGACAAAAATTACCTTCACATTTTGAAGGACTATTTGGAGAATTCGTAGTGTTTTTCTTTCATTATTATCATAACGGTGAAATATGGTTTGTCCTTTGGCACACTCACATTCATTTATACAATCACAGTAGTGATTTTTGTCATCTTTTTATTTGACTTATTATGTCCTTGCTATTACATTCACTTAAGGGAATGGAGCAAATCAAGTGGAGCATGCTTTTATGTTTTTTCATCAAGTATTTTTTTTTCTTAGACATCATTAATATATCATTAATATAGTGCATTAGAACTTGAACCCAATGTCTTATTCATAAGAAGTCGTGTTAGGACATAATTTGGTGGGACATGGACCCAACATTGTATCGTCATAGTTCATCTGGATTTAAGCCCGATGTTTTATCCTGTTTTAACCTCTTAGGGGTCGTTTGGTAGATCGCATTAGAACAAATAGTCCATGTATTAGGTAAGGTATTATTTATTACTGTGTTTGGTAGGAATTTGGGCATATGTATAACTAATCCATGGATTAGTTATACCTCCTACATGGTATTATAGGATGTATTACTTATACCTTCCATTTGGAGGTATTAGTAATACATAGGATATAATACCATGGGATAAGCCTATGTAAAGACAAAAATATCCCTCAAATCATTTTAATTATTTTGTTTATTTTCTTGATTTTATGATTTATATTTGTACTAGTAAATTTATTTAAATATATTAGCTTACAAATTATTTAGAGAGAGTTGTTTGTTACTAAATAAATTCAATACAATTTTGAAATGTGAGTTGTTTATTTGTATATGACGTTTGTGATCTTAATTGAATGTGTGTGTGTGTATATATATATATATATATATATATATATATATATATATATATATATTTGTGTGGTTTTCTAATTATTCGTATTTTGAAGAATTTAAAACATACATACATATTAAAACTACAACTTACAATTTTTATGTGTAAATGTAGATAGTTTATTCAATTTTATTATTATTGACCGTGTTTTCGATTTTAATAGTAGATGGTTTATCTTTTGTAAATTGAAAAATGACATTTTGTGAGTGATCAATTTATTAAGATGACAATTATTTATCCTCAAATAATTCAAGTGAAAAAATAGCAAACATGATAACAAAATTGTTCTTCTCATAGCTAGTTAGAAGGCCATAAAAAAATAATTTTGTCCGGCAATTATCTACCTTGACCCAATTACCTAATAATTCAACGGTATAATTGGAAAGAAGATTTTTATAGAGTTTTAATCCAAACACAAGATGAGGTGAGAAATAATGAACCAAACACTTCATAAAAATAAATCATGCATTACTTATCCCTGCACTACTAATCCCTGCATTGCTAATCCCAGCGTTACTAATCCCTACGTTATTAATCTTTGTACCAAACGACCCCTTAGTACAATAGGACTTGAATCTATCATCATAACTTCAATCAATTGCATAATAGGTCAAGGTACTGTGAAACTCAACCATAGACCTTTAAGTTATAATCACTTTATAATGATACGCATAATTTAATTAAACTTCGATAAAATAAAAATATAATCAGTAAATTCATAACATGATAAAAGTTAATCAACCACATTTGACAAATCATAAAAAGATGATAGCTTTAAGTAGTCAACAACCCCATCATTAGTGACATAAATAGGATTAAAACTTTTTGCAATTGGCAGCCAATTATTCATTTGAATTTTGCTAAAATTACAATAAGATTCTGAAAATTTTCAGGAGAACATTTTGTTTTCTTAAAATTCAAATTTAGAACATTTTCATGTTGTTAAAGTGATAAAGGGGTTGATGGGTTTATAAAGGGGATTTTTTTTATAGTGTTTTGGGTTTGAAATGAAGGGAGATAAGCAAAGAAATATTCATATAATTCATCAGTAGACTTGCAAAAATCTTCAATTCTTCATGATTAAAACCAACTTCCGACTAGAAGTTATTACATTTGTGATCTCTTAGTATTGTACTAATTAAAATGAAGCAGCTGTTAGTCTTAAATATTTGAACCGATTGGAGTAGTCAAACCTAATTATTGTGGATTTATGATCTTTCTCCATAATACAAAATAAAATAATCAATATTAAGAGTTTAGAAATATTAACAGAACAATACTCCAAAATAAACATAAAACTTACCCATTTTCGGACAAAATCTTACCCAAAAATTCACTAAAGAAAATAAATTCTCATATATAACCGACTTGCATTATTATTTAAAGTATCCATAAAAAAATTAATCTCAGATCAGACCATTAATAAAAATAAAATGTTATCTGTGGAAGTGATTCCAAATCACACCGTTGAATTTGTTTTGAATTTTAAGCAAATATGAGTATATCTATTTAATTAATCTCACTTAACTTCTTTAATCCTTGAGCTTCGTGCTGATAACATGTTATAATATAAGAGAGGAATAATATGACAAAAACAAAGAAAAGAGAAACGAAAGTAGTAGAAGAAGAGATATAAGAAATAGGAAGGGAGTAGTATCTTTTTTGTGTATGTATTTTTACATTATTATCAATGTCATTTTATAGGCATTATGACTTGGAGTAGTCATAATGCTACGATAACAAGGTGAGGTCATTCATGACATCCACCAAATAATATGTTTACAACAAATTACTAATTGTAGCTCATTTTTCACTTTTAAACATATTATCTTTACTTTCTAAAATCAAAATAGCTAAATACATATGTAATATATTTCTAACACAATTTTCATATCGTAAAACATAAACTAATTTAAATATTTAAAATTTAGGTATAATACATTTTTAATATCATTAATCAGAGAAAATAAACAACAATTGCAGTATGTTTTGAATTCAATATATTATACATATTATAGACATGTTTTTATGCACGTGGTGAATAAATAATTAAAACATTTTAATACAAGTGTATTACAAGTATTATATGTGAATCTCAAATGTTTCAGTATTATTTAAATTAGTTTATGTTTTAATACAAGTGTATTACAAGTATTTTTTGTGAATCTCAAATGTTTCAGTATTATTTAAATTAGTTTATGTTGTTAGAGTTGTATTATATTTGTTCTGGAATAACAATTACCAAATTCATAATAATATGTAATATTGAATTTGAATTATATTACAACTATCGCTGATATTTAACATACCCTTAATACAACTGTTCAAAATTTCACCTCTTATCCAGTGAATGACCACCACTAGACTACCAGTATCTCTAACCAATCCCAATACAAATCACCATGCAGTCCACCTATCCATAAAGCAAAAAATAAAACTTCTTTTTTTCTCCATTTTTTTAGTGCAAACAACACCATTAACAAGAAATAGCATACACGTTCAGTAGATAAATCTATAAATATTTCAATATCCACCAAAATATGGCAACTAGACGCGATGACATCTACAGTTTGTATCATATTAATCGCCAAGTCGCCTCTATGACAACATTCATGTGCATTTTTGCTTACATCGAGATGGATGGAGTTACCTGATAAAATAATTGATGCGCTCGGAAACTAAACCGTAATAAATGAATATGTTCTCAAGTTATGGTTATGTGGTTATCATTGGAACCCCTTTTTCCCTAACCTTCCGTCCCTCTCTTTTCTAGCTTATAACAACTCCCTTCCAGAAAAATTATAGTATTTGTTTAGTAAGGTCGAAATTTTCTTGCAGCTCTTAACTGCTGTATCTTTTTCTTGTCCTGCTCGAATTTGCTCTGCAGCACCATGATCTCTGCATATAACAAGCATGTTAGCGGTCATCTGAGAGTAATAACAAGCAAGCAAGCATATTGAGATTCAGTTGCTAGTAGAAAAACAAGAAGAAATCAATTGCGCAAAGTGAATGGCCTGCTCGGATGCTACAAAATTGGCAATGCAGAGACTTTTAGGAGAATCTAAGCTGACATGGATTATTGATGGAAATTTTACACAAATATACGAGTGGGAGTAAATTATTTAACACATAATTCAAATAACACCAACATCTATTTTCTTCCAAACTCGTGTGACTTTTAAAAAAGGCCTAATAGCTACCCGCAGACCGTAAACCAAGATGCTCCTTTGCACTTTCTCCCTCTACACAACCCCATCAACCACTTGATAAGCAGTTTCACATAATAGGAAGTAGTAATTCTGATCGTCTTTTTTTTTACTTTGCACAGAAACAGCTTCTCTACACCAATTATTCTTGTTTCTCCTATCTGTTATTAAATTTTTTTATTACAAACTAGCTTCAGCTTGTACGTAGTCCTTATTCCACACTAAGATGAACATTTGGCTGGAAAAGTAAGGGAAACAAAAAAGAAACTATGTATGAAGATAGTTCAAGAGTTGAAGGAGTAATCTAACATCTTTTGCCAACACAAAATAAAGAAACTATGTATGAAGATAGTTCAAGAGTTGAAGGAGTAATCTAACATCTTTTGCCAACACAAAATAAAGAAAGAGGGAAAAGGGAAACTGGGATAGGTTTAATGGCCAATTCTCAGTTCTGCCACTTCTATGGATCCAAAATCTTATTTCTCATCCCAACCTTAAAACAAAAGATGATGATTTCTTCCCTAAAACAAAGTTGCCAGCCCCAGTATCAATTCTCAACCAGAAAAAAAGGTTTTAATATTTGGGGGATAAGACAATGACGATGAGAAGAGAGTAAACCAGAAAACATGGAAAACAAAGAAGGGGACAAGAAACTTCAGACTATTGGGTGCATGGAGGAAAAAGAGTAAGTTGGGGCTTGAGAAAGGAGAGAGATTGTGCCAATTTTCAGATCTACCAGTAGGTTTCAGATCGCAGATATATGGATGTAAGACAAGAAGAGTACCTTGACGTAAGATTAAGACAGATTCCACTCAACCTTGAAAAGAAACGATTTCAAGAACAAGCACATATAAAGATATAACTCTTTGACACTAAATCAAATCCAAGGCTTTTCTTAGGTGGCTTCAAGTCCCAATTGATGTCTTTCGAGAGATTGTCTCAGGCTCAAACTTGACCATATGCCATGACAAGCATTGCTGAAGCATTCTATATATTGATAAAGATGAAAGCTCCCCTTTTTCACTTATTTAGATACCAAACAATTCATTCAACGATACAGAATAAGCCATATGTGGAAACAGTGCAATACTGTTGATTTGTAAATAACTAAGTGTGATCAGATATGATTTTGTAGGATTTAAATTGACTGATATGCTATTGAATAGGTTAGGATATTAGATCAATAAAATCATCCTTTGATTCTCAAATCTGCCAGAATCAAGGAATTTGATTGCTAGGTAGTTTCTATACTATAAATTTGTATCTCTATGGATGAATAAATAGTACAATTTTAGTACCAAAACTTACATGGTATCAGAGCAACTTCATTCTTGTGTTGCTTATGACAAAAACAGCATTTACTGGGTTACGTCACCCAGCGGCATCGATAGAAGCCGAGAGTTCTATTAACAAAGCTCCGATGAACCAAGGCAACGATTCTTCTCATTTTTATTTTTAGCTTACTACTCACAAGCTGAATGGAAAGAATTATTTGGAATGGACACAATCTGTTTGTTTGACAATTGATGGCCGAGGAAAACTTGGACACCTGACTGGAGAAACGAGAAAGCCTGAACCAAGAGACCCAAAAATGATGGAGATCAGAAAACTTGATGGTAATCGCTTGGCTACTAAACTCCATGGATCCTGCCATAGGTAAGCCATATTTGTTTCTTCCCACTGCTAGGAATGTTTGGGAGGCTGTTAGAGAGACTTATTCTGATTTAGAGAATGCCTCTCAAATTTTTGAATTAAAAATTAAATTGTGGAAAGCTAGGCAAGGGGAGAGAGGTGTTACTATTTATTATAATGATATGGTTTCCCTATGGCAAGAATTAGATCAGTGCTATAATTATGAATGAGAGTGTCCTAAGGATAGCATGAAAGCAATGAAAAAAGAAGAAAATGAGAGGGTTTATCTGTTTCTAGCAAGGTTGAACCAAGAATTCGATGAGCTTCGTTCTCGAATTCTTGGAAAAAACCCACTACCCACTTTGAGGGAAACTTTTTCTAAGATTAGGCGAGATGAAACAAGGAGGAATGTTATGCTAAAAATAGATCCCAATCTGGAAACAAAAAATATAGATTCTTCTGCTCTAGTTGCTGCGAAAAATGAAAATGATAGGAAAAAGAAGCCATGGTGTTATTTTTGCAAAAAATATTGGCACACTCATGAGACTTGTTGGAAAATCCATGGAAACCGTCTAATGGAATAAAAAAAGGCCAGACTGTTAGATGTTTTAATTAATTAATCTAGTTTCTGCTTTCCTAGTTTTAAGGGTATATGGTTTCTATTTCCAAGTTACTGGAAATGTGTGACTTAGTAGGTCAGTTTTAATTTCTTTTATGGCTTAGTGGTTGAGATAATGTAGGATGTGTATTGCATTTATAAAGGTTGTTCATTGTTTTAGTTTAGTGAGAAGTTTACCACCTCCCAAACTCTTCTGTGTTTATCTTGATTTCTTTCCAGTTTTCTAATAGTGGTATCAAGAGCCAGTGAGGGTGAACGTGCTTTAAGTGTGATTGAGCAATGGCTTCAGAGAGTTTTGTTCAACCTACTATTCCACGCTTTGATGGTCATTATGACCATTGGAGCATGTTGATGGAAAATTTTTGAGGTCAAAAGAGTTCTAGGCAATCGTTGATGGTGGATTCCAAGAACCTGCAGCTGGTATTGTTCAAACAAATGCTCAACAAACAAAGCTTGAAGCACTGAAGTTGAAAGATTTGAAGGCGAAGAATTATCTTTTCTAAGCCATTGATCGTTCAATATTGGAAACAATTCTTTGCAAGGAGTCGAAGCAAATTTGGGACTCCATGAAGAAGAAGTACCAGGGAAATGCAAGGGCAAAGCGAGCACAACTTCAAACTCTACGAGGTGAGTTTGAGACCTTGCGTATGAAGCTGGGAGAGTCGATGTCAGTGTACTTCTCACGCACTATGACAATTGCCAACAAGATGCAGATTCATGGAGAGAGGCTTGAAGACGTCACCATTGTTGAGAAGATCCTGCGGTCCATGTTGCCGAAATTCAATTTTGTTATCTGCTCCATTGAAGAGTCAAAAGATATGGATACTCTTCCACTTGATGAATTACAAAATTCTTTGATGGTTCATGAGCAGAAGATTGTTCAACAGGATGTAGGAGCAAGCATTACAAGTAACCACAACCTCCAAAGCAGAAGGAGCAAGTGGAAGGGAAGAAACTCTGAGAAAACTAAAGAGGGAAATCGAAAAAAGAATGGTCAGCATGATCGTGATCAACAACACTCATTTGATGGGAAGGCAAGGTTTGCAGATAAGTCTCATATCGAGTGTTATAGATGTCACAGTTATGGTCATTACCGTTCTGAATGTCGTACAGATCTGAAAAATGTACGTGGAGAGAACTCTAATTTTGTAGAAGTAACTAAGGAGGAGGAGGTCTCTTTGTTAATGGTGAGCCAATCCTCAAAAGAATACCACAAAAATTTATGGTATTTAGACACGGGCAATAACAACCATTTGTCTGGAGAAAAATCTGCATTTTATGAACTGGATGAAACTTTTTGCACAACAGTCAAGTTTGGGGATAATTCCCGTATTGCTGTCAAAGGGAAAGGGAAGGTGAAACTCCAAACAAAGTCTTCTTCTATGCAGATTATCTCTAATGTTTTCTTTGCACTAGACCTGAAAACAAATCTTATCAGTGTGGGTCAACTTCAAGAGAACGGCTACGAGGTGTCTATCAAGCATGGAATTTGCAAAATTCGAGATTCTAATCTTGGATTGATTGCTGAAGCTAAGATGACTGCAAATAAGCTTTTCCCACTTGATATGCATAATATTGGCTCTACCAATTTTTGTTTTTCAACAAAGTTGAATAGTCAAGCATGGCTTTTGGCACTACAGATATGGGCATTTGAATTTTGGAGGACATAAAATGTTGCAGCAAAAGAAGATGGTTACGGGTCTTCCTAATTTTGATATGCCTGTAGATATTTGTGAAGATTGTGTCATTGGAAAGCAATCTCGTGATAGCTTTCCAAAAGGAAAAGCATGGAGAGCTAAAAGGCAGCCAAAAGGAAAAGCATGGAGAGCTAAAAGGCAGCTAGAGTTGGTTCACTCGAATATTTGTGGACCAATAAACCCAATATCCAACCGAGGAAAACGTTACTTTATAACGTTTATTGATGATTTTAGCCAAAAGACATGGGTTTATTTTCTGCAAGAAAAATCTGAAGCTTTTACTAGTTTCAAAAGCTTCAAAGCTCTTGTTGAGAAGGAGACAGGATGTTCCATTAAGATTCTTCGTACTGATCATGGAGGGGAGTATCTTTCACAAGGATTTATAAGTTTTTGTGAGTTTCATGGGATACAATGACAACTTACAACAACTTATACTCAACAAAATGGAGTATGTGAGTGGAAGAATAGAACAATCATAAACGTTGTGCGAAGCCTTTTACAAAAGAGCCATGTTCCAAAAGTTTTTTGGCCTGAAGCAGTTTGCTGGAGCGTTTATGTTTTGAATAGAAGTCTTTCTCGTGCTATTCAGAATATGACACCAGAAGAAGCTTGGAGTGGACAACAACCAAATGTTCAACACTTGAGAGTGTTTGGGTGCATTGCATTTGCTCATGTTCTGGATCAGAAAAGGACAAAACTTGATGACAAAACCAATAAGTGTGTTTTCATGGGTGTTAGCAGGGAGTCAAAAGCTTACAAGCTGTACAATACTATCAGCAAGATGGAGATTATCAATCATGATGTGGTGTTTGATGAAGATATTTTTTGGTCGTGGGAAGAAAATCCAAACAACCAACAACTTCCTTTGGATCTTGACAATGGGGACAAGGAGCAAGAGCAACCAGTAGCCGATGAAGGTGCTTCTACCTTGGTACATCAAGAAGGCACCAGCTTCCGACCTCAACGAAATCGAAGAAGGCCAACATGGATGGCAGATTATGAGGTGAGCGTTCAATCTGGAAATAAAGATTCATCTACATATTTAGCTTTATTTTCTGGTTGTGATCCCGTAAGATTTGAGGATGCCTATAAAGATGAAAAGTGGCAGAAAGCAATGGATGTTGAGATTGCCGCAATTGAAAAGAACAATACTTGGGAGCTTACTGATCTTCCAAAAGGCCAAAGGTCAATTGGAGTTAGATGGGTTTATAAAACCAAACTCAATGAGTCTGGTGAAGTTGATAAGTACAAGGCGCGCTTAGTGGTGAAAGGATACAAGCAAGAGTATGGTGTGGAAGAAATGGGTATTCCTGTCCCCCTGTCTAAGCCAAACTGCCCTAGATCTCTGTCTCCAGGCTGTTTCTTCATTCTTGACTATTTCTTCCAGCTCAGTGGTAAAAGCTAATCTGGAAACTATCTCCCCTTCCTCCAGAATTCGCTGATCCTGTATCCTTTCAATGTCTGCTAATTGATTGAGTACAAGTTGCTTTTGTTGTTTCAGATTCCCCTGACTGATCTTGCTCCACTCTTTCAATTTTTCTTTCAATGCCCTCAGCTGGTGTTCCCTGGAAATGAAAAGAACCCCACCATCCCTTTACTCTGTTATTGAAACCTACCTTCTGTAGTCAGCCACCAATTTTCAAACTTGAAATATGATTTGGTTGACCCCCATTCTCCACATTGTAGCATCAATGGGGAATGATCAGAGACAATTCTCTGCAGAATAGACTGCTTGATATTCCTGAATTTTGTATCCCAATCTTCAGAGATCATGAACCTGTCTAGTCTTGCTGCTGTGGAATGTCTTTCACCTTTCCTCCATGTGAACTCTCCCCCTGCTAAGTCTAAGTCCATTAATTCCATGTCTTCAATGAACTCTGAAAGATCTGTCATTGACCTGCTGATTCTACTGCAGTTGAACTTCTCAGAAGGATATCTCACTGTATTAAAATCCCCGCATAAGACCCAAGGACCTGTAAATAGACCTCTAGCTGCTCCCACTTCCCACCAAGTTTCTTCCCTTTCAACTCTGTCATTTGGGGCGTAGACTCCCGTTAAGTGCCATTTAAAATCCTGGTTTTTGCCAGAGAAACAACATGAAACTGAGTATGCTCCTACACTACTTACTTCCCCTTCTCATATTCTTTTATCCCACATAATTAGTATGCCTCCCCTAGTCCCACTAGCTTCTAGTTGCACATAATCTGCCCATCTACTACCCCAAATTTCTTTAACTATATTTGCAATCTCCCCCTCCAGTTTTGTCTCTTGAAAACACACAACATCTGCTTTCCAGATTCTTAACATATTCCTAATCATACACCTTTTCTTCCCACAATTCAGTCCCCTCACATTCCAAGAAACAATGTTTAAATTCATTGATCCCTGATGGACAAATACCCCCCTTTACTTCTAGAGCCATTGCTGTGAAACTTAGAATCTAGTTGTAGGTTCTTTAGTTCCAATTGCCCTTTCTTCTTGCATGTTGACTGTTCACTCTGTTTCCCCTTACTTTCTCACTTATTACTGTCAATTTTCATCAATAATTTCTTCGCTCTCTCTTCACATCCTTTGAAATTAACCCCAAATTCCAAGCGCAGTTTGATTATATTTTGTTGTATCCATTCTGAGGTGTTCAGTGAGTTGTAGTCTTCCTCTGGGAATTGGATACCCAGTGGAATAACATCCTTTGCTCCTCCATTTGTATTCTCCTCTGCAAATGATTGTACCATTATCGCTGTACTTTTCTCCCCCAATTCTTCCTTATTTTTTCCAGGCATGTCTACCATATGTCTCACAACTTCCAGTTCCCCATCGTCCCTATTCCATGGTGTAATCTGGCTTTGAGCTTTATTTTCCTTCGTTTGATTCTCTCCTATCTCAATGTTAAAAATGTCTTTTGAAAGGATTTGTAAAGGTTGGGCTCTAGCCTTTTCTCCAGCAATTGGGTCCAAAAGAATTGGGCCCAAATTTGGGCCCACTTTCCTTTGACCTAGTTTTTGTCTGCTATAAACACTATATTCTCCCCTTTTAAATCTCGGGCCCACTTGCATGAGAGATCCCTCACTGGAAGACCCCACGTGCCCATCCACCTTTTTCGCTGTTATTACCTCCTTTGTTATCTGCAAAAGCTGATCTTGGGTATTGACTACTGGGTATTTTCCCTTCTCATCTCTCCTCTTCTATGAAAATTTCACGGTGACCGGAGCTTTACACCAGACCGGAACGGTGACCATCTATACTCTGAAACTGAGGATTGGAGGCCAGAATTGGAAATGAGGGAGTGTCCTATGATTGATGAAGATGACAACAACCAACTGATGGCCCCTTTTGAAGCTCAAGAAATTCTATAATGCATCAAAGCATGTGCGGGGGACAAAGCCCTTGGCCCGAATGGCTTTTCAACGGTTTTTTTTAGACAGTGTTGGGATATCATCAAAACAGAATTGGTTGCAGCAATTCAAAACTTCTATGTGGAATGAGTGCTTGAGAAGAGTATAAATGCTACTTTTGTGACTTTGATACCTAAGAAGATAGGGGCAGAAGAACTTAATGACTTTAGACCAATAAGTTTAGTGGGGGGGAGTTTACAAGATAATTGCAAAACTTTTGGCTGAAAGACTAAAGAAGGTGATGCACAAGCTTGTGAACAAGCAACAAATGGCCTTTATCAAGAGCAGGCAGATCATGGATGCAGTGTTGATAGCCAATGAATGTGTTGATTCCAGGAAAAAGGATAAACAACAAGGGATCCTATGCAAGCTGGATATCCAGAAGGCATATGATCACCTGAATTGGAACTTTTTGATGAAGATGATGCAGAGGATGGGTTTTGGTCAAAGATGGTTAAAGTGGATCAGACATTGCATAAGCTCAGTGAAATTCTCTATTTTGATCAACAGAAACCCATGTGGGTTTTTCCCATCAAACAGGGGTTTGAGACAAGGGGACCCCCTATCTCCTTTTCTCTTTATCTTGGCTATGGAGGGGTTGAACAACCTATTCCAGAATGCAAGAGCAAATGGTTGGATCAGAGGTTTCAAAGTGGGGGAGAATACAAGAAACAATCTAGAGATCACTCATCTACAGTATGCAGATGACACTTTAGTATTTTGTGGAGCTATAAAGGAGCACAAGCTAATTTTGAGTCATTTTAAATATTTTTGAGGCTGTGTCAGGTTTGCACATAAACTGGAACCAGAGTTTCATTTATCCAGTAAACACAGTACCAAATATTGAGGACTTAGCTTACAAGCTTGGAGGGAAAGTAGGTGAACTACCAACAACCTACTTAGGAATGCCTTTGGGGGCTAAGAGAAAATTAAGTGGAATATGGAGTGGTGTAATTGAAAAGTGTGAAAGGAAGCTCGTGAACTGGAATGTCAATATCTATCCTTAGGTGGCAGACTAACTCTAGTTAATAGTGTCCTGGATGCCTTGTCATCATACTTGATGTCAATATTCCCTATACCAGCCAAAGTAACCAAGAGGTTAGATGCAATTAGGAGGAACTTTCTATGGAAAGGCAGTGAAGATAAGAAAAAGTATCATTTGGTCAAATGGGAGGAGTTGCTAGTTAGCAAGAGAGGGCGTGGACTCAACATCAGAGATCTGAGTACGCAGAATAAGAGCTTGATGATGAAATGGTTGTGGAAATTTGCCTCACCAGAAGTATCTCTATGGGAAGGTAGTAATAACAGCAAAATATGGCATGGAGGACAAGTGGATGACAGAGGGGGTGACCAGGCCTTATGATTGTAGTGTATGGAGATCAATCAGGAACTTATGGCTATTGGTCAAAGATAGAATAAAATGTAAGGTTGGTAATGGAGAAAAAGTGGCCTTCTGGATGACATCTGGTGCGGACATGAGACACTCAAACAAGCATTCCCTGAGCTACATAGTCTAAGTCAAGCACATGAAGCATCAGTGGCAGACTTATGGACAAGACAAGGGTGGAATTTACATCTGAGAAGAAACTTAAATGATTGGGAAATAACATCCATAGCAAGATTTCATGACACAATGGCTAGGGCTACCAATCTAACAGAGGAGCAAGATAGACTGATATGGAAAGGGGAGAGAAAGGGAGAGTTCACTGTAAGATCTGCATATCGAGAATTGAGACTTATTGAAGAGCAGCAAGCAGGATGGCCTTGGAAGATGATCTGGAGAACAAAAATCCCATACAAGGTGAATTATTTCGCATGGCTTTTGGCAAAGGAGGAAGTCTTGACACACGAAAACTTGAACAAGAGGAAACACAACCTTTGCTCTAGATGTTATTTATGCGAAGAACAGGTGGAGACAGTCAACCATCTCTTTTTGCACTGCAAATGGACAGATCAATTATGGCAAATATTCATTCACAAGAGGAAGATCAAGTGGACAAAACCAGGGAGAATCACAGAAGTTCTAAAATGCTGGAATAGTGATGGAAATGCAGGAAAAAAGGAGGAGAGATGGAGGATTGTCCCAGCATGCATTTGGTGGACAATTTGGAATGAAAGGTATTTGTGTCTGGGAGCATTTTCAAAATATTTTATCCATGCTTTTTTCGTTGGCTGCTAAGATCTCAGACCCTTTCCAAATTGAGATTGAAGCAAACATAACAACACCAAGGGTGATAGAGGCGGAATTAGTACTCAATCCAGGAACCTTTGCTGAGGCATACAATGATCGGGTTGCGACAGAAGAGCAAGTTGATGATAATGCAATATCCATTATTAATACGAAGAACAAAGAAAATATGGAGATACACACAGGAGGCTATTTACAGTTGAAAGAAAAGGAGGAGGGGAACGACACTTTAGAGGATATTCTACCTCTTAATTCAGCAGAAGACGAAGGCATAATGGACCACAAAAACATGATCCCCACTTGGGTCCAGCAGAACATAATCAAATTAAGTAAGGAATTTGGAGTTCACTTTCAAGGTTGTGAGAAGGTAGCCTTGAACCTATTCATGAAAATTAATGGCAAAAGACAAGTAACAGGAGAGGCTCCAGGTGCAATAGTGCCAGTGACTCCAAAAGAGAAGATTCCAAAGGAGCTTAAAAATCAGGAACCAAGCAACAAGTTCATTAGTTTTGGAACAAGAAGCAGAGGGGGATGTTTCGTGAATAATCTTAATGAAGGTTAACATAGTGTCATGGAATGTGAGAGGTCTCAATGATCCTAGGAAGAGGCTATTGATTAAGAACATGTTACATATATGGAGAGCAGATGTATATTGTTTTCAAGAATCCAAATTAAGAGGTGACATAAGGGAGACAATCAAAGAGCTATGGGCCAACAGGAGGGTGAAATTCACACAGTTGGAAGCTAGGGGAACTAAATGAGGCATTATCATTCTATGGGACAACAGTATATGGGAGGGAGAAGTTTATGAGATGGGGACTTATTGCATTACTGTTAGATTCCTGGGCAAAACGCAGGATTTTAGCTGGCACTTATCAGGCGTTTATGGTCCAAACGACAGGGAGGAAAGGAAAGAGGTTTGGTGGGAGCTGGGAGCAGTAAGGAGCCTATTTGATGGCCCTTGGGTGATTGCTGGGGACTTTAATGTTGTAAGGTCCCCTTCCGAGAAGAAGAATTGCATCAGAATCAAAAAAGCCATGGAGGATTTCTCAGACTTTATTGAGGATATGGAACTAGAAGATCCACCTCTCATAGGGGGCAGTTTTACATGGAGAAAAGGAGACAACTACGATACAGCAGCAAGACTGGATAGGTTCCTGTTCTCAGAAGAATGGGAAGTATCTTTCAGGAAAATCAAGCAAACTATTATGCCTAGAGTCACTTCTAATCATAATCCTCTGCTACTAGAATGTGGAAACTGGGAGAGGTCTTTGTCCTATTTTAAATTCGAAAATTGGTGGTTGCAAACTGAGAATTTTAATGAGAGAATTAAGGGGTGGTGGGATTCTGAAATTTTTATGGGAAGACCAGATTACATTCTAGCTTGCAAGTTGAAATCCCTCAAAGTGAAGTTGAAAGAATGGAGCAGAACTGCTCAAGGCAATCTAGGTCTACAGAAACAGAACATTTTAAACCAGCTTTATGATTTAGATGTGATCCAGGCTCATAGGTGCTTGTCTGATGATGAGTCATTTCTGAGAGC
This sequence comes from Solanum verrucosum, assembly GCF_900185275.1. Taxonomy (NCBI): domain Eukaryota; kingdom Viridiplantae; phylum Streptophyta; class Magnoliopsida; order Solanales; family Solanaceae; genus Solanum; species Solanum verrucosum. Next base: position 602,559 of record NW_026020240.1, read on the forward strand.
TTTTCTGACAGTAGAGTTTGAGAAGGTGGCAAAAAAGGAGGAAGTGGCATGGAGGCAAAGATCCAGGGCTATATGGCTGAAAGAGGGGGATAAAAATACAAAATTCTTCCACAGAACAGCAAACTGCCACAAGAGATACAACAACATTGATAGTCTTTTGATCAATGGAGCTAATGTATCAGAACCAGCAATGATCAGGGAGGAGATCATAGATTTCTACCAAAACCTCTACAAAGAGAATGAACACTGGAGACCTCAGTTCAGCCCCACAGATCAAGCTACTTTGAATGAAGAAGATAATGTAATGCTGCAAAGTCAGTTTGGAGAACAGGAGATCAAAGAATGTGTGTTTGCTTGTGCAGGAGATAAGGCTCCTGGCCCAGATGGTTTCACTATGGCATTTTTCATACAGTGTTGGGAGGTGGTGAAGATGGATGTGATAGCAACCATTCAGAACTTCCATAGCCAAGGCTACTTTGATAAAAGCTTTAATGCTACTTTCATAGCTTTGATCCCCAAAAAAATGGGTGCAACAGAATTGAAGGATTTCAGGCCCATTAGCCTGACTATAAGATCATATCCAAGCTACTAACAGAAAGACTTAAGAAAGTGATGTCCAAGCTGGTGGATAAACATCAAATGGCTTTCATCAAGGGTAGGCAGATCATGGATGCCATACTTATTGCTAATGAATGTGTGGATGTGAGGAATTTAAATAAAGTCCCTGGGGTCCTATGTAAGCTGGACATAGAAAAGGCATATGATCACCTCAATTGGAATTATTTGTGGAATACACTCGTGAGGATGGGTTTTGGAAATAGGTGGATAAACTGGTTAAAATACTGTGTGAGTACAGTAAAATTCTCAGTATTAATTAATGGTACTCCCTCTGGCTTTTTCCATTCTGAAAGAGGACTACGACAGGGGGACCCCATATCCCCTTTTCTGTTTATACTCGCTATGGGTGGATTGAGTGATATATTGAAAACAACACAGTTAAATAACAGGATCAAGGGGTTTGGGATGAATGACAGTGACATTCTGGCTTAAATATCTCCCATCTGCAATATGTTGATGACACCTTAGTGTTCTGTGGGGCAGAGAAAGAGCAACTAAAGTATCTAAGGGTCATCTTTGTTCTGTTTGAAGCTGTTTCTGGATTGCATATAAACTGGGGAAAAAGTTTTATCTACCCAGTGAATGAAGTTCCAGACATCAACAGTCTGGCTGATATTCTAGGAGGTAAAGTGGGAGAACTGCCTACCACCTACCTAGGGATGCCTCTCGAGGCAATGAGTAAGTCAAGGAACATATGGAATGCAGTGGTGGAAAAGTGTGGAAAAAAGTTGGTAAATTGGAGAAGTCAATACCTATCTTTGGGTGGAAGATTGACCCTAATTAATAGTGTACTTGATGCTATGCCAACTTATATGATGTCTTTATTTCCTTTGCCAGGGAATGTTTTAGAGAAGCTAGACTCCATCCGGAGGAATTTTTTATGGCAAGGAAATGGAGAGGGGGAAAAGAAGTATCACTTGGTGAAATGGGAAGTCGTGACCAATAGTAAAAAGGAAGGGGGAATGGGCATAAAGAACCTCAAAGTTCAGAATCAAAGTCTCTTATTGAAGTGGTTATGGAGGTTTGTCTCAGGGGAACAAGGTTTGTGGAAAGATGCTATAGTTTCCAGATACACAATGGAAGGCTTATGGATCACTAAGCAAGTTAGAAGCCCTTATGGGGTAGGTCTATGGAGGACAATCAGGAATCAATGGCCTAAATTGTGGGGAAACTCAAGAATTGTAATAGGAAATGGAAGGAGGACGTCATTCTGGAATGATGTGTGGGTTGGTCAATATCCCTTAATACAGCTGTACCCGGTGATCTATAATTTGAACCAACAGAAGGAGGCAACAGTAGTAGATGTCAGGGACAATCAAGGATGGAACCTCTCTTTTAGGAGAATGTTGAATGACTGGGAGATTGACAGTCTAACAGATTTCTACAATACTCTGAAGCAGGCCATCAACTTTCAACCTAATGAAGACAACCTACACTGGTTGAAGGCCAAAAATGGGAAATTCACAGTAAAATCAGCTTACAGACACCTTGATAGGCCAGCTGCAATGCTCTTACCATGGCTTTGGAAGATGCTATGGAAAGTTAAAGTACCTCACAAGGTGGCTTGTTTCACCTGGTTAGTAGCCAGACAAGCAGTACTAACTCAGGACAATCTAATGAAAAGGGGAAGACAATTATGTTCCAGATGTTTTTTTTGTGAAAGAGAAATAGAGACAACAAACCATCTCTTCATCCATTGTAGAGTGACAGAGAAACTGTGGCAGGTGTTTTTTAACTTAAGGGGTATCAGTTGGTCCATGCCAAGGCATACCTCCGAAGCTCTAGCACGCTGGAATAGAGAAGGAAATTTGTCCGACCACAAAGAGAGATGGAAGATTGTCCCTGTTTGCATCTGGTGGACAATATGGAGGGAGAGGAACCAAAGATGTTTTGAAAACAAGAGCATCCCTTTCCAAAGTCTGAAGTTGAATTGTCTTATAACCTTTTTTTTTGGTGTAACTATGTACTCCCCAAAAAGGTGGAGGATATTACTCAGTTTCTAGATAGTTTAGGAGGGATATAGGTGGTAGATTTCTTTGGTTTTGTTTACTGTAAATCCCAGATGTAACTACTACTAGAATACACTATTGGTGTATCTTGTCTATAAAATGTTAACTTTCTCAAAAAAAAAAAAAGAATTCTCAGGTATTTGCAAGGTACTTTTGACTATCGTATTCTATACAAGAACGAAGGCAAGTCGGAGTTAATTGGCATTACTCATAGTGATTTTACTGGAGATAAATAAGACAGGAAAAGCACTTCAGGTTATGTGTTTATGCTTGGATCTGGAGTTGTTTCTTGTGCTCCAAGAAGCAACCAATTGTTACATTGTCCACTACAGAAGCAGAGTTTGTAGCTGCAACTGTGTGCGCTACCCAAGCAATTTGGTTGAAGAAGATATTGGTTGAGCTTCATGTTCGACAGCAGAACCAATTCTGATTTACGCTTTCAAAGAATTCAGTGTTGCATGGACGGAGCAAACACATAGATGTTAAGTTTCACTTCCTGAGAGATCTCACGAAGGAAAAAGTTATTGATGTTGTCTACTGTAGAAGTGAAGACTAAGTTGTTGATATCTTCACTAAGTCCCTCAAGCTGGCAACATTCAGAAAGTTAACGAAGCTACTTGGAGTGTGCACTTTAAGGAGAAGCTACGGTGAATGATGTTATTAAGCTGAAGTCGTAGACTTATCAGTTTAAGGGAGGGTTTGTTAGATATTTTAATTAATTAAACTAGTTTCTGCTTTCCTAGTTTTAAGGGTATATGGTTGCTATTTCCAAGTTACTGGAAATGTGTGACTTAGTAGGTCATTTTTAAATTCTTTTATGGCTTAGTGGTTGAGATAATGTAGGATGTGTATTGCCTTTATAAAGGTTGTTCATTGTTTCAGTTTAGTGAGAAGTTTACTACCTCCCAAACTCTTTTGTGGTTATCTTGATTTCTTTCCAGTTTTCTAATACAGACAACCATGGCAGCCAGGTCTTTCAATGTACCAGCGAAGAATCAGGGATGAAATCTTCTCCAGAAATGCCATCATTCACCAAGGAACAATTGGAGCTACTGCACAAACTTCTCCAATCTCAACTCCAAATCAGTAAACCTGATCCTCCTACTCCTACTTGTTCTTTTTCCCAAGCAGGTAATGTACCTTCTGTTTTTTTGAGTACAGATTCTACTGGTATTAATTCTTGGATCATAGATTCAGGGGCAAGTGATCACATGACATGGCAGTGTTTTGGAAAGCGAGAAGCGGAAAAAAGCGACAAGGGCTCGCTTCACAAAAGCGAGAAGCGAGAAGCGAAGCGTGCACTTTTTTTAAATAAAGCGATATTTAGTATAAAAATAAAAAAATATTAAATAACTGAATAGAGGTAATATATTCTTAGATTAAAAGTAAATAGATAGTCAATAATACTCATAAGTCATAACATAAAAAGCAAAAAATCAAAAACATAATTAAATCACAAAGAATCAAACTCCTATTCTTCAACAAGAGCAGCAAAAGAATTGAAAAAAACAGAGCAGTAATATTAATTGAAAAAAAAAACAGGTCAGTAATAGAGATTGAAAACACAGAAGCAAACAAAATTGGAAAAAAAATACAGCAATAAAAATATAGAAAAACACCCAGCAGCAACCAAAAAACAAAAAAAAAACAGTAACAGATCGCAGCAGCTTCACAGAGAAGAAGAAGAAGAGAACTTACAGGCTACAGCAGTCGCAAAGAAGAAGAGCAAAAGTCGCACCTTCTTAGTCGCATAAGTATCTTTCAGAAATTAAAAAAAAAAAAACTTACATTTTAAAAAATAAAACCCTAATTGACGCATTTTCATAAAAAGCGCGCTTTATCGCGCTTTTGCTTTTCTTGCGCTTCTCGCTTCTACAGTAGAAGCGAGCGCCTTTTCAATGTTGCCTCGCTTCAGGAACTAAAAGCGCAGGAGCCTCGCCTCGCCTCACCTCGCGCTTTAAGTGCGCTTTTCTGTGCTTTTTACAACACTGTGACATGGAATTCCCATTTTTTCTTGACTTACATTCCATCCGCAGGAAATAAAAAAGTCAAAGTTGTTGATGGTTCCTTCTCAGCAGTTGCTGGAAAAGGGACAATCAAACTAACCCCTTTTTTGACTCTTGTTGATGTCCTTCATGTTCCAAAATTGTCTCATAATCTTTTGTCCATAAGCAAATTGACTCAAAACCTGCCCCCAAGGCCTAGCTCAAGTGGCAAAAGGTGGAGGATTTGTGGCTTAGGTCGCAAGTTCAAGCCCCACACCATGCAAAGCGAAGCCTGATATTTAAGTGGAGAAGGGTAGAGGGGTGGGCCCATTATCCACCGAGTTTAGAAGGCTGTGATTGGTCCAAAGGGCGAGTCACAAACGACTTTCTCGGTTATCAAAAAAAAATTGACTCAAAACCTTGATTATCGTGCTATCTTTGACTCTATTTCATGTGTATTTCAGGACAAGGTCTCGGGGAAGATGATTGGCAATGCTAGAGAGTCTGGAGGTCTCTATTTTCTTGAAGATGGTGACAATTCAATAAATCTAAGTTCAGCTTGTATGAACTCTGTTCTAGTTGATAATAAAGTCATGTTATGGCACTATAGACTTGGTCATCCTAGTTTTCATTATTTGAAACTCTTGTTACCTCAATTGTTTATGAATAAAAGTGCATCCTCCTTTGAGTGTGAAATTTGTGAAATGGCTAAACATAGACGTTCATCTTTTTCTTCCCAAAAATATTATGCAACAAAACCTTTTAAGTTGATCCATAGTGATGTTTGGGGACCTTTTAGGGTAGCAACTGTAAATGGATAAAGATGGTTTGTGAGTTTCTTAGATGATCACACTAGACTAACTTGGGTGTACCTATTGAAAGATAGAGGGGAAGTAAAACATATGTTTGAGGCTTTTTATGTTATGGTTGAGACACAATTTTATGAGAAGATTCAAATATTTCGGAGTGATAACGGGGGAGAGTTTTTCAATGATCAGCTAGGCAGTTTTTTCACTTCCAAGGGAATAGTACACCAAAGTTCAAGTCCTAATACACCCCAACAAAATGAAGTAGCTGAGAGAAAAAATAAGCAGCTTATGGAAGTAACTAGGGCCTTAATGTTCACAAGTGAAGTCCCTAAATTTCTTTGGGGAGAAGCTCTTTTAATATCCACCTATCTTATTAATAGTATGCCTTCTCGTGTTCTAGGTTTTAAAACCCCTTTCAGTATGTTTAAGACATATTTCCCTAATTCTAGATTGACCGCTGACCTATCCTTAAGAGTCTTTGGGTGTAGTGTATTTGTTCATATTCATGATCATAATAGGAGTAAACTTGACCCACGTGCTAAGAAATGTGCTTTTGTTGGCTATGCCCCTAGTCAAAAGGGATACAAGTGCTATGACCCAAATACTAGAAAGGTTATTGTCACAATGGATGCCACATTTTTTGAATCTCAATTGTTTTTTGGAACTCATCTTCAGGGGGAGAAACATAGAGAAGATTTGAGGGATAATAAGGATCCTCTTGACCTCACATGTAAGGAAAAAAATGATCCAGGTTTCATGATAGATATGGGAAATAGTATTTTTGGTAATAACCTAGATAAGGTAAGAGATCCCAACTTAAATATTGAAAATAAGGAAACTGAGACAATACAGCTTCTTCATGATACAATTAATGACAAGAACAGGGAACAAAGGAATTACAGGTTTACATGAGAAGAAACCGGAACCAATAAAAAGAGATCAAGGACTCTCATCAGAACCAAATGTCCACCCCACAAGATCTCATTGATACACAAGGTAATTCTATAGAACCTAATTCTGATTTGCCCCTTGTTACTTTAGACCTTAATCTTCCAATTGCTAAACGTAAAGGCGTAGGAAAAGTCACCAACCATCCCATGTAAAATTTTGTCATATAGAAACTTGTCCCCTTCCTATATAGCTTTCCTTTCTCAATTATCTGGAATGGAGATACCGAGAAATGTGCAGGATGCTTTGAATGTTCCCAAGTGGAAAGAGGCAATTCTAGAGGAGATGAATGCTCTTAATAGAAATGAAACATGGGAAATGGTGGAACTGCCACATGGAAAGAAAACAGTGGGTTGCAAATGGGTGTTCACCATCAAATTTAAGTCAGATGGATCCCTAGAAAGGTATAAGGCACGTTTGGTAGCAAAAGGGTTCACTCAGACCTATCGGATTGACTATCTCCAGTTGCGAAGTTGAATTCAATCAGGGTTCCTCTAACCATTGCTACCAATCTTGATTGGCCCCTTCAACAACTAGACGTCAAGAATGCATTCTTAAACGGAACACTTGAAGAAGAAGTCCTTCGGGTTTTGAAGAAAGGTATGGAACTAAAGTGTGCAAGCTAAAGAAATCTCTCTACGGGCTCAAACAATCTCCAAGAGCTTGGTTTGAGAGGTTTACTCAGTTTGTAAAAAAACAAGGGTACACTCAAGGGAAAGCAGATCATAACATGTTCATTCGACACTCTCTTGATGGAAAGACAACTATCCTATGTCGATGATATCATACTAACAGGAGATGACTTGCCCGAAATGAAAAAATTTAAAAAACAGTTGGCTGGCCTCAGAGTTCGAGATCAAAGATTTGGGCCAATTAAAATATTTTCTTGGCATGGAAGTAGCAAGATCAAAAGAAAGCATTATGGTGTCACAAAGGAAATATGTACTAGATCTTCTAAAAGAGACAGGTATGAGTGGTTGTCGTCCAGCTGAAACACCTATTGATCCAATTATGAAATTCGGAAACAAAGAAGGAAATTCAGTTGACCAAAGTCAATATCAGAGACTAGTGGGAAAGTTGATCTACTTATCACACACTCGGCCTGATATAGTTTTTGTTGTAAGCTTAGTGAGTCAATTTATGCACTCTCCATAGGAAGAGCACCACGAAGCGGTCTACAGGATTCTAAGATATTTGAAAAGTTCACCAGGGAAAGGTTTGTTTTTCAAAAAGGGACAAGAAAAGGGCTTTGAAAGCTTTACAGATGCAGATTGGGCAGGTTCTACTATTGATAGGAGGTCTACATCAGGATATTGTACTTTTATATGGGGAAATCTAGTGACTTGGAGGAGTAAAATGCAGAATGTTGTAGCCCGTAGCAGTGCTGAAGTTGAATACTGATCTATGGCCCATGGGATCTGTGAAATGATTTGGCTCAAGAAGATGATGGAAGAACTAAAAATGTTGTTTGTGTTACCAATAAAGTTGTACTGTGACAACAAAGCTGCCATAAGTATTGCTCACAATCCAGTTCAACATGACAGAACAAAGTATGTTGACGTGGACAGGCACTTCATAAAAGAGAAGATTGAAGAAGGAAACGTGTGCATGCCTTTCGTCACAACAAATTAGCAAATTGCGGATATTTTCACAAAAGGCTTGTTTAAACCAAAGTTTGAAGTTTTTGTAAGCAAGTTACGCATGACAGATATTTACATGCCAACTTGAGGAGGAGTGTTGATTTGTAAATATCTAAGTGTCATCAGATATGATTTTGTAGGATTTAAATTGATCTTATAAAATCATATCTGATATGCTATTGAATAGGTTAGGATATTAGATCAATAAAATCATCCCTTGATTCTCTGCTAGAATCAAGGAATTTGATTGCTAGATAGTTTGGTTTTCTATACTATAAATTTGTATCTCTATGGATGAATAAATAGTACAACTTTGGTACCAAAACTTACAAATACACATGTAGATCAAATTACTAAAACCATACCTCTTCCAAGAATCAAATAATAAACCACATAGTTTGTGTTTCATATGGAAGAAAATGTTCTCCGCTTTTGTTATGTTTGGTTGGTCAAATTTTTGGAGAACATTTTCTCTAGGAAAACAAGTCCTTAAAAATGAGGAAAATGATCTCCCTAGTGAAAGTAGGGAAAATAAGTTTCATACGTGGTATTTCCAGACTAATACTCTCCAACACACCCCATCCCCACTCCTAACCCCATAGCCCCCATTCCAACCACCTCCACACCCCTAGATGCCCATGCAACCACAATAGTGATTGACTAGATTATATACAAATGTTTTTGGGACAATATTTTCTGCTTATTTACCAAACACGAGAAAATAATAAGAAACTTACTTGGAGGTCGAAAACATTTTCCTTCAAACCAAACACACCCTAACTATAATAGGCCAATTAACACTTTGAAAAGGATAACCCTCTTCATCCCAGATAGTTTTCAATGGGGCGAGGTAAGATAAGAAATAATGTATACTTGTTCACCCTTAAGTTTTTTAATGAGATGTAACATTTGAGAATCTTGCTCTTCCCCTAGTATGAAAAAAGTGACCAAGGATAGGAAGTAAATGAAAATTAGAATGGAAATGGAGCAAGGGAGTATCAAGAAAATAAAAAATACAATGAGCATACCATTTCTCTTTGCTTCTCTTTTTTGAAACCGGTAGAAATCTAAACCCACACCTTTCTTTTTCTTTTTGTCCATATTATCCATGACTGCAGCTTGGGAAACAGAGCCAACTGCAATTCCAGTTTCAGAATCAGTTGTCTTTTTCCTTCCTTTGTGATGTACGACAACAGTCCAGCCATCTTCTGCAGCAAGGGGTTCGTTTTCTTTCCTTTCCTGTATGAACAGAATAAGCCAGATATGAAAGAAAAAATTAAGAAGAGACTACTCTCCAGTTCATCAAACAAGAAAACATACATGTTAACCACATATAATGAAAATAAGATCCAACCATCAGATGTATAGAACATGATTGGTTCAGGGCATTAACAATTTTTTTATAACACATCATTTTCTGTCACTCAAAACATTTCAAGATTACTATGAAACTTTATACATGATATGAGCAAAATTCTGCAAAAGTTGTCCATTTTCTTTCTAAAAACTGAAGCATTAACCAGCTCTAGACATAATAGAGCTCATAAACATCCTAGATTCCTCCAAGTACTTCAACAAAATCATTAACAACAAAAGAACATTCTGGAGAAATGATGTACCTGTTCCTTTTTCGCCTCATAAGAAGTAATAAACTCATCAATTCTTTCTTGTAGCACCTTCAACCCAGGCCTACTCTGGTAATAATCGAGTACCCACTCTGCAATAAAGGAGATTTCTTCTTAATAAGGAAGCAAAACGATATAACATTACTGGACTAAGTGGCCATATCAACATTTTTCTGAAAGGCAAAAAGGGGGATATACAACAGCAGAATAACTTCGAAACTGCAACAATGATTAGAGTTTCTCCTTGAGATAATTGAGAAAGAAAATCCAACTTCCAATCTCAAATGTAGAACACTGGAGCCAAGCAACAGGTAAGTGGCAATTTTTCAGGAATATATAGGTTCTTACTTCTCATTCCTTTCGAGCAATCCTCATCGTCAGAAGATAGTTCATCAATCTCTTCATATCCTGCTTGTCCTCTCTTCTCCACCAAGTTGTCTTGCGTTATTGTGAGTGAATGATCCTTCTCTGCAATTTTGACAACATCATTTGGGTTGCCTAGGGGTAAGCAATATGGTACTGACAATATCATCATGTCTATTTAACAGTTAGAAAAATCAGTCTAGTAAAATTAATTCCTTTTCTCCTTTGTACTCTGCACAAAAATGGAGATGTCACTTTAAGAGGTGTCTTCCTGAACTCTTAGCTCTTTTTAAACATACAGTACAAGGAAATACGAGAGAGAGAGAGAAACAACTGAGACACTAGAAAATCTCTCCATACCACTTTTCTTATCTGAATCATCATTAGCCTCAACATAATGATCAACAGTCTCATTTCTCCGTACTTTCTTCTCACTTTTTCTCTTCTTCTTTCTGGATTTCCTTTTCTCAGCGGATACATTATTTTCTTGACCAAGTGCATCCTCTCTTTCATTAGATTGATCAATTTCCAAACTTTCAGTTTCATCAGGTCTGACATCTTTCCTCATCTTCCTCTTTGCAGATTTGTTCTCTTTTTCTCCATCCACATTATCTGATTCATCAAAACTAATCAACAACCAAAAAAAGATTGCAGCAATTTGATGATCACAGTAAAATTCAAATTGACTTTTATATGTCGATTACCTTTATAATTTGAGAGATGTACTTCATCTCTTCTTCTAGTTAGCACATGAGCTCTCTTCTTCTTCCTCTTCTTTTCTTCCATTGCCTTAGCCAACTTCTCCTCTTGCATAAAAGGGCACAATCAATATCATTGTTTGGTAGACGTCAAACTAACAACTGTGATAAGAAAAATTGCCGGGTAAAGGAAGGAGTTCTATAATAAGCTTTTTACTGGTTCACCATAATGTATGGGCACCCTACTTCCCAATCTTTGGCTCATTCGACAAATCACGTTTTACTGTATCTAGAATCCTAATTAAACCCAACTCCATTTCCTTCCATAGAAATTTATGATTCTTGTTATAGTACTACACTAAAAACACTCTCTTGATCACATATTCCCGCTCCATATATTTTCTAAGCAATCTGATTCAAATACATAACAAAGACCCTCATAAAAGAAAAACCAAGCTTTCAACAGAGATATACAAAATTTTCCTTCAAAGAGAAGAGCACCTCTATGAAAACCTAAGTTGTGCAGACTCTTCACTTTAGATGCTGTACCGATGTCGAATTCTCCAGAAATACACTAGTTTTGGAGAATCCAACATCCACCCATTGACATTTTTGAAGAGTCAGAACAACATAGGTGAACTGAATAAAAAAATAAGCTTAGCAAAAACGGACTCACTCCTCGAGAACACCTAAAGATGAAAGTAATCAGAAGCCTAGCTGCTTGAGTCATCCATAAATTATGCCCATTTAGCTTGAAAACTAAAGTAGCTCAGAATGTAAATATTTTAATCAAACATTCAAAAGATAGTTAAAAAAAAATTCAGGAGAACGATTGTTTATTATACTTTAATGTCACAACAACAAAACAAAAGCATATCAAGTGAAATCCCAAATTAGTTAGAGTATGTTCTATATGCACATTCATTCATTCATCATAAAATCAATGAAAGATGGAAACTTTAAGGCAATAATACCTTCTTTTTGGAGGAAGATAGCTCTACCCTCTTTATTCTTTTTTGATTTCTTCTTTTTGTTTAGCTTTTCCAGTGAACCCTCAGCTCCCATCCTCCTCTACCCTTCTTTTGTCTGTCAATTTATACCCAAAAATTAGCAGAAAAAAAGGAGAAACCCACAACATCATTATCAACTGGTATACCAATTATCAAGAAAAAACAGAGTACAGAGGCGGAGAACGGCTGAGGACGGCGCCGTACCTGCTTCGGTTTTGTGAGGAGAAAGAATAAACAGACTTCTTTTTAAAAAAATTCTAACAAATTTGTCTTTTAAGTTTTGTTGAATTTATACGCCACCAAAAAATAGCAGTTAATATCCCAATACGTGTTTTACCTTCTAACTCACTCAATTTTGATATTTAGGTTTTTTTGCAAAGTTACCCCTACTGTCCAACAATAATTATTCACTACTGATTTGGTACATTTAGAGGTGTTTGTGGTTCGGATTGGATCGATTATTAATTAAAACCAAAATTAACCAATATAGTCGGTTTTTTAAATTTCTAAAACCAAACCAAATCAAACGAAAAAAATAACCGTCGATTTGGTTCGGTTTGGTTTAGTTTTTTTGATTTATCCGTTTTGAAAGTAATAGTAATTTTTTTGAGGATTTACGTCGATAGATACAAATATCCAGCACATGAACAATCCACAAAAAAGTCATTGTCGGCTCTATTAAGCAATTAAGCAATACTAGAGTTATCACTACACGAACAAAGTATTTCAATTAAGAGAAAGTGTGACTATTTTTGCGAAGTATGGTAGGTAAAGACTAAAATGGATTTTAATGAACTTGGACTTAGGATTGTTATAGTTGGGCTTGAGGAAATTGCAAAGTTAAAGACTTCAGTTAATTAAAATTCAATAAAATATTTATTTATGAATATTATATAAATAATTATAAAATTTATATATCTAATTTATCGGTTCAATTTGATTATTTTTGCGATTTATTTTTAGTAAAACCAAAACCAAACCATATAATATCGGTTTTCAAAATTTAAAACCAAACCTAACTAAATCCAACCAAATATCAATTTTTTTAATCGGCTTGATTCAGATTGTGGTTCGATTTGGTTTTTTAATCATAACCATGAACAGCCCTAGGTACACCCATTAAGAAACAATAAATAGCAAGGGTAATAATACTATATTATTCTTTGACTTTTATTAAATTTAATGATTTGATAAATGTGTTAGATGATAAAAGTTGAGTATTTAATAGCAACGGTAAAATAGACACAAAGAGTAATTTATCTCTTGATTTTTTAAATTGGACAAGCATTGTTGGACAACTAGTTTAAGTATAGTCGACAACTATTATTGGACGGAAGGAGTAATTAGAATTACACATACATGTTTGTTTGTCACATTATAATTACAAATGTATTGTTTGAACTTTGAATGCACATGCGATCATAAGATTATATTAACTTTTAAAAATAATATTTAAAATTTATATTAGACAAATAAGAAACTTTATAAATAAAATGAAGTTAAATATTTAAGATAAATTGTCTTTTAAAAATATATTAATTAATAAACATATGTTCTTAACTAATATTATAAAAAAAATGAGTTATTGTAACGACTTGTTTCCGTCGTTATGGATAAACCAATGGGGAAGGAATTTGGGCCAGAACACTTCTGAGTAGTAACTTGGAAATTTCCAGCCTAGGCTAGACTTGGACGAAATCTGTGTCAGGTGAGGTCTAAAGTAATCCGGTAATGGATGGAGGATTTGATTATGCATTTAATGATTTAAATGGATAGCCAAGACGATAAGGAGCCTTTACGGCTTTACGGAATCGAATTCGGGTGGGTAGAACTCCTGTAATTGATCTTAGTGTGAAATGATGGTTTTAGAACGTCAATGATTGAGGGTGTGTTTTAAGATGGAGACATGGAACACAGATTTTGAGTCTCTATCTCCATGTAATCCACCACGACAGGATTATTCCTGCCATAGCGGTGCCGCTATGGTGGGCCAGTCGCGAGTAAAATGGGAAAAATCCCAAAAACATTATTTTTCTACAAACTTCGTTCTTGGAGAGAAAAAGGGCGACCTATGACTATTTCTTCTGGTATTTCACTAATTCTCGCGCTAAAGGTAAGTTGATTACTCCCCTAATTCATCAATTGATTCTTAGAACTAAAAATCCTTGTTATTTATCCTTAGGGAGGGTTTTGGCTTGAATTTAATAGTGGAAAAAGCCCTAGTTGGGTGTTAGGATCATGGGATTGGCCAAGGGTTAGAATTTGAATGTAATCCGGGTAGATTAGGCCTCTATTATTAATCATTATTTGCTTAATTTATTTGTTTTAGACCAAGAACAAAGTTGAGAGACTCCAGAAAGGGAAAGCTCAAGTTCCTTAAGAGTGTTCAAGCTTAGTTTCAAGGTAGATGATGGTTTGATTTCTTCTCAGTGTTATATATGCCTACTAACTGCTCCATTGTATTCATTCTTGTATGTGAATAGGGAAAGATGAAATGAATCTAATGAAATGACTAATTGTGATTCTGTAGCATGCAATGAACCTGTTACCTAATTGTACGACACAAATGTGTAAATCATTCATTGTGGTGTTGATTGTGTTTGTGACTGTGGTTGATTGGATCGGGTGTCACATTTCGACACATAATTGGATCGCGTGTCACATTCCGACACATATTGGATCAGGTGTCATGTTCCGACACATTATTGTATCAGGTGTCACGTTCCGACACACTAACAGTTTGAGTGTGGGTTCCATGAGAGGACCATCATTGACTGTTGCATTTGAGATTGATATTGTGAAACTAATATATTGGGCATGAACTGGTAAATTATTATTCTTTTTGTATATGTACTGACACTGCACTTGTTCTTTCTTTATTGAGTGACATTTTTAGGCGGCTGTTGTGAGACCTCAGTTAGGAGATCACTAACTTGTCGAGTTCAAGGGTGAACCAGTTTAAATTCCTTCAGGCTACCATGGATTTATCTAGGATCTTAATCCATTTCCTTTGGACTTAGACTTTTCAGACTCTTACTTTATGTTTAATTGTTTTGAGATTGCATCCCCTTATCTTAGGCCGTTTAGTTAGAAATTTTGGTACAATGACTTTTAGGTTCTAGGGGTTGAATTTTCGCTTGTTTATGTTTGTTTTTGATAACTTACTGAGTTTATGGGAACTCAACTTTTAAATTGATTATTTAAACCTATTTCCACATCTTTAAATGTCTGTCTTTTGGTTAGTACTATTTATTTGGGTTGTAGTAATGGTTCTTCCACCGGAGAGTTAGCGTAGATGTCAATCATGGCGGTTTGGGTTGTGACAAAGTTGGTATCAGAGCCCTAGGTTCGTTGATCTCGTTATACCAAAATGATTCCATTAGAGACTTACGGAACAGTATAGAGACGTCTGTATTTTTCTTCGAGAGGCTACACGACTTTGGGAAAATTTCTCTATCTTCTTTTCCTTTCGTGCTATAACTTGATTCGAATTGATATCTGGTGATTCAAATTCGTATCTAATCTTTTTCACTCTTCGATCCATAGATGGTGAACATGCGAAACAACGACGCAAGGACAATAGTTGTAACACCTCGGAAGTCAGACTTAGAAAAATGCAGCAGAAGAACACCAGAATCAGTGAACCACGGCAGGGTTCACGGACCGTGAAAGAGACCACAGTTCGTCGACCTACTCTTGGGTTCATACCCAGCCCAGAACTGGCGGACCACGGGACCCTTCACTGGCAGTGGACCACCACACGGGCCGTACTGGTGCTCGTGGAAGGAAGACAAGACCTCTTAAGCTCAGGCGTCAAACCACGAAGCCCTCCATGGGTCGTGGTCTCGACGACAGGCCGTGGTGAGGCTCGTTAACTTGACCAGTAGACCCCATCCCCAGGTGAAAAACCACGACGACCTTCACAGTCTGTGGTCCTTCACACGGTCCGTGAAGTGGACCGTAAAGGGGAGTCCCAGAACAAGCAACCACCAAACCAAGGACCACGACCAGCTTGACGGTCCGTGGTCCCTTTGACGGTTCATCAGAGGGGTCGTGTTTGGCTGCGTCAGACTTTTAAGTCAGGGGTCATTTGGTCTTTTCCCTATGCGTTGGACTTCTAAACTACGTCGTTTAACCCTTAAACTACGTAGTTTTGGTTAGTTTAAGCCTAGTAACTTGTCAGATCTTTCCCTAAGCGATTTATTCACTAAAAATCATTACACTTAGAACAAAAGAGGAGAAAAGAGCCGACCCAAACCCTTCCAAGAATGCAACAATGTTTCTTCAGTTCCAGCCCCAAAATCAAAAGATTTCTCCGTGAAATTCGTCATCAAGTATGTGGGATTTGACTAGTGGGTTTCTTTCACCTATTAGGTCCCTAGAATTCAGTCAGATTCTTGATTCCCTCCATATTGTCTAGGCCTAGGGTTTCTTAGAATGTTAGAAATTGTTGTGGATTAGTTGTTAGAATGTTCCTAATCAGATTTTCATGTTGTTGTAACATTGTTGCTTAGTTCCTTGCATGAAATTTAGAACCCTAGTTGTGTAGATTCGTTTAGTTCATGAATTAAACTTGCTAGGCCAGCTTATACAATTATACACGCATCAGTTCCACATGTTTCATTATCAGTACATGAATGTTGCATTTTTTATGAGTCCACAAATTGGACTCATTTAGGGCTTTATTTTGATAATAATAGTGTCCTCGAATGTTTATTTTGTCTAAATATCTGATGAAAACTCTTAAATTTTAGGTATTTGAAGTTTTAGTGAAAGCATGGACACTTAGGCACAAAAGGGCTGAAAAGAACGAAGGAGCTGAAGCCTGAGCATCGCCAAGCACACTTGGCGATTCGCCGAAGGGATTTACTTTGCCCTTTGTTCCAGTACGTGAAGCCTTGAAGGAGAAGGATAAAAAAGGCGATGAAAGAAGCAGTCGGTGCTTCGCCAAATAGTTCCACAAAGCAGTACTATACCACCCAATGGTCCAGAACGTGAAGATGCGGACGACAAGCACGAAATGGCGATGAGATAGACGAAAGGCGAATTGCCGAAGTCATTCGGCGATATCGACTAACTTCGTCGAAATATTTGCCAGCGCTATTTTCTGAAGTCTATAAATACTGAACTTATTATTAATTTTAGAGAGTCGAACATTTATTTTAATTTGCAGAATATAATAGTACTTTTTGGATATTTTTCTCTCTAGTTTGGAGAGAGTTTTTGGGAGACTTGAAGAAAGAAGAATTTCATCTTCCCCAAGTTGGAAGTGGGTCTTCTCCATTATTCTTCCTTTGCTTAAATCAAGGTTTAATTTCTTATACCCATTTGATTTTACTATCATTTTAGGTGTATTTTGTTATTTCTTGATGTGTGGCTAAAACCCCCCATACTTGGGGCGATTTAGCAAATATGTGTTGATATTATTGTTGGGTCTTGTTTGTTGATAGGTTAGATGTAGTTTAATGGTGATTTCACCTAGTGGTTGTGATTTAATCTAAAGGGTTTATAGTTGCAAATACAAAACCACCCATGTGTTTTCGGCTTGCCCGAGAGGGAGGTCACGAAACCAAGACCACTAGACTGATGGCCTAAAAAGTGGGTCGACATGAGGTTCAGCCCGAGAGGGTGAGCCCTAGTCCCATATCCTAACACTCAACTCGAGAGAGTGAGTGGGGTAAGGCGTAGGCTGATCTTCATGCGACAAATAGGTGTCCGAGAGGAACGCATTTGAAACGGGGTAAGTTGCCAGAGAGGGAACTTATTTCCATTTAAAGCTTAGCCTAGTCACTATTATCTTACAAATTTCCTTTCAAAAGCATGTACCCAACTACTTATCTCAACTTGTATTGCGGTCACACCCCAAGAACATTTCCCCATACTTGATTTTCTTGTTAATTTTTGCTATTTTTACTACTTGTGACAAAACCCCAAATTGATATTTGACACTTTCGTGTCACCCCCTTTAATTTACTATGTTTTTACTCGTTAATATCTTTAGCTACGACTAGTTAGAGCTTAATTTTATTTTTCTATCAATTCTCAAAACCACTCCCTTGGGACACGACCCCAACCTTTAGTTGGGTTACTATGTTGTCGACGATCGTAGACAGTTATACCGTAGGTTAGGGTCGTTGGTCACGATAAACATCAAAATGGCGCCGCTTCCGGAGAGTGTTGTTATTTGAGAATTTTTAGGTTAGTAGAATTTTTATTCTTTTTAGTTGTAATCTACTTACCTAATCCTTAATTTTGTCAAGCTGTTTGTGCGTTGAGACAGGATAATGAGTATACATGATGGGGATGGTGGACCAACGGAGCACCTGTCACGACCCGGGAGCACCCCCTAGTCGTAACCGGCGTACTCGACCTCGAAGAGGTCTAATACAAGCCTCTTAGCATTCATTCATCGCATAGACACTAAAACCATAAGGAATTAAAAACTTCTTTACCAAGAAAACATTTCATAAAAAAAAAATATAGCAAGCGGAAGACTTTCTAGACCTTATACATGATGTCTCAAAACCATTTAATACTTTAGAGTACAAAATTCGGGACTAATTCCATACACAACTTAAACAATACTAAAAAGACATAAAAGAACATATTGGGTATTGTCCTCGAATATATGAGGACTCACCAAGTCCTCATCTTCAACACTTAGAAACCTATCAAATAGCCATGACATGCCATCATCTCCAAATCCCTACACTTTATTCCAAAAAGGGAAAGAAAGGGGTTAGCACAATTAAGTACTAAGTATGGAAACCATGCAAAAACATGCTAAAAAGGACATTTGGTTGAAAGTCATGCCTTATGCCATTTTAGTAAAACTTCATGAACATTGACATATTAGACATATTATAGAACATGACCAACATATAAGACATTAACCACATTATAGACATACTCATTTCATCATCCAAGGACCCTTATCTAAAGTTACCCTAAGACCCACTTGAGTGAGACATGAAATGACCGCCCATACAACCTCTTCATACACACCTAAGTGTTCCTCAAGGCTACTATAGACAAGAACCATCATGCTTCAAGGTAACACACCAAGTAACTCACTTCATTAACATAAGCTATTCATTCAACAAATCATTTAGACAATAAGTCAACATTCTTCTTTAAAGTCATTTAGGACATATTCATGCATTTAAGGGACTTCACACTTTAGTCATATAGACTTAGGGAACTCACTTTAGCACCTTCAAAGGCTACTCGTGCATGTGTAGATAGCATCCCATACTACTACCTACACGGTGTAGAACCTATCAAGTAAACTAGAGTTCACATTAAGGGCATCAAGTTCTACACTTAAAGATCCAAGTGTCAAGAATGCTCATAGCACCAATTTCCAAGAGATTCAATAACAAGACTCGCCCAATATATACATTATGTCGTCACACCAAGCACAAGCAAGTATCAAGAAGGGTCGACACCCTGTATCAAGAAGGGTCAAAGCCCAATAATCAAGAGAACCAAGAACCATATTAAAAATGGTTTTCTAGTTCGTACATAAAATGGACAACTTCCATTCATAAGACGGACTAAAAATCCAGAGTCAAGATGACAAGTGATCCGAATCAAGAGGCATGCCAAGCGTGACAAAGTCACAGCCACAAGAAGGACAAGGTCCCAACAAGAGTTCTAGGTGATCAAACAATCTGTACAAGTGGGCGAGTTACACAAGCATCTTTAATGCCTTAAGGGATACCAACATGACAATGCCAAGTGAAAAAAGTAGCCAAGGTATCAAGATAACCCTTCAAATATACAAGAAAATAACAAGAGTACAAGTACAAGTTTATACACAAACCTCGGGCTTTAGCATAGAAACAGTCCGACAAAACATCAAGAATTCAAGCCATAGCCCGACCAATGTATCAAGGTTCTCAGCTTGTACACGAGTATATATAACCTTAAAATATAATTACATAACTTATTTAACTTCTATTAACTCAGTAATGTCGACGTAAAACAGGATCATCATCGTAAGTAAGTCTAGCATGTACAAATACAAATATGTTCCCAAAACAGTGAATCTGTCCAGCCTGGTACCCCAAGTCGCAAGTTAGATTTGAACAGGGAAACGGTAAAACTAGACTTTATAACCTTCATGAAAGATGTAACTACATCTCTTAAGGTTGCAAACAAACAAGAATCACCACAAAATACATTTTGTACAAAAAGATATATTCAAAACACTACAGCTGAACATGAAGGATTTCAATTTCCGAAATCTGGGCAGAACTTTCCCTGTGTTCCGTCCCATTTTTCATATCCATAACAGTTAAATTAGCATTTTACATAAACATAAGAGTTGTAGGTATACGAGTTAGATTTCCAAATCATATTTGTTCATTGCAAACTAACTTCTAGATCGAGAGATATGCATAAAATACCAAACACTACCCAGCTCGGAAACAGATTTTGTCATTTACCAAAAAGAAGTGTGTGTCTCGAATTCCAGCCAAAAGAACCAAGTTTTTTCTTGTGATTTTGAAGAACAATCTATTTATATAAGTTTGTAATGTTCTAAGGCTTAAGGAAAACGAAATTACTAAAGGAGGGGTGAAAATATATAGTCAAACAAGTGATGTTTATCCCTTGGGCAGCTGTCCTTCAAAGGTGCTGCCCAAAAATTTGTGTGCTGCCCAAAATGCATACATATACACCTATATATATATCCCTCATCTCATTTTAAAGTTATACGTAATTCCAATTAGAATATTACCTGAACACCTCATCACAATCCTTTGCATCACATTCACATATATGATATTATGTCAACACTTCAATTCCTCATATAATCCCTTCAAGGCCATAATCATACTACATTCCATAAGTAGACACCTCCACCATAAGTGGATCACACATCAATCTATCAAAATTCTATATCAATTCTACATTAACAATGAAGTTAGGCCAACTTACCCTTTTTCCAAAGCCACAATCATCATTCCTCAACTCTCCAATAATTCACAATAGATAAGCACAGATAATAATAGAAATCAACTATTCAACTCAATTTAAGCATAATTCTATCATCATTCAATCATAAACAATAACCCCACTTCATAAGCCAACTTTAGGAAATTTGCAAGGACATGGGTTCATGGAATTTCCTTTCTTAAAACCATCAATAATAACATAAATCATCATTAAAAAACATTTAATGCAAGAACCCATGCTAGAATCGAAATTAGGATTTTGAGTTTTTGAACAACTTTTGAAATCTTTTGGATTGACTCTTTGATTGAAGAAGGAATCAAAGATGAAGAGTCCCCATACCTTAATCTTCAAGAACCAAACGAAATTGGAGAAGAAATCAGTAACCACCATCCACCCTAGCTCCATCTTTCACCTTGAGCTTCCATGGGGTTCTAGAGAGAACCTTTTTGAAAGAGGAAGGGTTTCTTTTTTTTTTTCTTCCTAATTGGAGTGGTTTAAATGGAAGAATTTTGGTAAAAAAAAAGGGGCTTTATAATTGCTAGGAAAGGCAAAGAATAATAGGAACTCAACTTAGGAAAAGAATTAAGGGCCCACAAAGTTAAACTTAAAAGTTTTCCCTAAACCCATCTAAGCTCGTCAACTTAAAAGTTTTCCCTAAACCCGTCTAAGCTCGTCCTTTTTGATAGTGCTTCACTATTTCGGGCATAAATTTTTACTCCAAGGTCGGAATCGGGTAAACTCGGTGGCGTTGGAAAGAGGACTCGGAGACCTTTAATTGGATAGGTAATGGTTCACCTAATTCGTTTTGAGCTAAAAGATATGACTATTTAAAGTTGACCCTTACAACTCACTAGCTCAAATGAATAGTTTCCGGACGTCACGGTCATTCCTTGACGTTTGACCTCAAATCTCTTTAAACTAAACTTCAAAAGCCATTTCTCATCATTTCATCAAGTTCTCAACTCCAAACTCACATGTGAGACTCTAGTTTCACTAGTTCGTTTTTAGGGTCATTACATCACCTCTCAGAAGACGTGATAAGATTAAGGGATCACAAATTGAACTTCAAGCATCTAGAAGGAGAACCTTTGCATGAGTCATGGCTGAGGTTTAAAACACTATTGATACAATGCCAACTCATGAAATCCCCGATTTAGTTCTACTGGAATGCTTCTATAGGAGTCTGAATCCCGTAAACATAGGGATAATCGATCGACTCATGCCAGGTGGTCGTGAAAAATATTCTTATGTGACCGTGGCCAAATTCCTTGACCTTGTGGCTAAAACCAATAAGGATACTGAGAAAGACCAGCAATTGATCATTTTGCTGGGTCAGATGGATAACTTGACCCAAGAGGTGGAGGAACTGGAGGTGATGTTCAAAGAAAAGCGCAAATGCGGATTACCTATTGAGCAGGGAAAATCTATGGGGATTGAAAGTAAACATATCAAAGATATGTTATTAACCATTCTGCAGAAGTTAAATGAGCAAGATAGAGTGCTAGAGAAGATTAAGGAAAATGTAGAAGTGCTACACCATATGAGCGGTTCTCACTCAAGATCTATCTAGCTAATTGAAACTCTCTTGAGTCATGTAATGCCTCACATCCATCAGACACAAGGCAAGGGGTTGCTAAATGATGTTTTGGCTAACCCTAATAGTGGAATTTAGATGCTAACCCACGTCGTGCCGCGACGTTAACTAAAACACTGTTTGGGAGGCAACACAAAGCCCTTAACTACTTTCTTCTTGGTATTTTTTTGAAAAATAAAGGTGTTTTGATTTTGCAGAATTGGGCATGAAAAGTTTGTGAAAAAGTACAGGATGAAGTACACAAGTCTAACCGGCGAATCGTCGACTAGATCGACGATTGCTACTATGACCGCCGTTTGGATCATCACTTTGATTGAGGGTCCTGTAAAACTCGATGGGATAGATGAACACTCGACGGATCGCCAAGTAGCGAAGTGAATCCAACTAATGTCGCCAAATGGATTAGATCTGGATGGATTTTATAAAATCACGGGTCTAGACGTTCAAACCTTTCTCATATTCTCTCACTCTCGATTTTCACAAAATCACACCAATTTAGTATTTTCAGAATTTTTGCACCTCGTAAGTATTCTAGCTACTTTAGTAGTGCTCAGATCTATAATAACCTACCACTCAACATCATAATCTTGACTTAATCTGCCCAAAAGGTTGGTTTCCCAAACCCTGCATTTAATTATGATATTTATGCTCCCATTCCAGGTACTTTTATCCTAGGTCATGTGCTTTGCCTCTCTGATGAATTTAGGCCTTTCAGCGTGCTGAGACCAGCTTACCGAATCACTTGGCAGTTGGCCCAAAGGACTGCATCATGCTTTTTAATTTTATGCTACTTGTAGTTAGTGTTCTGTACTCTCAGCCAAAAAGCCCTGATTGTCAAATGCATACGGTGACTCGCAAAAAGTCGCTTTGATCGCGCTTTGTCTGCATCCTCGAACCCTTTTACACTGCATCCTTCGGCGGATAAAGTCCTGGTCGCCAAAAACAACTTGGCGACTCACCGATCTATTTGACAAGTCTGTCTGTAATTGCATCTCTCTGAACTTGGCTTACTTGTTTTAACTTCTTCTGAAATCTTTGCAGAAATGGCTAGATCTAAGGTTGCAGAAAGAAGCAAGCCACCTCGAAGTAAAACGAAAAGGATTACAATCAAAGAGGATACTCACGTGTTCAGAAGCAAAGTTGCTAAAAATTCCACAACTGGTGAAAACGGGAAGGGCAAATACAAGATCCTTAAATTATCAGATGCAAGCATCGACAGTAATGGCTTTTATAGAAATGACCCCGACTAGTCTAAAAGAAAAGACGTGGGTTCTAACGAGGAAGATATGCTAATAGCACAGAGGGCCGAGTGGCAAATTAAGAAGCTGAGAAATTTATCTAGGGCCAGGACTTACCAACCAACCACCACCATACCTCCAGTTCCAAAGAAGGAAATGGTATTAGCAACTCCAATGCAAGGTCCTCCGCCTAAATCTATGAATAAAGTAAAGGCTGCGAGGCCAAGAAACTTTTTGGAGGAAAAGCGTTTGTACATAGAAGGGGTTATAGACTGGCTCCTAGAGATCATGGAATGTCTGAGATACCACGAGTTCCAAATCTTCACCAAACCCCATGGCCCTTATATTCCAAACTGGGTAAGAGAGTTCTATAGTGCATACAATGCACTAATACCACAACAAAAACAACTAGCAGCAGCCTTCAATAAAGTCGACTATGTGGTTGTCCGAGATAAAAAGGTAAAGTGTGATAGTGAGGAAATCAACGCAGTCTTGGGCATGTCCACAAATATTGGGGATCACTGCCAATACTTGATTAGAACAAAGTATCCGGATGAGATGAAAAAGTGGTTAGCCCCATTAATTGCAGATGAGACTCCCAAGTTATTAGTGGAAGGAGTTCCGATTGAAAAGAAAGAAGTAAACATAGCAGGAAGGTCCTGGTTTAGTTTTATCAGCAACACAATTATGCCATCCAAGAATGAGTCAATCCTTCGCCTCGCCAAGGCAGCTTGCCTGGGTTGCGTTATAGAGGAGACTCAGATAAATTTGGGAACAATTGTCGCTTCAGAGATACTCATGTGTGCAAGGCAGAGCCAAACCTCACTTGCATTCCCAGTCTTGATCACAGAATTATGCAAACGAGCCCAACTACCTCAAGCTACCAAGAGGGATGTGGAAGTGATGCCCACAACCCCTACTGATATCTGGAAGATCGAAGGCAAGTACCTTAAGGATCAAGTAGAAATGAAGAAGGCAGCATTGGTGGAGTTAGCCAACACAGAATCATTGCCTGCAAAAACATCTCTACCTGCTCCGACCCATAGGCCTTCAAGCATATCCATCGCCACTATTACTCCCACTGATACTCAAGGTTCTTTTGTTGCTACAAAATTGCCAAGACACACTATTGTTGCTGCTAGTTCCCGGCTTCTTCTCACCCGGGCTTCCCTACTCCGGATGGGACAGTTGGCTCTTTCTGCTAATCGTCGAGCTGCTAGCCTAGAAGCCTCTGTTCCAGGCATGATCTAGATTGCTGTAACTAATGCTATAACACCGCTGAGCACTACCATTATCACCTTGGTAGCCAGAATAGCGATGTGTGAGAACAACCAAGGGGCCACAAAGGAGGTGACGACTTTAAAAGCTGCCATTGCTAAACTACGCAAAGATGTAGACAAACTAAAGGCCATTGATGTGCCCATGGTCTTTGGAATAGTGGAGATGCTAGATATGCCTAATTTGCTTAAGAAGATCAATGAACTTGGGGTAGAGCGAAACAGATAACTGACCATGAGTCAGACACAAGGGCTAATGAAGAGATTGAGGGAGATGCAAATGAAGATTTGACTGAGACGGAAGAAATTATGATAGATGCTACTGTGCAAGCTTCCTTTGAAAAGTTTTCCGCTGCTAGATCTAGTTGATTTGGTCCCTTTGGTGGTCACTCCGGGTAATGATGCCCAAACAGATGAAGCGACCCATTAGCCATGATCCCTTCTTTACCTCCCTCTCTATCTTTCTTTATCTTGCCTCTTGATTCCGTATTACCTGCATTTGAGGACAAATTGCTTTTTATTTGTGGTGGGGTGAGGCCCACACTTTTGTGTGCTATTTATGATTCGTGTTTTGAATACATTTGGATTGTCTATTTATAATTGTATTAGTAACTGCTTTTCTGTGGATGTTTAAGCTTGTGGCTCCGTTTACTTTTAATTGCAAAATGATTTTGACCCTTCCGAATTTTTTTAAATTTTTTGCCACCCCTCGTGAGTTGAATGTGGCTGTTCTTTTGCAAGAATTTATGTCTCGGTTTTGATCAATACCGATGATTTGAATAGTGCTCTTAATTGAATGAACATGAATGTATGGCTACGATGAGACCAAATGAAGTTGCATATACAATATGTGAACTCTTTTTATCTCGTTGTGATTAGCCATTTATCGAATTGATTCTCTTGTTATGACCATTGCACACTAGCGAAAGTGTGTAGTCTTGCTTAACTTAATTGTCGATGCCTTGTGTGATTAGCTTGCTTTGAACCATGCATGAATAAACCTAGAATTTGCTCTTTTAGTCTAATTAATTTAGAAAAGTGTCCTCTTGAAATGATCTTAGGCAATTTTAAAGAGTGTGAGCCAAATTTGACATATACCTCTTTTGTGGCCTACCCGTGAGTGTGTGAAACTCTTTTGAGCACCATTTGAACCTTACCTTTCTTTGGAAGAACCTTGATGAAACTTAGACCTTACTTGACCCACTACCTACAATCCTCTTAATTTGTGATTTAGTGAATGGCCAACTTAGGCCAAAAGCCTGAGTTGGGGGTGTGGTGAAAAGGAAAAGGAGAAGTCAAGAAGTGCAAGAAAAAGTCCCCCCTAACCCATGGGATTGCATAAGTGGAAACCCCTTCAATGCAAAAAAAAAAAACAACTGTGGAATAAGGTACGAAGGAAATTGGGTTTGCAAGCAATCCATGAAGGTGAATATATAGGTGACTTCGAAGTATTAGAAAAAGAATTGATAAAGGAGTAGAAGGCAATACCTTGATAATACCACATCTCACGAGGATGAAAAAGTCACTAAGCCTAAATGACCATACATTTACACTCAGCCCCATTACAAGCTTTAGAAAGACCTTTTTGATCTTGAGTAAGCCGAATCAAAAGTCGATTGGAGAATAAGGGCAAACCTATGGGTGAAAGCATGCATTGTGTTCCTCTTTTTGAGTGTGAGCGTTGCATCTGATTCCTGATCTTGAATTGATTAACCTCTGTGTGTGAATATGGAATCATTCTTCATGTGAGGGCATTTAGATACTTTTTGTCGAGCTTGAACTCGCATAAGTAGTAAGTTTTGCGAGCATGAGTATCTCTGGTAATGGTGTATCACAACTTGAATCTTTCAGCACACAGTTGATCTTTGCATAAGTAATTTCAATCTTGTTGTGTATGCTCATGATTGAGTCTTGTGTAGCACTGTTTGAGACACCCTTTTTGAATGGATGACTTGAGTTTGCTTGAGGACAAGTAAAAGTTTAAGTTGGGGTGTTGATGATGTAACGACCCAAGCCTAGGGCCTAGATGTGACATGGCGAATGAGGAACCCGAAGGAACCCCAAACAAGCCTCTCAAACTTGTCATCACACTTCATCGGTCACGAAAGTACATTCAACATTTATTTAACGGGAAATAGGGACTAAGGGCAAACCATTTCAAAATGACATCATAGAACAAGAGTCAAGCTCATTTACAAAATACTTGTCCAACGCACACCTCTACATACATAGATAGGACGGGGCCATGACATACTACCGGCTCCCCTCATAGTCAAAATACAATTGCAAGCTAAAGTCTCAAAACATAGGAGTAGGAAACATAACATAGCCCTCGAATCATTGAGGACTCACCAACAACTCGGATAAGCACCGTACTAGCCACGTGAATGGAGAGAAGGATCAAGAGTAGCTCCGGTCCCTACATGGTGACATCATGTAGGCAAAATATGCGTTAGTACTTGGAATGTACTAAGTATGCAGGGTGCAACACAACAATAGACAAGGACACAATCGAAATACAAGAAATAGTTTCATAGGCATTATGAATAACAATATGAGGATGCATGATCAAAGTGAAGTCAAAACATGTTTAAGTAAATCTATACTAATAGTAGATATCATATGTGTATGCATGATCCAACCAATCTATAACCCCAACTCAGGATGGGGGATGCTATTCACACCCGGACACCCTGGTGGCAAGGTATAAACCCCTCACATGGTTGATGTTGGTCACACCCCAAACATCCTAGGTGGTGAGATATAAACCTCTCACATGGTTGATGTTGGTCACACCCCAAGCATCCTAGGTGGTGAGATATAAACCTCTCACATGGTTGATGTTGGTCACACCCCAAGCATCCTAGGTGGTGAGATATAAATCTCTCACATGGTTGTCCGATTCTTTTCCCCCGGACCGGGCATGGTCATGCAACACTTTATATAGGAAATTCCCATTAGGCTCTAATGCAATCTCACGTATGGAATGAACACATACACAAGCTTAGTTTGTCATCAACACATCTCTGGATTTCCATACATCTCATAACTCAAGCTTTAAAGCATCGATTCATCAATTATCCATAGTTGGACATTTTGTCAAACACCTTGAAGGCATGTAATGGAATCAAAGAGCATGGAAAATAGGGTAGTAATTATGCAGCCAAACCAGTGAACAACCTACAACAACACATTTTTAACACCCATAATACCACATGAAAATCTCCACATCCATTCCAAATTTAGGTTCAAGTTCTAGAGTCACAACATGCTCAAAACAATCACTTTTCATGTTTAAAATTCAATGTGTAGGAAATTATTACAAAGAACAAGACTAATTTATGAATCTTAACTTAAACCATGAATTAGTGAGTAGCACTATAGGTGGAAGGACCCATGAGTTCAACACCACATACCTTGAGTTTTTTATGAAGGTCTTGAGAGTGTCTTCAATGGAAGCTTGGAACTTGGAGCAAGAGTCTCTTCAATCTTGAGGAAGGTTTTGGATTAGGGTTCTTGAGAGAACTTGAGAGAAAATGTGTCTAAGTATGGGAGAGGTGTTTTGGGAAATGTTTTAGAGATGGGAATTGAACTAATGGTATATAGGAAATAACATATGCCCTTTGGAAAAATGGTCCAACACTTAGAAAAAAAAATGAGGCGGGTGAACAGTAAAAACGCTCACTGGAAATTGCCTTTCCTGCCGGACAGATTTTACGAAAATGGGCATAACTTCTTCGTCCGAACTCCGAATGAGGTGAAATGAAGTGCGTTAGGTAGTTAACTCAAAGGGCTTTCCATGGATATGTTATTGGCCACCCAATAATTTGTGTGCTAGGAGATATGACACTCCAAAGTAGACCCTCGAAAAAGGCTTCACTTGGAAATTTCGGATTTTGATACGGTTGCTATAAAATTTGGGTTAGACCCATCTCCCACTCAATTTGACCCCCTAAACAAGAATATGAAGTCGGATTTTTGAAAAACAAAACGGATATTTTTATATATATATATATAGCTAAACAAGTTTCCGGTAACTTCCGAAGCACATTTTTAAGAACTTTTTGGGTCATTTCAGATGAGTCCACAAATTTGACTCATTTAGGTCTTTATTTTGTTAAGAATAGTGTTCTCGAATGCTTGTTTTGTCTAAATATCTGATGAAAACTCTTAAGTTTCAGGTATTTGAAGTTTTAGTGAAAGCGTGGACACTTAGGCGCAAAAAGGAACAAAAAGGCTGAAAAGAATGAAGAAGCTGAAGCCCGAGCATTGCCAAGCACACTTGGCGATTCACCGAAGGGATTTACTCCGCCCTTTGTTCCTGTACGCGAAGCCCTGAAGGAGAAGGATCAAAAAAGCGATGAAAGGTGCAGTCGACGCTTCACCGAATTATTCTGCGAAGCAGTACTATACCACCCAATGCTCCAGAAAGTGAAGATGCGGAAGGCAAGCACAAAACGACGATGAGACAGACGAAAGGCGAATCGCTGAATTCATTTGGCGATATCGATTAACTTAACCGAAAGATCCGCCAACGCTATTTTCTAAAGTCTATAAATACTAAACTTATTATTAATTTTAGAGATTCGAACATTTATTTTAATTTCCAGAATAGAATAATACTTTTTGGTTATTTTTCTCTCGAGTTTGGAGAGGGTTTTTGGGATACTTGAAGAAAGAAGAATTTCATCTTCCCCAAGTTGGAAGTGGGTCTTCTCCATTCTTTTTCCTTTGCTTAAATGAAAGGCTTAATTTTTTATACCCATTTGACTTTACTATCATTTTAGGTGTATTTTGTTATTTCTTGATGTGTGGCTAAAATACCCATTCTTGGGGTGTGATTTAGCAAATATGTGTTGATAATATTGTTGGGTCTTGCTTGTTGATAGGTTAGATGTAGTTTAATGGTGATTTCACCTAGTGGTTGTGGTTTAATCTAAAGGGTTTATAGTTGCAAATACAAAGCCACCGATGTGTTTTTGGCTTGCCCGAGAGGGAGGTCGCGAAACCAAGACCAGTAGACTGATGGCCAAAGGAGTGGGTCGACAGTGGTTCAGCCCAAGAGGGTGAGCCCTAGTCCCATATCCTAACACTTAGCTCGAGAGAGTGAGTAGGGTAAGGCGTAGACTGGTCTTCATGCGGCAAATGGGTGTCCGAGAGGAATACATTTGAAACGGGGTAAGTTGCCAGAGAGGGAACTTATTTCCATTTAAAGCTTAGCCTAGTCACTATTAACTTACAAATTTCCTTTCAAAAGCATGTACCCAACTACTTATCTCAACTTGTATTGCGGTCACACCCCAAGAACATTTCCCCATACTTGATTTTTTTGTTAATTTTTGCTATTTTTACTACTTGTGACAAAACCCTCAAATCGATATTTGACACTTTCATGTCACCCCCTTTAATTTACTATGTTTTTACTCATTAATATGTTTAGCTACGACTAGTTAGAGCTTAATTTTATTTTTCCATCAATTCTCAGAACCACTCCCTTGGGACACGACCACAACCTTTAGTTGGGTTACTATACTATTGACGATCGTAGACACTCATACCATAGGTTAGTGTCGTTGGTCACGATATATATCAATTTTCAGTTAGCATGTCAGAATAGTGAGCTATCCATTATTTTTCAGGTATGTTGTATTGTACATTTATTTAGTTGGGAGTAGGCTTAACACCGAGTTAGACTAGGGTTAGTCACGCTCGTAGTCCCAGAACTACGTGTCCCCATAGGTTTGTAAGTCCCCTCTGTGGGCATCATTTTTAGTGATTACGCTAGTCATGCCTCTATACCCTTGGCAAGGTATATTGGGTCCTCTCGATGGGGCGTATACATCAGACTCCACATTTAGCTCATGTGGTTTTATGTCGGTTATTAGTAGCTCCCACAATCAGATTCTAGTGCATTGACCAGGTTTCCAGTTATATTTTAGTATTCAGTTTCAACATGTTATGTACTTGGTCATTGCACTCGGTTCAGTTCATTTCAGTATTTCCATCATGTTCAGATTATATCATTGTTGAGTATGTTTTATTTCAGTTATGTATCTATTGTTCAGCTTTATCCTATCATTCATGCTCAGTACCTTTCAAGTACTGACGTATACTCTACGCTACATCTTCTCGTGATGTAGGTTAAGGTCCTCAGCATTCAGATCATGCATAGATCGGCTCTCGATCTCCATTTCAGCAGCTTTAGTGGTGAGTCCTCATATTTCAAGGACAATAGACATGTTTCTTTATTTAGTCTTTTCATTTCAGTTTTCAGTATTTGCTAGAGTTAGCTGGGGGGCATGTCCCAGCATCTCTAGTCAGTTAGAGGCTTATTTAAGCTATAGTTAGATTCAACTTTAGATTTGAGTTTGATTTTTCGGTTGTTATTAAACTAAGCGTTTCTTTATTTTAAGACAGTATTGGGCATTCCCCATCATTTTAGTTATCTCATGATTTTAGCTTCCGCATAGTATTTGCTTAAGTATGCTTATGATATGCCAGCTCAGGGTTAGCTTGGGGTTACTCGTGATCCTAGGTACCATGTTTACGTCAGGGTGGTAGCCTCAGGGCGTGACAAATATGGTATTAGAGCATTAGGTTTAAGAGTCCTAGGATATTTGAAAAGCTGTACTAAGTAGAGTTCTTTTCATGGGTGTGAAGTGCACCGCATCTAATGAGAGGGAGGCTATAAAGTATTTTATGAAAATTTCACTTTTTGCTATTCTTATCGTGCGTAGGTATGACATACCTTGTAACTGATCGTTATGCGTTTCAGGTCATGCCTTCTCGTACAACTTATGCAAGGAATGCTAATGGCCACAATGCTAATGCAGTTCCTCCAGTCCCAGATCAGGAAGTTTCGAATGTAGAGTTTCGGAATGCCATTCAACTTTTGGCTCAGAGTGTGACTAACCAGAACAATCAGTAGGTTCTAGCTCCTGCAAATGCTAGTAGTGGATCAATGACAACTAGGGTCCGTGATTTTGTTAGGATGAATCCGCCTAAGTTTCCAGGGTGGGGTTGCAAGTTGGTGAAGATCCCCAGAACTTCATTGGTGAGGTCAAGAAAATCTTTGAAGTGACTGGAAATGACAGGGTAAAGTTGGCGTCCTACCAGCTTAAGGATGTAGCTCACATCTGGTTTACTCAGTGGAAAGAAAACAGTGGTACGAATGCGGTTCCTATCACTTGGGAGTGTTTTAATGGAGCTTTTCTGGATAGGTTCTTCCCAAGAGAGTTGAGGGAGGCAAAAGCTCAGGAGTTCATGAATTTGAGGCAATGTAACATGTCAGTCCAAGAGTACGGACTCAAGTTCACCCAAATTTCCATGTATGCTCCACATATGATTGCTGATTCGAGGGCAAATATGAATAAGTTTGTGTTTGGAGTATCAGACCTAGTGAAAACAGAGTGCCGAAACGCTATGTTGCTGGAAGATATGAATATCTCTAGGCTTATGACTCATGCTCAGCAGGTTGAGGGAGACATGCTTAGCGAATAGGCTAAGGACAACAAGAAGGCTAGGACAAGGAACTATGACTACTCTTAGCAAAAATCGGGTGGTGGAAATCACTTATAGTTTCAACAGAAATCTTCAGCCCCAACACCTTCATTAGCTAGTGTTCCATCTTGGAAGTTTCGACAAGATGAGAAAGGTAGGGCATCAGACCCTAAGTCTCAGGGGAGTGTTTCAGGTACCAGAACCTACCCAATTTTCCAAAGTGTGGTAAGAACCATCCGAGCGAGTGTCTTGCAGGGAAACACAGGTGTTTTGGATGTGGTCAGTTTGGCCATAGGTTGAGGGATTGCCCTTCTTCTAAATAGGGACATGGAGGTAACAATAGTAAGTCTCAGTCCACAGCTCCAGCAGCACCATCAGGTCGCCCAACTCAGTAGGGTTCTTCATCTGGTACAGGTGGCGGTCAGCGCCATAACAAGTTGTATGCTCTCCAGGCTCTCCAGGATCAGAAAGATTCTCCTTATGTGGTCACTGGAATGTTATGAGTCTTTCACTTAGATGTTTATGCTTTGTTAGATCCAGGGGCCACTCTTTCCTTTGTAACTCCATATATAGCATTGAAATTCGGTGTCAGTCCATCAACTCTTTCAAAACCCTTCTCAGTCTCTACTCCAGTTGGTGACCCAGTTATAGCTAGACGGGTATACAAAAATTACCCCGTCACAGTGTCTTAGAAAGTTACCTCAGCAGATCTTGTAGAGTTAGAAATGGTAGACTCTGATATCATTCTAGACATGGATTGGTTACATTCCTGTTATGCCTTCGTCGATTGTAGTACCAGGGTTGTTCGATTCCAGTTTCCAAACGAACCAGTCTTAAAATGGAAGGGTAGTAGCGAAGTGCCTATGGTTCGATTTATCTCTTACCTTAAGGCTAGAAAGATGATCTCTAAAGGGTATCACTATCATCTAGTTCGGGTTAAGGATTCAAGCTTCGAAACCCCAACTCTTGAGTCAGTTCCTGTAGTAAATGAGTTCCCAGAAATGTTTCTAGAAGATCTTCCCGGAGTTCCTCCCGAAAGAAAAATCGACTTCGGAATTGATCTCTTTCCAGATACCCAACCTATTTCTATTCCTTCTTACAAAATGGTTCCAGCTAAGCTTATGGAATTGAAAGAGCTGTTGAAAGACCTTCCAGATAAGGACTTCATCAGACCCAATATTTCCCCGTGGGGTGCACCAGTGTTGTTTGTGAAAAAAGAAAGATGGTTTTCTCAGGATGTGCATTGACTATCGGTAGTTGAACAAAGTAACAATCAAGAATAAGTACCCTATCCCAAGATTGATGACTTGTTCGACCAACTTCAGGGTGCTAGTCATTTTTCGAAAATAGACCTCAGATCTGGTTATCATTAGCTTAGAGTCAGAGATAGTGACATCCAGAAAACAACCTTCAAAACTCGGTATGTTCTTTATGAATTTGTGGTTATGTCATTTGGACTAACCAATGCTCCTGCAACTTTCATGGATTTGATGAACAAAGTGTTCAAGCAGTATTTGGACTTGTTCGTTATCGTCTTTATTGATGATATCCTTATTTACTCTAGGAATGAGGAAGAATATGTGACTCATTTGAGGGTTGTTTGGAAAACTCTTAAAGATTGCCAGTTATTTGCTAAGTTAAGCAAATGTGAGTTTTGGTTACAATAAGTTGTTTTCCTTGGGCATAGTCTAGCGAAGGGATCCAAGTGGATTCTCAGAAAATAGAGGCAGTGAAGCAATATCCCAGACCCACCTTTCCTTCAGATATCAGAAGTTTCTTGAGTTTGGCTGGTTATTAATTACAAAAGGTTTGTGGAAGGATTTTCATCCATAGCTTCTCCATTGACTAAGTTGACTAAGAAAAAGGTTAAGTTTCAGTGGTCAAATGAGTGTGAGAAGAGCTTCTCAGAACTAAAAACTAGGTTGACTACAGCTCCTGTCTTGACTTTACCAGAGGGTTCAAACGACTATGTGATATATTGTGATGCATCTAGAGTCGGCCTGGGTTGTGTGTTGATGCAGCGATGTAAGGTTATAGCTTATGCTTCTAGACAACTTAAGGTGCATGAGAAGAACTATCCAACTCATGACCTCGAGCTTGTAGTCGTAGTATTTTCCCTAAAGATTTGGAGACATTACTTGTATGGTGTTCACAAACCATGAATTCCTTCGGTATGTTTTCACCCAGAAAAAGTTGAATCTTCGCCAGAGGAGATGGCTTGAATTCCTCAAGGACTATGATATGAATGTGCTTTACCATCCTGGTAAGGCCAATGTAGTAGCTAATGCTCTTAGAAAATTATCAATGGGTAGTGTAACACATGTTGACGAATAAAGGAAGGAATTAGTGAAAGATATTCACCAGCTTGCTCGCTTAGGAGTTTGCCTTATGAGCATATTAGATGATGGTGTAACAGTTTCGAATGGGTCAGAATCTTCATTGGTAGCGGAGGTTAAGGAAAAACAATACAGTGATCCGATATTGCTTCAATTAAAGGGGGCAGTTCATCAGCAGAGAATTGAGGTTTTCTCCCAAGGGGGAGAAGTTGTGCTTCACTACCAGGGTCGTTTATGTGTTCCTAAGGTTGATGAGTTGAGGCAACAGATCCTTATAGAGGCTCATAATTCCAGGTATTCTATTCATCCAGGTGCCACTAAGATGTACCGTGATCTGCGAGAAGTCTTTTGGTGGAATGACATGAATAATGATATAGCGGATTTTGTGGCTAAGTGTCCTAATTGCCAACATGTTAAGGTAGAACACCAGAAACCAGGGGGTATGACTCAAGAGATCAACATTCCTACATGGAAGTCGGAAGTGATCAACATGGACCTCATTACAGGTTTACCTCGTAACCGCAGACATCATGTCTCTATTTGGGTAATAATAGACAGAGTTACTAAGTCTGATCATTTTTTGGCTGTTAAGACTACAGATTCGGCAGAGGACTAAACCAAGCTTTACATTAATGAAATATTCAGGTTGTATGAGGTTCCTTTGTCTATCATCTCAGATAGAGGTCCTCAGCTTACCTCTCATTTCTGGAAGTCATTTCAGAAAGGTCTTGGTACCCAAGTTAATCTTAGCACAACATTTCATCCACATACAGATAGACAGGCAGGCCGTACCATTCAGACCTTAGAGGACATGTTGAGAGCTTGTGTGATAGATTTCAAGGGCATTTGGGATAATCACCTTCCTCTTATAGAGTTCACCTACAATAATAGCTACCATTCCAGTATTCAGATGGCCCCTTATGAGGCATTATATGGTCATAGATGTAGATCTCCAGTTGGTTGGTTTGAAGTAGGTGAAGAAGCATTGATTGGGATGGATTCCGTACATGAGGCTATGGAAAAAGATTAGCTCATCAGAAATAGACTTAAAACGGCCCATAGTCGCCAGAAGTCCTATGCAGATGTAAGGAGAAGGGACTTGGAGTTCCAAATCGATGATTCGATTTTCTTAAAAGTGTCACCTATGAAAGGGGTGATGAGATTTGGCAAGAAAGGGAAGCTAAGTCCAAGCTATGTAGGTCCTTACAAGAGTCTGAAAAGGGTTGGTAAGGTGGCTTATGAGTTAAAGTTGCCAGCAGAACTAGAAACAGTCCATCCAATCTTTCACATTTCCTTGTTGAAGAAATATGTTGGTGATCCAACGTCTATAGTACCATTGGAAAGTGTGGCTGTGAAGGATAGTCTCACTTATGAAGAGGTGCTAGTTGAAATTCTTGATCGTCAGGTTGGAAGGTTGAGAAACAAAGAAGACGCTTTAGTTAAGGTTTTGTGGAGGAGTCAGGCCGTAGAGGGAGATACTTGGGAAGCAGAAACAGCCATGAAGGCCAAGTATCCTCATCTCTTTCCTTCCGATTCCATTTCAGCTTGAGGTAATAGTTCCTCTTCAAACTCTCGGTTTAATCTTGCATAAAGTTAGTCTTAATATCATGTTCCTTCAGTCATTCTTTCATTTTAAGTGTATTTTCATGATCTTAGAACTCAGTTTAGTCAGAAATCAGGTTGTTGTACTTAGTGGTAGGGATTGCATCTCTTTTCCTCTTTTGTCAGCTAGTTTAGGCTTCATTCGAGGATGAATGTTCCCAACGGGGAGATATTGTAATACCTCGGAAGTCAGACATAAAAAAAATACAGTAGAAGAACACAAGAAACAGTGAACCACAACAGGGTTCATCAACTGTGAAAGGGACCACGGTTTGTCAACCTGCCTGTGGGTTCACACCCAGCCCAGGACTAGTGGACCATGGGACACTTCATGGGCCGTGGACCACCACATGGGCCGTACTGGTGCTCGTGGAAGGGAGACATGACCTCCCAAGATCAGGCGTCAGACTACGGAGCCCTCCACAGGCCGTGGTCTTGACGACTAGCCGTGGTGAGGCTCGTCAACCTTGACAAGTAAACCCCATTCCCAGGTGAAGAACCACGATGAACTTACAATCCGTGGTCCTTTACACGGTCCATGAAGTGGACCGTAGAGGGGAGTTCTAGAACCAGTAGCCACTGGACCAAAGACCATGACCAGCTTGACGGTCTGTGGTCCCTTTGACGGTCTGTCAGAGGGGCCGTGGTCGGTTGCGTCAGACTTTTAAGTCAGGGGTCATTTGGTCTTTTCCCTATGCGTTGGATGCCTAAACTACGTCGTTTGACCCCTAAACTACGTAATTTTGGTCAGTTTAAGCCTAATTACATAGTCAGATCTTTCCCTAAGCGATTCATTCACTAAAAAATCATCAAACTTAGAATAAAAGAGGAGAAAAGAGGCGACCCAAATCCTTCCAAAAACACAACAAGGTTTCCTTAGTTCTATCCCTGAAATCGAAAGATTTCTCCGTGAAATTTGTCACCAGGTATGTGGGATTTCACTAGTGGGTTCCTTTCACCCATTAGGTCCCTAGAATTTTGTCAGATTCTTGATTCCCTCCATATTATCTAGACCTAGGGTTTCTTGAATGTTAGAAGTTGTGGATTAGTTGTTAGAATATTCCTAATCACTCTTTCATGTTTTTGTAACATTGTTGCTTAGTTCATTGCATGAAATTCAGAACCCTAGTTTTGTAGATTCGTTTAGTTCGTCAATTACACTTGCAATTACACTTGCTAGGCCAGCTCATACAGTTATACATGCATCAGTTCCACATGTTTCATTATCAGTACATTAATATTGCATTATTAGTTAGCATGTTAGAACAGTGAGCTATCCATTATGTTTTAGTTATGTTATATTATACATTTATTCAGTTGGGAGTAGGCTTAACACCCAGTTGGACTAGGGTCAGTCACCTTCATAGTCCCAGAACTACGTGTCCCCGTAGGTTTGAAAAGTCCTCTCTGTGGGCATCATATTTAGTGATCACGCCAGTCATGCCTCTGTACCCTAGGCAAGGTATATTAGGTCCTCTCGATAGGGCATATACATCGAACTCCACATTTAGCTCATATGGTTTTATGTCGGTTATTAGTAGCTCCCACAGTCAGATTCTAGTGCATTGACCAGGTTCCAATTATATTTCAGTATTCAATTTCAACATGTTATGTACTTGGTCATTGCATTCAGTTCAGTTCATTTCAGTATACTTCAGTATTTGCATCATGTTCAGATTATATCATTGCTCAGTATGCTTTACTTCAGTTATGTATCTATTGTTAAGCTTTATCCTATCCTGCATGCTCAGTACCTTTCAAGTACTGACGCATACTCTACGCTACATCTTCTCGTGATGTAGGTTTACGTCCTCAACATTCATATGATGCATAGATCGGCTCTCAATCTCATTTTTAGCTCCTTCAGTGGTGAGTCCTCACTTTTTGAGGATAATAGACATATTTCTATATTTAGTCTTTTCATTTTAGTTTTCAGTATTTGCTAGAGTTTGTTGGGGGCATGTCCTAGCATCTCTAGTTAGTTAGAGGCTTCTTTCAGACATTGTTAGATTCAACTTTAGTTTTGAGTTTGATCTTTCAGTTGTTATTAAACTCATAGTTTGTTTATATTCAGACAGTATTGGGTATTCCCCATCATTTTAGTTATCTCATGATTTTAGCTTCCGCACGGTGTTTGTTTAAGTATGCTTATGATATGCTAGCTCAAGGTTAGCTTGGGGTCACTCGTGATCCCAGGTCCTGTGTTTACATCAAGGGGTTAGCCTCAGGGCGTGACAAAAGCTCCCATAAATGAGCCTGCAAGGGAGCCCGCAATGAGAGAACGTGGCCGAGGTAAGGGTAGAGATAGAGGAAGGGGCAGAGGCTGAGGAAGGGTAGCACCCGCCAGGGATGAAACCCAAGCTGAGAATGTACCAAGAGAAGAGGCCTCTTCCGCACCCCAGGACGAGGTAGAAGATATTGTGGAGATTGAGGTGGAGGATTATGTTGAACCAGAGAAGGATGCACATGCTGGGACTGCAGGATTGCCCTCTTTGGATCAAACTATAGCTCAGCAGATTTTGACTTTTCTAAGTGGGTTGGTCGGCTCTGGGACCATTTTCACGGTGCAAGCTGCTCAACTCCTATCGACTCACCTCATTCGTAGTTGCCCGATCAAGGAAATAATGAATGAGAAATAGATTAAACAGTGGAGATTTAGTGTTGATAATTCTCTATCTATTATTATTAGGATTATTGCATTAAGAACTTGTGGGAACACATATGCCCTAGTTTCATCTCATATTGACATTACTAACTGCGAATTCTGTTACTTGTTAACTTGTGACTACAAATCAATCAATAATTATTTTATGTTACAAACCCCTTTTTTTATGAAAATAATCTGACTAAAAGTACAATCAATAGTAAATTGGCCCGAGTCTAGACTATATTTCTCGTGGGATTGACCCTAACCTTAGTTAGGTTCTTTATTTGACAGCGACCGCTTATACTTATTTAGGGAGGTGTAATTTGGGTGTATCATCTTACATAATCATATACATAAAATAACATTCTTAAAATGATCCATATAGACCTTAAAACATATCATGCAATTTGCATAATTGAGGAGTTTCTGTAACTGACATACACCATGTGTGCTCATGATGTTCAACAACTAACTCAATTGGGAAGGCTGCCCTATACCTTTCCAGAGTATAAGGCCATATCATATCTATGTGGATCTACTAATTTGAGCCTCTTAGGGCCAGAAGGTCAACAAACAAAGAGGTGAAACATAATCCTACGTTGGTGCATAGTTATGGGACTTGAGTTTTCTAAACCAATATCCTCTCAATACTAAATAGTCCTCCCAAAATAACATATATTCATATAATGCTTATATGTATGAAAACTACTTATCATCTTGAATCATATATGAGGCTAAGCTTAAAAGTCATATCTTAAAATAACTTGTATTTAGGTGGTAATTCATATCATGCTTGTTTTCATGCTTGAAATCCATGAGGATTTGAATTACCATAATAAATCTTGCTAAATTGGTACCATAAGGTTTCAAAATCAAAGGAAAACAATAAAAACAAAAGTTTATGAAGAAAGATCATAATTTCATAAAAAGCCCTAGCTTTGCTTCTAACAATCTTGTGATATTATTGAGAATCAAACTACCTTAGGCATGAGTGCGAAGGAATAATCTCATTGAAGCCTTACATATCTTAACTTAAAAGTTTGAGAAAGAATTGGATTGAAATCTCTAAATTTTTTATAGGTTTTTTTCTTCGAAGTGTTGGGAAGGAAAAAAGAGGAGAAACGTTTATCATAACCTATCAAATCTGAACGAATAAGGGTTTTGGTAGAGGTTAATGGATGTTGGTGGGAGCTTTGGGATAAGGAAAGGATGAAAACACCCCTCGTAGAAAGTGAAAATAAGAGAAAATTAAAAGAATTTTAGGGAGCATATGTGGCCACACAATTGAAACCTTGATCGCGCGGAACTTCGCGTGCACCTAGCAATAACACTACCTTTGCTGCGCGGGCGCGCAGTGGATGTCCACTTCACGCGGCGAATCCCGCAGAATACATAATGCTTAATAAAATGGGCATAATTTTTAGCACAAAACTTGGATTGACGAACAGTCAAAGACATTAGATTGTAGGCTTCACGATCTTTCATTTTATTGGTATTAGGCCACAAAAACTCATCATATACTAGAAGTCCCTTATAATGTTAGTTCACATCTAATATACTTCCCACACTTAAGAATTGATCTCAACACATACACATACAATTATAAATCATTGAGTTCAAGCCTATATACATATGGAGGATGGTTCGAATCTTTACTTAGAACTTGTGGGGAGTTATAGGGTACCATGCCAATAGACTAATGATTGGATAGGATGTCACACCTATACACTAACATTTTTGTGTGAGTTAGGTTTCATGAGAGAACTGAGCTTACTTCTTCATGACATGATAGTTACATGTTGGTATTGTGTGTGGACCAAATTTATCACAATGTATATATTTTACATATTAGTCTTGAGGGATCAGGTTGGTGTGTTTAAATGTTGGGGTGGATCTTGTGTAGACCAGGATGACATGCTAAATACCATAATGGTAAGTTAGGGATCCTTGGAGGTGTGGGCTATTTTATACTTATAGGTATAAATATATATCTGTTTTGCTAAACTGTGTTGCATGTTCATATCTCATATAATTTGAGCGTCGATAGGTAAGACGTTGGCATGAGAGCTTGAGGGGAGTAATAAAACTGTCAGAGTTAGTGATGGTCTTGTACAGGTGAAAATCTCTATGTGATAGAAGAGTTAGGCTATGATTTGATATGAGGATGGAATGGCTTAGATGGTAGAGTCGGCAATGGAAGGAGGTAGGTGACTTGAGGTGAAGTGTGTGGGTCCTAATGGCATTTTTAAGTTCTTGTTCTTGATTATGTGCATGATATTATGTGATGGATTCGGGTCGACCGATGATGCCTAACAATACGTGTTGTTAGTACTGATACTACTCTTGTTATGCCATTTGGCGTAGTCTGGTTGCAAGATCCAGTAATGTTTCTGAGGTGAAGAAAAAGATAATCTCCGACAACTTATACTTCCCTTTCCTTATGGTGGGACTTGTATCTTATTTTATAATACATTGTACCGTTTTAGCAGCTCTTGTACCTGTTTAAACTAGTTCCTTGGGAGATTTTTTCGTTAATTGTAAAAAAAAGATTCTTACATTCGAGTTTCATGTTTATTCTATAGTATTAAAGAGATCTTTTGTGTTTATTCATTTCCGCATTGCCTGTTTTAAATTGGGTTGTAAGAGTTCTCCTATTAGGTGTTATTGTAGGTGCCCGAACGACCCGGTGGGTTGGGTTGTGACATATATTGGCTCAATCATTCATCCTCTTAATTGCTTTCACTTTCACTCATCAATATAGTTATCTCCCATAGAATAAAATGATTTTTCTAGCTCTACGTAAGCTAATAATTCTGTACTTATAAATTACAATGAGAAATGGATGAAAGTCTAAATTTTGAGGGTGCATGAACATAAGTCTTTTTAAATAAATATTCACCAATACAATAGTTTAATATTTCAAGACTAAGCTACAGTTCAAATATACTTTTTTATATACAAGAGGTGAAGACTTGTCCATTGTGATCTAGACTTGCTAACTTGTAGACCCGTAAGAAATTCAACTCACAAATACGTATCAAGTCATATAAAGAGTGGTAAAATATTAAATGAAATTTTAGGGTTAATAATATGTACTTTATACTATATGCCTAGGGTTAAAAATGTAAGTAGATAATTCTTAACGGATTAACGATTTATCTAATAAAGAATTGAAGTAATTCACTCTCATATCGATAAACCATTAAATATAAAATTTTAAACCATACTAAGTTCACGATTATCTTATCAATTATAATTCTATTTTAACTAGCCCTATCTTTTATCATGTATACCAGTTGTCGTGTAATTACAATATCTTCTTTTTGGAAAGAAGAATAAATCATATAGAAGAGATATTTTAAGAAATATAATAAATAGTAATATTAAAGAAATATCTTTTTGTGAAGATTTAAGTAGAGAAAACAAGGAAAATTATTTATGGTCAAACGTCTACTTAATTGAAGATATATTTTAAGAAATATAATAATAAATAATAATTATGATATATTTATTTTTGAAGATTTAAATAGAGAAAATAAGGAAATTCTTTAAAATCTACACCCATTTTTCTTCTCTTATTTTCCTCCATTTTTGCAGTCTTTCTCTGTGTTTTTGCTCAGTAGTTAAGTGGAATATCGAAGATAACCGTAAGTTTCATTTCTTTACTTTTTTATTTACTATTATTTCTGCTTAATAGACCGAGTGAATGAATAGT
Organism: Solanum verrucosum; assembly: GCF_900185275.1. Classification (NCBI taxonomy): domain Eukaryota; kingdom Viridiplantae; phylum Streptophyta; class Magnoliopsida; order Solanales; family Solanaceae; genus Solanum; species Solanum verrucosum. Next base: position 645,134 of record NW_026020240.1, read on the forward strand.
TGCCTTTTATTTTCCTACTATTTGAATGAATTATTGCATAAAAAGTTCGATTTTGATGGATACTTGTTCATTCATGTCTGTGTATTTTTTTGTTTTTTGTTTGTTGGTTACCTGTTGGATTGATTTTTGAGTTAGGTAGATAATTTTACTTTAAGATAAAAGGAAGGTGTTTGATCCTTTGGTCTCAAATGCTAATATTTGAGAACATGTCAGTAAAATCCCACAAGTAGAGTTTGGGGAGGGTAGATTGTACAGATGATTCGGCACATATGTAGAATCATATATGCCATACAAGGGGTTCAACATGTGTATAGTGGCTGATTTTTACACATGAAAAAAATCATCCATGCTGGAGTGACTTAATTGGTAAAACCAGATAGCATTCCAACATTACCACCTAATTCCTTGAAGGAACTTAGTAGTTTAATGTTTGGTAATAGCCTAATGAAAGGAGAAAGTTTGATAGTTTACGGTGCATATTGGTTCATTAGAAGTTTGATGTTTATCATGAGAAATGAATAATAGAAATTGCTTAATATCTTTGTAGAATTTGAATGTACCAAAAGACAAGTATCATGACAAATTTATAATTTAGATGTTCCAAAACACAATTTCCAATTAGAAGTTTGATGCTTAAAATCTTGGTAAAAATCTGGATGTACCAAAATACAAATATCATGCCAAATTTATAATACTAAAAAGGATCATAAACTACTTCAGGTTACTTGAATGATCTATGTTCTAGTTTAAATAGACATTTATTTCTTCTTCAGATTTTTTACTTTAGACGAACTAATGCTAGGTGAGACATGATTCCCTTTATTAAATTTATCGAGTCGTGTGAACAGTATATTAGAAAGGAAATAGACCAAATGCTTATACATATAAATATTGATGGTAAACATAAAACAATTTAAGGACAAAACTAAAGACCACCCAAAAATAGGAGCAATCTGAGCAAAAACATCAAACATTCCATCCAAAAGTAAATTCATATTAAAATACATTGATCTCTATGTTAATATGGTAAATCAATTACTTCGCTTTAACTACTCTATGTTCCGAGTATGATGGATTTGATTGTATAATTTTCTTTTTATATTAAGTAAATCGTCCTATCTTTTTCGTTTTATTTTATGTGAAAGTATTTGACTGCGTGCAAGAGTTTTATAAATTAAAAACTCACATGTAAGAGGGTGTTTGACTAAGCTTACTTATAAGAACATTTAACTTTATTTACTCGTTTGGCAAACATCCAAAGTGCTTATAAGCCAGTATCAGTCTGGGATTGTGATTGGTAGAAAAATTGCTCTATGTATCTTCAAGCAATGCAATTCTCATATGAAGAGTGTCAACTCTGTTATGATTTTGGTTAGGTATTAGATTTTTCTTTTCTACTCTTCAGTTCAACTTAATTTTTTTTTTTGATTCACAGGTATGTTCTAAAGAGTTATTTGCATGCGTGTTAGATAAATTGAAGTGAGAAATGGAGTGTGTTGTTCAGGGAATTATTGAGACTCAAGTAAGTTTCCAGAGCAATGAAAAAACCTACCCCTATCTCTCTGTTTTTCTTCTTTAATAATTAGTAAGGTATGCTACTTGTAAAAGCTGGCCTTGCTATATTATGGCATTTACTGAAACAATTTTTGGCAACTGATTATTGAAAAGATACTGACAGTGCTAATCATACTTGCAACATGTTGAAGCCCTAGAAATTCTACTTAAAGGGCTTTGTGGTGTGCGTAAACAAGGCTTAAGGGTCCATGAATTGTGCCTTAAAAGTGTTCCAAACCTACGTAAGTGAGATTAATCGTTGAACTATTAGGTACTAAGAACTAACTCAATGGTCATGTATGTACCGATGTGATTGAGGCAAATGTTTGCAATCATCAATGCATTCGTAGGGAGGTTTTCTCACCTTAGAGTTTTGACATAACTATCATTTTTTTCTCTCTATGGTCCATCTTATTCTAGTTGTATTGCGGTGCTAAATGTCAATTATTCAATGGAATTAGGTTTTGTTGATGATACACTTGTGATTCTTTGAAATGTTGACTAGTGTAACACCGGAGTATAAAACAATGCTAGTTTTTTTGTTGAAGGTAGTGTGGCAGATGTTGATCCCACTAGCATTGAGTTTCTACAGGAGGAATGTTTATGGTTAAAATAAAATATAATAAGAATTTTTATGACATGAATAATCGTGAAAGAGTATCGATTAGTTCATTAAATGTGTTGAATCTAGACTTTATTTTTCAAATCAGGACGGGTCGAATCTAGACTTCACTTATGATTAGTCTATGGTGTTCATTGTCTGCCAATTTAATATTTATCTCAAACTTATAAGTGCCTCTGTATTGAACTCAACATTTATAACCTTAACTAGAAGTATTCCTCTCGCTTATAGTAATATATCATAAACCTTAAATTCAGAGCACCTTCATCTAATCACCTACAAAGTATCAGACATCTATCTCGATTACATCGAACTACAATAACCTTCTTGGCTATGTTTATCTCTTTTTACTATATAACTAATCAATGTATTATTGTGCCTTAAATATTATGGTAGATGGTTGATTTTATTAACCTTAGATCCCACAAATAGATATTGACCTTTGCCTTTGTCTACACATGATCACAATTCACATATTTGTTTAAGACTAATTTCTCCTCTTGGTTAGACAAGAAGGCAAAAAAAAATTATGATCATTCAAATATAATTGGTAAAACAATGTCTAAAAATCATTTATGCCTTCTCCCATTTTTTTTTCTTTTTCCCCTTTCCTGCTTGTTTTGTCTGTGGGTTATTTTAACCATATGGTCTGTTTCTTACCATTCTCAGGCTTAGTAGCATCAGAAATATGGCTCGTATGTGATCTTGAGCAGCCGGAACCCACATGGTAAGAGATCTTGTTCATTGTACGCCTATCTCTGAGGACACGTGAAGCCTAACTTATTTTATGTGATTAACTATAGGACTGTTAGGCATGTTGGTGGTCCGATGAGAGGTGCTGGTGCTGAACAAATCTCATTCTTGGTGAGACCAATGCAAGAAAGGAAAATAACCAAGAATGCACTAATCGTGTTTGATAAACTTGGCTACAACCTAGACCACGAGCATCTGAGAGTCGGTTTTGCATTTCATTTCCAAAGAGATGCCCTGATAACTTTAACAGTTTCATCCATCAATAAGATGTTGAAAATTCATGCTATCGATGATGCAGTGCATGTGACTCCGGGAATACAGCTAGTTGAAGTGATCACACCAACTTCATCTAAAAATTACACTGAAGTTGTTGCGTTTGTATCATCCTTCTGTGAATATCTTGCACCGTAAACATCTTTATATTGGTTTGTTGTCCATAATAATTGGCTAGCTGTACCTGGTATTATATATTTATCACTTTTTTCTATGATCATATGGTGAACATAAAAATGATTTTTATTGTTTTCAGGCTCCTTCATTTGTCAAAACCTGGTGTCTCAACAGGGGTTGTTCCCACCGCTGCTGCAGCTGCTGCGTCTCTCATGTCCGATGGTTGAGGCACCAAGTAACAAAAATGTAGTATTACTCGGTGCCATATTTCTGTCTCAAAAAATTTGTTATCCCAGCGACTTCTAAAAGGCTGGGCACTAGTACTGGAGGATTCTTGCTCTCTTTGATCTATAATTGTTTTCTCTTAGGTGTTTGATACTTTTCTTGTTGATGCGTTAAGCTCAAAGTAAATGAGATGTTCTTGGTCTGTGATTATTACAGTAAGCTATCAGTTTGAAATATTGTATGTATGTAGTTGTTGAATAATTAGGAATGTGGATATTCGGATTAAGGCGGAAGTGACTTTCAAATTGTCTATCACAAAAATACTTTAAACATTAGAGTAATTAAGCAACTTATTAAAATACTTCACCAAAACTATACTTAGTCATTCAAAAGTATCCTACAAGAAAATAAATGTAAAGAATTCTATCAAAAAAAAGAGAATTTTGAGAAAAATTTATCAAGTGTGAACTTTGATTAAATTTGTAGAATGCAAGATTTCTACCTGAAGCTTACTTTTCATTTTAAAAGTTCTTTGGTTTGTTTGTGAAAATTTCACCCCTTCCATATGCTAATATTCATGCACATGCAAAAAGCGAATTTAGGAAGGCCAAAGAGGAGTCACATGACACTGTTTCGTCAGAAAAATTTACTAAATATGTACATATTGGGAGAAGTTAAAAACATATATAAGAGATATATTATAATGTAAAATGACACCTTTTAACTAAAGTTGTGCGTAGTTAAATTGGTTCGGCGTGAAAATTACACATGTTAAATTGTGTTTAAACCTACGTAGCCTCATTTTGATACATTTTAAAAAAAATGAAATTCAATGGATAAAAGTTGTTTTCTATGTATAAAAAAATATTTGATATTATTTTTAATGAGGTTATTTTGAATACATTTAAAAAAATAAAACCCATCAAGAAAAAGTTATAAAAAATGTAATTTAATTTTGTTAAAAAAGTATAGTACTATACATGAATTATGTTTTGTTTATATTTTATTCTTTTCTAATATCATGTTACATTATTTATTTATCGTTTCTTATTTTAAAAGGTGGAACTATTGACAAACTATTTTGTATATGACAATATATACATGGATCCTTGATCTATAACAATGTCTAAATCTGAAAACTCGAGTCATGATGGTACCTACCATAACCCGCCAGTAGGTAAGCCAATTCATATCCTAGAATAACAAGAAACAGGCATATCAGGTAGAAACAATAACCAACAAGATAAATAAAGTGGAAAATGACAACATCAACAATATATACAAATCAACAATAGATCCTGTTGACACCCAATTTTGTCCCAACTAATTTCTTCCAAATTATTTTCTTTATGCGTCTAATGATTTGGAAAACTTAAAGAGCATATTAGATATTATATTCATCTTTGACTTTTTTTTTTGTTAAAATACATGATCGACATAGTTTATTATATATTGTATTACTATCATTATTAAATTTATTGTTATTTAGCAAAAGATGTCATATTGTTAGTTTGTTAAATCTATTCATGTATGTTGGCAGTCTTTTTTTAAAAAATTCACCAGCCCTTTATTTATACTAAAATAGATACACTTTGAGTAGTTATAAAATTTGACTTCTTAACTTTCAATCAAAAGATATCATTCCTTTGTTTCAATCTTGTATAGATCACATAATAGTTATATGTCATGTCAAGTGTTATCTTTTGATCTTATAACAAGCATCTTTTTTACTAACAATTTCTTATTAAAGTTATATAAGATTCACTTCTTCATAGCGACCGATTCAACTATTTACGTGATGTATTAGGTTTCTTGATATATTGTTTTAAAAGAGTGGATTCGAGTTAGTAAATAATGTCTTTTTATGTGTAAGTTGTTTTTCTATAATTGATCACTATGGTCCATTTAAAATGCTATATATTCTTTGTTTATCCGAAAGAAGCTCTTTCTGAAATGTTTGTGTTTGAACAAAAAAAAGAAGAATGAGGAAGTTGCTCCATAACTTTCTTTGTTTTGCATAGAGTTTGAGTTGGCTCATCAGTGAAGTAAACTTATTTATCTTATGTGTCACGACCCAGACTGTCGTGATTGGCACCCACACTAACCCTCTGGTGGGAGAACAATTACTACAACCGACTAAACAATTAAAAATACGGAAGTAGGTTTAAATGACTAACTGAGTACGGAGTTCCCATAAACTCTGAAGGTCTAACAAACAACTATTGCGGAAATTAAACCCCTAGAACTGAAAGTCATTGTACCAAAACTCTATTAACCAACAAGTGTAAGAGAATGGGGTGCAACCCCGGAAACTAAACATAACAATTCAAAACGTATAGACCGAGTCCAAAGAGAATGGACTAGACAAAATAAGGATCCATGGTAGCCTAAAAGAACTGGCTCACCCTTGAATCCGATCGCGATCAACAATCTCCTAACTGAGGTCTGTTAGTAGCCGCCTGAAGATGTCCTGTACTCAACAAAAAAAGAGTAAGTGCAGTATCAGTACCCGAAACCACAGTGTACTGGTAGGATCACGCGACTACTCATGTATGCAGAATATACACAAGCAATTACAACACAGTAAACACACATATACAGAATGTATAATTCATTTATCATTTTAGGAGAAATATACAATTTCCCAATTTCAATAACAATTAGATATGAATGCAATCATCACAAGTGGTCCTCTCATGGAACCCACACCTAAACTGTTAGTGTGTCGGAACGTGACACCCGATCCAATATACATGTGTCGAAACGTGACACCCTGTCCAATATATGTGTCGGAATGTGAAACCCAATCCAATATATGTATCGAAACGTGACATCCGATCCAGCTAGCACAACCACAATAACAATCACACTCATCATGAACAGTGCTCATACTCATACAATCAAGTAATAGGTTCATGGCATGTAATTGTTCCCACCTAATCACTTTATTAGATTGATTCAAATTCCCTATTCACATGCATGCATACAATGAAGCAATTAATAAGCATATATCACACAACAGGAAATCGAACCATCACCTACATCAAAACCAAGCCTGAATACTCCTAAGACACCTAAGCCTTCCCTTTCCGAAGTCTTTCAGCTTGTTCTTGGTCTATCAAAAAGTAATTAACACAAGGATCAATAAACATGGTCTAATTCACTCGGATTATAACAAATTTATCAACCCAAGACTAAACCCATGATCCTAATGTTAAACTAGGGCTATTCCTACCATCCACTTCAGGCCAAAACCCTCCCCCAAAGATAATTACCCAAGATTCTATGTTCTAGGAATCAAAATACGGATTAGGGGAGTAATTAACTTACCTTTAGAGCTAGAAATCGTGGAAAACTGTCAAGAATCACCCAGGGCCGTCCCTTAGTTCTTAAGAACTAAGTTTTGCAGAAAATAATGAAATTGAGGTTTTTCCCGACTTAAGTTCGCGACTGGCCCGCCACGGTGGACCACAACCCACCATAGCAGCACCGTTCTGACAGGATTAATCCCTCCCCGACGGTTTGCACGGAGACAGAAACTTGGAATATGAGTTCCAAGCTTCCATTTCACAACACAACTTCAAACCGGAATGTTCTAAAACTATCCTGTCACGCCAAGATCAGTTTCAGGAGATCTACTCGCCCGAATTCGATTCCTTTAAGCCGTGCATGCTTCTTAACGTGTTGGCTACCTAATCATGCCATCAAATTCATGATTAGATCCCTCATTCATCACCATATTTCTATAGACCTCACTTGGCTCAGATTTCGTCCAAGTCTGGCCTAGGCTAGAAATTTTCAAGTTACTACTCAAAAGTTTTCTGGACGAAATTCCTTCCCCATTGGCTTTTCCATAACGATGGTAACCGGTCATTACAATAGATCCCAATTTACCCATCACTCGTCCCCGATTAACAAACTAGGAGGAAAGGGCTAAAGCAAGAGTTGAGTAGTAGCTGAATCCTCGAATAACTGGGGGTACTTGTCTCGCATGTCCTTCTCGGGTTTTCAAGTTATTATGCCCCGGAAACTAGTAAGTTGAACTCGAGGGTTCTAGAGCCTTTCGTAAGATTTTAGAGTGTGGTAGGAGGATAAAAACTCATAGAAATGGCTCCCGTACTTAGAATGGATGTTTAAGGGTTAGGGCGTCAAGGTACGACCCCCCAAGGACCACCCAAAGAATCCTTGAGGAGGACCTCAAAACAGCCCTAAAAGCTGTCAAATTTCAGCAACTCACGCTTGCCATCTACTGGTGGTGAGTGGACCCACACCTCGTGGGTTGGGATCGTGGGTCAAGGCCTGAGTTGGCCTGAACCTCTAAGACATAGTACATCACTTACGAAGGTGCAATACGGAGTGTGGACCCACCCATGGTCCATGGGTGGGTGGTTCATGAGTGGGAGTAATTTTTCAAGTTTAGTTTTTAACTTAGGGGTTAGAGGGTTAATTAATAATTACATAGGGGTTAAGGGAGGTCGGTTAGTTAGTTATTAAACCACCTATATAAGCTAAATAGGCCCCTAAAACTAAGTCGTTAACACATTCATCTAAAGACCCCAACTTCCTCTCAAATAATTCTCTCACTAGAACTCCCTAGAAGAACAAGATCAAAGGTGAAGTCTAGGGTTCAAGGGGATACTTTTTCTCCTCAAAGTCGTGGTGCATCTTCAATAAGGTATGTTAGTTTCTTCATATATGGGTTCTTCCACCCATAGAGCCCCTTAGATTTTCCCCCAATTTTGAAGAAAAGCCCCAATCTAAGCTAGTTCTTCCAAAGTGTGGGTGGTGTTTGAGTTTGATTCCAATTGGTTGGATCATGATGTATTGATGAATTTGTGTGATTTATATGGTTAACCCTAATTTATTTGATGTATTTGCTATGTTATGAGTTTATACTATAAGAGGTGAAATTGAAGAAATTGAATTTGATCTTTCTAAATCAATGTCAAGTGTAGTAATTGTTCAAGGTTAGGATCATATAGATATGAATCGAATTAGATTATAGTTCAAATGATGGATCTTGACTAGTAAATTTAAAGTTGAACCTTTATAATGAATTTCCTCTAGAATCACCTAGTAATGAAGAATGTGATTGAAACACTTTGAAACCTAGGTATGAGTGAAGATAGTAGGAAGTAAAGCTTGAGTGTAGGGTTTATTATTATGAATGTTGATCACTAGGGCTTGAGAGTCAAGCTAATAAGACTAACTATAGATACCAAGGCTTTGAAAGTAGAGTCTACATGTGAATGGAATGATAATGAATAGAAGTGTGATGAAAGATCCTTATCTACCTAATTCACCTTATGAATAATAGATGGTAGTAAGTGATGGAATCACTTGAGTCATGATGATATCCTTATCTAATATAGAATTCTGGACATGATATTAGGCATTAGTATGAACTTGACAGGAAAGGGGTTCTCACTTAATAATGACTCTAGGGTTTTGAGGGCAAATTCAATATGATGAAATATGTATGTTAAGGCTCCAAGAGTGAAGCTTATGAGATAATGGTAGACTATTAGATAGAATGGTTATGATAAGATCATACCACCTAATTTACCTCATGAACGTTTGGATGCATAAAGTGATAGAATCACACGGGTTAGGAGGATATCCATGTCTAGAGCTCGAACCATAGGTGGGATCATTGAAAGTAAGAATTGAACCTCAAGGAGATGAAGTGTGATATTAGCATTGTAGTAATTAAACTACTTGAATCATGCTTAAATCCATGTCTAATGTAGTCATTCTAGATGTGTTGATTTAATATGAGTTTTGACCATAGAAAGGGCCAAGACATGATAGTGTTCATGTTGTATGAAGTTTAGTATATGCTTTAGAGACATTTTGAGAGTAAAGTGAATATGCTCATGACCTAGTTGTAATGTTGTTAAATGGTTAATTCCATATACACACTTAGACATTAATATGATAGGAGGTGAAAGGTTTGTCACCTATAGTGATTCTAAGGTTTGAAGACTAGTCTCACCTAATTGAATCAAAGGCTCTAGAGCCATCATAAATAGGTCATGGATGGTGATAGTTGCTCACCCATGATCTAATGAGCTATAGTATAAGTTATGTTGGATTGAGTGTCAAGACATTCTTCCACCAATATGAACATAAGTGAAGACTTAATGTGAACTCAATGGGACTTAATGTCTAGCACTGAGTGGGTATGAATATGAGATGGAAACCCCTCCATTTGTAGAGGGCGGGTTTTTAGAAGAAGTTTCATGAGATGGAAGCTCCTCCGTTAGTAGAGGGCGAGTTTCTATAAGCAATCTCCTTATCCCATAACTATGTGCCCACATAGGTTACTTAGCAATTGGTTTCACCCAATCTAACAGTATATTTCTACCCTCGACAAGTAGAACGACCCTTTTACGGTGTAGGGTAGACACCGGATTCCATGTTAGCTCACATGGTCTATGTCGATAAGGCATATGTCCCAAATAGTGTAGTAGTATAAGCAAGAAAAGTCGTTATGAGCTATGGGTACTTAAGAGGCTTTACCTAGTATGGGTAAGAGTATGAGATCTTACTTATGCATTACACAAGTATGCTTTGAAGGTATCTATGTTGTGTTCCTTTTTATGCTTATGGTGTATGTTTGATGGATTGTTTCTATAGTTGCCTTCCAAGATATGATTGACTAAAGGTGATAGTTCCCTTGTCTATATGTAGTAAGCCAATAGTGAGACCAAAGGAGGGTGAATCTGACTAGGATGACTTCAAGGTTATGCTTAGTGTGAAGGGTAGTATGTGATGCCTTTCATGCATTGCACAAGTGTGCTTTGAGGTTACTTAGAATTATGTTGCTCTTATGGTATAGAAGCTTAAAGACTTGACCATGTGTATAGACTATGATTAAGATGACCAAAATGGGATACTTGTCTTGGGTGGTATTATGGGATGCTATTCATTCTTTGCACTTGTATGCTTTTGAGGTTATTTGAGAATGGTTCTATTATGGTATAGATGACTAAGGGTCAATTATGCTTATTATGATTATGACTTATCTCCTATGCTCATTAACTATGTCATATGTTGACTTATGATTATATGATCCTTACGTTGGAGATTATGGTATGACTATGTTATTATCTCTTATGTTTATGTCTCATGTTGACTAACCATTTTGAGATGCTCTTATGATGTTGTGCTAGCTATCATACTTGGTACATTTTGTACCAACACATACTTTGGCTACATTCTAATCAAATGTAGGGTTTCAAAGATTGAGTTTCTTTTGAGGGTAGGTTTCTAAGGAGCAAGAAGAGTTGAACATTTGGTGAGTACTCATACTTTCGAGGACAAACCCATTATTTCCCTTTTGTCTTTTATTTTCATGTTGAGACTATATATTGTTCTAAAAGTTGTATTAGATGGTTTGAGACAAAGTATAGAAAGACTTCCGCTTGCTTTTATGAAAATGATTTCGATTGTAAAGAAAAGTTTTAAAATTTTCCCATACTTTTCTATTATCTTATGCTCATGATATGCTAAGGGCTTGTATGAGGCTTTTCGGAGATTGGTACGCTGTGTTACGTCTATAAGGTACTCTTGGGTCGTGACAAACATAGTATCCGAGCACAAGGTTTAGAATGGTTCTAGGATTGTCTCAAACCACGTCTAGTAGAGTCTTGTTCATAAATGTGAAGCACACCACATTTATGAATAAGAGGCTATTGGATGCTTAGGAAACTTTACTTCTTCATTCTCCAAGTCGTGCCATAGATTTTAACTTTATAAGGTCTCTTTCATATTCCTTATTCGATGGTCTTTAGGATATGACTACTTGAAGGGCTTATTCTACAAAGAGTGAGGCAGAAAAGGTTGGTTGTGATGCCAATTATGGCTACGTGACTTGAAATATTTGAGATGATAGATTTTGATGTTGTCTTTAGTATGAATGATGCTTCATAGTTGCCTCTATGTTAAGAAAGATATTTAGAAGAATTTGTGTAGGCTTACTCCCAAGGGGAAGATAGTGTGCTTACCTAGCAAGGTTATTGTGTGGTTATGTTTAGTTGATGGTAGAACCCGACTTAGCCATGATGAGTTTTGAGGTATGTTGATAGATTGGTTGAATAAGGTGTTTAAATAATGCCTAGATAGGTTAAGTGAATAGACTCCTCTAAGAAGGGTAGAAGTGTAATTCACCATGGTTTAGAATCACTTTGTGTGATGGATGTGAAAGCTTAGTGATGACTTGCTCCAACCTTAAAGTTGAAAGAAATGATGCTTAAAGGAGTTTGTATAGGATTTATCCCAAGGGGGAGATAATGTGCTTAGATAGCAAGGTCGTTGAGTGTTCTTGATGTTCATGAGTTAGGTTTGCTTGAAATTTTCACCTTGAGAGGTGTAGGGAGTATGAGAAGTTTAGTCTCGGTTTGTTAGGCTCATGTGAGATCTTGAGTGGTGTTAGTAAGGTTTCTTGTGAGCTATAATTGTTTAATGAGAACCTCTCTAATTTAGAAGTACCGGTAGAGGTCTTAGACCGGCAAGTTAAGAAATAGAAGAACAAGGAAGTTGTTCCATAAAGTGGTAAAGAGTGTTTTTTAGTAAGGAATTTGGTTAAGAGTGCTACTTGGGAGGCCAAGGGCCAATGAGATGTCCCGATGTCCTCATCCTTTTCCTTCTACTCTTATTCTAGCTTGAGATGATAGGTTCCTCTTGATTTGCTTTTATATGAAGTCATGTGTGAATAGTATGTTTCCATGATTTTCTTATGTGATGCATGTTCATGAAAATGCCTAGGTCTTGTTAGAAATGACTTATATGCATTGTATTCCTCATGTTGTAGTGCATTTGAGTAAAGTTGGATATAGACTTCATGAGATGAGTTAATGAGCATGCCTTAGTTTTGAGTTGAAAGATTCCTCCTTGAATAAATACTTTTTGAGAGTAAATTGCATTTAGGCTCCATGAGTGTGTATTGAGTATGTTTTAGTTGGGAGTTGTTAGTTCCTCCTTGAGAATGAGTAAATAAAGAATTCCATGCATTTTGGGTTGATAGATGTAGTTCCTACTCCCTTGTGTTGCATTGAATGTGTTTAGCTTGAAATTGAAGTTTTCTTACTTGGTTGTGTGCATTTGAAATATGTTGCATGCACGATGGGCTGCTAGTCTAGAGTTGTGACTATAAGAAGTGTTTAGAATCGTCATTCGAGGACGAATGATCCCAAGGGGGAGATATTATTACGCCCCGGAAACTAGTAAGTTGAACTAGAGAGCTCTAGAGCATTTCGTAAAGTTTTAGAGTGTGGTAGGAGGATTCAAACTAATAGAAATGGCTCCCGTACTTAGAATGGAGGTTTAAGGGTTAGGGCGTTAAGGTATGACCCCCCAAGGACCACCCAAGGGGTCCTTGAGGAGGACCTCAAAACAGCCCTAAAAGCTGTCAAATTTCAGCAACTCACGCTTCCATCTACTGTCCGTGAGTGGACCCACGCCCTGTGGGTTGGGCTCGTGGGTCAAGGCCTGAGTTGGCCTGAACCTCTAAGCCACAGTACAACACCAACGAAGGTGCAGTACGGAGCATGGACCCACTTATGGTCCGTGGGTGGGTGGTTCGTGAGTGGGAGCAGTTTTTCAAGTTTAGTTTTTAAGTTAGGGGGTTAACTATTTATTACATAGGGATTATGGGAGGTCGGTTAGTTAGTTATTAAACCACCTATATAAGCTAAATAGGCCCCTAAAACTAAGTCGTTAACTCATTCATCTAAAGACCCCAACTCCCTTTCAAATAATTCTCTCACTAGAACTCCATAGAAGAACAAGATCAAAGGTGAAGTCTAGGGTTCAAGGGGATGCCTTTTCTCCTCTAATTCGTGGTGCATCTTCAATAAGGTATGTTAGTTTCTTCATCTATGGGTTCTTCCACCCATAGAGCCCCTTAGGTATTCCACCAATTTTGAAGAAAACCCCCAATCTAAGCTAGGGTTTCTTCCAAAGTGTGGGTAGTGTTTGAATTTGATTCCAATTGGTTGGATAATACCCAATTTTGATTGGTTTAGTATTGGATCATGATGTATTGATGAATTTGTGTGATTTTTATGGTTAACCCTAGTTTATTTGATGAATTTGCTCTTTTGTGAGTTTATGCCATAAGAGGTGAAATTGAAGAAATTGAATTTGATCTTCCTAAATCAATGTCATGTGTAGTAATTGTTCAGGTTTAGGATCACATAGATATGAATCGAATTAGACTATAGTTCAAATGATGGATCTTGACTAGTAAAGCTAAAATTGAACCTTTATAATGAATTTCCTCTAGAATCACCTAGTAATGAAAAGGGTGATTGAAACACCTTGAAATCTAGGCATGGGTGAAGATAGTAAGAAGTAAAGATTGAGTGTAGGGCTTGTAATTATGAATGTTGATCACTATGGCTTCAGAGTAAAGCTAATATGACGAACTATAGATGCCAAGGCTTTGAAAGTAGAGTCTACATGTGAATGGAAGGATAATGAATAGAAGTGTGATGAAAGATCCTTATCTTCCTAATTCTCTTTATGAATAATAGATGGTATGAAGTGATGGAATCACTTGAGTCATCATGATATCCTTATCTAATTTAGAATTCTAGACATGGTATTAGGCATAAGTATGAACTTGACATGAAAGGGGTTCTCACTTAGATATGGCTCTAGGGTTTTGAGGGCAAATCCAATATAATGAATTATGTATGTTAAGGCTCCAAGAATAAAGCTTATGAGATAATGGTAGACTATTAGATAGGATGATTATGATAAGATCTTACCACCTAATTTACCTCATGAAGGTTTGGATGCAGAAAGTGATAGAATCACATGGGTTAGGAGGACATCCATGTCTAGAGCTCGAACCCTAGGTGGGATGATTGAAAGTAAGAATTGAACCTCAAGAAGGTGAAGTGTGAGATTAGCATTGTAGTAATTAAACTACTTGAATCATGATTAAATCCATGTCTAATGTAGTCATTCTAGATGTGTTGATTTAATATGAGATTTGACCTTAGAAAGGGCCAAGACATGATAGTGTGCATGTTGTATGAAGTTTAGTACATGCTTTAAAGACACTTTGAGAGTAAAGTGAATATGCTCATGACCTAGTTGTAGTGTTGTTAAAAGGTTAATTCCATATACACACTTAGGCATGAATATGATAGTAGGTGAAAGGGTTGCCACTCATAGTGATTCTAAGGTTTGAAGACTAGTCTCACCTAATTGAATCAAATGCTCTAGAGCCATCATAAATAGGTCATGGATGGTGATAGTTGCTCACGCATGATCTATTGAGCTATAGTATGAGTTATGTTGGATTGATTGTCAAGACATTATTCCACCAATATGAACATAAGTCAAGACTTAATGTGAACTCAATGAGACTTAATGCCTAGCACCGAGTGGATATGAATATGATATGGAAGCCCCTCTCTTAGTAGAGGGTGGGTTTCTAGAAGAAGTCTCATGAGATAAAAGCTCCTCTGTTAGTAGAGGGCGAGTTTCTAAAAGCAATCTCCTTATCTTATAACTATGTGCCCATATAGGTTACTTAGAAATTGGTTTCATCAAAGCGAAGAGTACAGTTCTTCCCTTGATAAGTAGAACGACCCCTTTACGGTGTGGGGTAGATACTGGATTCCATGTTAGCTCACATGGTTTATGTCGGTTAAGGTTTATGTCCCAAATAGTGTAGTATGAGCAAGAGCAGTAGTTATGAACTATGGGTACTTAAGAGGCTTTACTTAGTATGGGTAAGAGTATGAGATCTTAATTATGCATTGCATAAGTATGCTTTGAATGTATCTATGGTGTGTTCCTTTTTATGTTTATGGTGTATGTTTGATGGATTGTTGCTATAGTTGCCTTCCAAGATACGATTGAGTTAAGGTGATAGATCCCTTGCCTACATGTAGTAAGCCAATAGTGAGACCAAAGGAGGGTGTATATGACTAGGATGACTTCAAGGTTATGCTTAGTGTGAATGGTAGTATGGGATGCCTTTCATGCATTACACAAGTGTGCTTTGAGGTTACTTAGAAGTATGGTGATCTTATGGTATAGAATCTTAAAGACTTGACCATACGTATAAGCTATGATTAAGATGACCAAAAAGGGATACTTGGCTTGGGTGGTATTATGGGATGCTATTCATGCTTTGCACTTGTATGATTTTGAGGTTACTTGAGAATGGTTCTATTATGGTATAGATGACTAAGGGTCAATTATGCTTATTATGACTATGACTTATCTCCTATGCTCATTAACTATGTCTTATGTTGACTTATGATTATATGATGCTTATGTTGGAGATTATGCTATGACTATGTTATTATCTCTTATGTTTATGTCTCATGTTGACTCACCATTTTGAGATGCTCTTATGATGTTGTGCTAGCTATCATACTTGGTACATTGACTTATATCTGAGCCTTGTTCTGAGCAGTTTTCATCTATATCAACATTATCAAGTCCTATATTTGGGTTTTCTTTAGTTAGTTGTTCCTTAAATTTTTCTATCTCCATTTTTAAGTTCGTTTCTATTTCTTTTTCTTTTTGTTTAGCCGCATATAATTCTTTAAGCATAGTTAATTCTTTTTCTAAGGCAATTATTTTATCATTTTTTACTTCTTCAATCTGTTGTATTTCTAATTTTGCTTGTTGTTTTATTGTGTCTATTTCTTTTTTCCTATCTATTTCTTCATTTTCTCTAGTTATCCGTACCATTGCAGTTAGACTATCTTCTAATCTTACCGTTTCTTTTTCTATCATTAGATATAAATTTTCACCTATTTTTTTATACCTTCTTCCTAAATTTGAAAATATTATTTTTATTTTTAATCCTTCTGGATTTTCGTAGGTTTTTTCTTCTATAGCAAATTCTTCCTTATTCATTTTAAATTATGTTTTAATTTATACTCTATTTTTTGTATATCTAATTGTAATTTAAATATTACTTTTCTTTGTGCTAGCAAAGATTTTTGACATACTCCTGCATATATATTGTATTGTAACCTTTCTTGCTTATGTTTTAACTCTTGTCGTTTTGTTATTACTGTTCTTATTAATTCGTATCTATGATTCTCTTTATTATCCATTTTTATATTCCTTTTTTATTACTGCTCTGATACCAACTTGGGGGGGGGGGGTCCCGATTCATAAATATATTATGAATTAATTTTGTCATAATACATCTTTTCTAAAGGTATTAATCTTATAATTTCTTTTATGTTTTCTAATATATACTCTATGTATTGTATGTCGTGAGTTTGTTGAAATGCTTCTATGTTTTCTTTAATTAAATTATTTAATAAAGTAATATCTATTATAGTTTGTTGCCAATATTCTAAGTATTCTTGATTTATCATTAATCAGTATATTGGATTTCTAAATCACTTAAGTTAAATTTTAACATTTCCATTTCTACTCTATCTAATTCGAATTCATACCATTCCTGGTTCATTAATTCTTCTTCTTCTTCTTCAAATATCAGCTGCCATATCATTTGTTTTAGTTCCGTAATTTCTATGTTTCTTAATACATACAAGATTAATATTTTATATGCTAATATCATTTCGTCATGCAAATTAGGCATAATAATTTCAAAACATAATTCCCTTATACCATAGTCTTGACGAATATTATTCATATTAGATTACTATAAACTAGATTATTTTCAACATGTTTTCCGGTCACTGTTAACATCGTACTTTCGAAAGTATTTTCTTCCTAACAGCGCCTCAACTATGTTTACTCCCTTCACGGCTTCTTGCCTATGGTTTCAACTTTAGGATGGCATAGTCTGGAAGTTTTCCTTTCTTTCCTCATGTTAACAAACTAGAAAACATCTAAAAATAATTCTACTATATAATAACTAATATAAATTCTATTCTATCATTACTATGATATTCAGGAATTAATAAATTTAGTTATGCATAATCATAAATGTATATACCTGTGTAGTATCTTCACTATTTGGATCCGTAGCTTAACTGAAACTTTAGATTTTTATTGAGAATATTTTTGTTTACAAGAGAGACTTGCTTTCCGTGTAGAAAGTCTTGCCTCTATATGCCATAATGGCTACCTATTTATACACATATAAGTAACCTTACTATGGTTACTTTATTCCTACTATGATTACTTTACACCTAACTATAGTTACTTTACTATTCCTACTTTTGTACATATTCCTACTTAAACTAACACATTAGTGCTTCTTTACATCTGCACTACTTTACAAAGTCAACAAAATGACAAACAACTTTACTTTACATTTTGTACATAATATTTCTATCTTAACACGTTACTACTATCTTTTCTTTTGATAAAGTAGCTCCACTTAGCAAAGTAGCTCCATTTATAGCTTTTTCTTTTTATCTTATCGGTTTTGTCACTTCCTTGTTTTTACTCTAGCTGCACGTCTGGGATCACATTATCTTCGCCTTGACATTTGGAACATTGATGATCCGGATATTTATGGCCAATAGTTTTGTAGTATCTGGTCATTATTTCTGAAGAGATAAAATCTTTCCGTATAGCTCTTGTTGTAGGTTGTTGCTCAGGTTTTAGTAGACTTAGTGCCCATTGCCTGAGTTCTTCCATATCTGCTGCTCTAAATTGTCGACAATTCGAATATATCATTGTTTGTTCCCGTGAATAATAACTCCATATTGAATTGTTGTTCAAATAATTAGATGTTAGCTCATTCAGTATAGTAGCTATTCCAATAATCCTTTTTCCTGCATAGAATGCTGGTATCTCTACTTTTTGTATCTCCTCTTGCTCCTCTATTTTTTCCGGTATAATCATTTCTCTGGTTAGTCCAATTTTTATGACTTGTATAATCGGTTTTATCTCGTCGTAAAGTATTTCTGCTGGTGCTGAATAAAACTTTATATAAAACAAAGTTCCTTTAGTTATTCTCTTGTAGTTCATGAATGCTTTATGTAACTCTGGTATCGTAGCTATTTCATCTCCAGTTTGGGTATATACTGTGTTCAATAATCCATAGTTATAGCAAGTTGCTATTAGGTTTGCATTTGTCTTAGGTAAAGTGATTAGTTTATTATATCCTTGCAAAGCTTGGGTAATATAATCTTCATGTGGATTTTGGGTAGTTTTTGATCTGGGGTTTTTATTTAAAAAGGTTTGTATTTTGTGGATATTTTCTATGTATGCTCTGGTTATATGGTTATAGGTTTTTTTGTCCTGGTTTAGACTTTCCTTATAGGTATTTATTTGAGGTGGTACAAATATGGGGTTTTGTTTTTTGGGTATAAATGGTTTTTCGAATATCTTGTTCATATTTGTATTGACATATCTTTTCTCCTCTTTTGTAGATGATGTGCTACCTGTAGCTGCATGTAATAAATTGTTAGCTTGGGTTTTTCGGTGTTTCCCAGCGTCACCTTCTAGCTCTGGAATTTTTAAGTCTTCCGGTCGACTTAGCTCCGCATATTTACCGTCATGCTGCTGACCTTTCATTTTTTGTATCTCTTTGTCCATATTATCTATCTTTGTACAAAGCATTGCTATAGCATTGAATATTTTTTCATCTTTGTCTAGGTCCGTCTGTGTAGCTTTGTCTTGATATGTAGTCTGCAATGACATTTTTGTTAATACTTATTACTTCTATTGTAAATGTAAAATTCTGTATATTTAATACTAGTCTTCGTATTTCTTTTGTTGTTACTGAATCTTGTATCTTCCTTGTAATCCACCATTTCACCTGCGTATTATCTGTTCTTACAATGAACTTATTATATACTATATATGGTTCAAAAGCTAATAAACATTTATATAGTGCATATAATTCTTTTCTATTTATTTCCCATTTTTTTCAGGATTTGTAAATGTTCCTGAGTAGTATCTACAATGATGTTCTAGTTTTTCTTTTTCATATTTATATTTTAATACTCCTCCGTAACTTATTTCACTAGCGTCTGATTCTACTATGTATATAAATTTTTTATTTTCATCTGGAAAATATAATTAAGGTAACTTCTTACATAATGATTTTATTTTTTGTATTTGTTCTTGATCCTTTTTATCAAAATAATATTCTACATCCTTCTTTAGTTTTTTGTGCAAAGGTTTTAGATTTTCTGCTAAATTAGGTATATATTCCCTTACCTGGTTTACTAATCCTAAAAATGATTGTAATTTCTTTTTCGTATCTATTTGTTCGTCAGAGTTTATTATTTTTTGTACTATATGGTTCTGCATTTTTATACCATTCTTATCTATTTGTATTCCTAAAAATTCTATTTGATTTTTCATTATTTCTGCCTTTTTCTTACTTAAACTTATTCCTGAATATGTTATAATATGTATAAATTTTTCTAACAATCGTATATGGTCTTCTTCTGTTCGTGAATATAACAATATATCATCTATGTATACTATACAAATTTCTAGTTGGTTAAAATAATTATCCATAAAATGTTGGTATCTTCCTGGTGCATTTTTGTATCCAAAAGGTAGTACGTTCCATTCATAAAATCCTTGTGGTACTGTAAAAGCTGTTAGTTTTTTAGATTCTTCTTCTAACTTTAGATGGTAAAATCCTGATTTACAATCAAATTTACTAAAATAATTATATCCTTGTATTTGTCTTACTTTTAATACTTTGTTAGGTATGGGGTAATTATATGTTTTTGTCTTTGCATTTAAATTTCTATAGTCAATAACCATACGACTTTTACCTCTTTTTTGTTCGCTGTGTTTATTTACTATGAATGCTGGACTTGTATGTTTGCTATTACTTTCTTGAATATATTTGTTATCTAATAATTCTTTTATATGCATTTTAAATTCTTTTAAATCTTCAAAATTATATTTCAATGGTTTTTGGGTTATTATGCTATTTTCATCAATTAGTTCAATTTTTACTTTTGTTTTATGGTTTTCCCATCCTTTTAAGGGATCTTCACTATATAACATATCTAATTTTTCTTGAATTAATTTTAATTTGTCTATTGAAAATATTACTAATTCTATATTGTGAGTATTTTTATATCCTTTATGTCTTTTATTTTCATGCTGAGACTATTCTACGGGCTGTGTCCTAAGAATTCAATTATAAAATATGTATTAGATGGTTTGAGACAAAGTATAGAAAGACTTTCACTTGCTTTTATGAAAATGATTTCAATTGTAAAGAAAAGTTTTAAAATTTTCCCGTACTTTTCTATTATCTTATGATCATGATATGCTAAGGGCTTGTATGAGGCTTTTCGGAGTCTTGTATGCCGTGTTACGTCTAGGGGGTACTCCTGGGTCGTGACACAAGTAGCTTCCTCAACTAGACGATGGTTCCCTTGAACCTTCAGGGACTGTATCTCCTTGGTCCTCAGCTTCTGGACATCGTCACCCGGAATTGAAACTGGTTCCTCCTCATACTGAAAGTCTTTGTCTAAAGAAACTGAGTCCCACTTTATGATGTAATCTTCGTCCCCATGACACTTCTTCAACATGGACTGATGGAATACTGGATGGACTCCAGATAGGCAAGGTGGTATAGCCAACCTATAAGCCACTGGCCCTAGACACACAAGAATCTCAAATGGCTCGCTGTATCGAGGACTAAGCTTGCCCTTTTTACCGAATCTCAGCACCCCCTCTATAGGTGACACTTTAAGAAAAACTTGCTCACCAGACTGAAATGTCATGTCCCTTACCTTATGGTGCACATATTTTTCTGTCGACTCTGGGCTGCTAGAAGCATAGCTTGAATGCTCCTTACCTTATCCTGAGCATCTTTCACCAAATCAGCCCCCAAAGGTTGCACATCTCCAGCCTAAAATCACCCTATGGGTGATCTACATCCCCTATCGTAAAGTGCCTCGCACGGTGCCATGTCAATGCTGCAGTGGTAACTGTTATTATATGAGAACTCAAAAAAAGGTAGGAACTTATACCAATATCCTCCAAAGTCAATCACACATGCCCTCAGCATGTCCTCTAACACTTGAATCGTTATCTCTGATTGTCCATCCATCTATGGGTGGAAAGTTGTGCGAAATGTGAGTTAAGTGCCCAACTCCTCATGCAATTTTCCCCAAAACTTGGATGTGAACTAGTACCACGGTCCGAGATTATAGAAAGGGGCACCCCATGCCACCTCACTATCTCTTTCCAATAAACCTTAGCCAACTCTGAGCATTATAGTCCACTCTGACAATGAAGTGGACCGACTTAGTCAGTCTGTTAACCACCACCAAAATAGAGTCAAAGTTTCCCAAGGTCTTGGGAAGACCAACCTCAAAATCCATAGCCATCCTTTCCCACTTCCATTTCGGAATTGGCATTCGTTGAAGCAAACCTGCAGGCCTTTGGTGCTCATACTTTACTTGCTGACAGTTTTGGCATTTACCCACAAACTCAGCTATGTCTTTCTTCATGCCAGGCCACCAATAAAGTCTTTTCAAATCTTGGTATATTTTGGTCAAACCCGAATGAATGTAATACATCTTCTGAATCAAGTCATCCACTCGAGGAACATAAATTCTCCCCTTAAAACTAAGCACATCACCTGCATCAAGAACCATATTTTGTGCCTTACCAGACACATTCTTCTTACTGAGCTCATTCAAACTCTCATCCTCAAACTGCTTGGCCTTGATCTCCTCAATGAATGTGGGTCTAACCTCAATGCTGGATGACACCCCACCTTTCTTTGAGATGCCCAATTGCATGAACTTAGACTCCAAGGTTTGAATCTCCTTGGCCAAAGGTCGCTTGGACACACCCAATCAATCTAGACTACCCATACTCACCGCCTTCCGACTTAATGCGTCTGCCACCACGTTAGCCTTACATGGATGATACTGGATGGTAACGTCATAATCCTTGAGTAACTCCATCCACCTTTCACTGTCTCAAATTCAAGTCCTTCTAAGTGATTAAATGTTGTAGACTACGATGGTCAGTAAACACCTCACACTTAACACCATAAAGGTAATGTCTCCAGATCTTGAGGGCAAACACTACCACTGCCAACTCTAAGTCATGCGTCGGGTAGTTCCTCTCATGCACTTTCAGCTACCGCAGTGCATAAGCTATAACATTCTTATCCTGTATTAACACAACACCCAATCCCGAATGTGAAGCATCAGAATAAACAATGGAATCTTTACCTTCCACCGGCAGTGCCTGAAGAGGTGTTGTGGTCAGAAGGGTCTTAAGCTTTTGGAAGCTCTCTTCACATTTGTTAGTCCACTCGAAAGGGACCTCCTTTTTGGTCAGCCTTGTTAAATGCAAGACGATAGAAGGAAAAATTTTCACAAATCACCGGTAGTAGTTGGCGAGTCCCACGAAACTCCTAACTTCCATCACAGAGCTAGGCTAGACCCAGTTCTTGACTACTTTGATCTTTTGGGGATCTACCATTACCCCCTTCTTTGAAATCACATGCCCTAAGAAGGCAAGTGAAGTCAACTAGAACTCACACTTGGAAAATTTTGCATGCAACTTATGTTTTCCAAGACACCCAAAACAATACAAAAATGATCGGCATGCTGTTCCTTACTCTTCAAATAAACCAAAATGTCATCAATAAAGACAATCACAAAAGAATCTAGGAATGGTTTAAACACACCATTCATCAAAATCATAAAGTTGCAGGCGTATTGGTAAACCCAAATGACATCACCAAGAACTCATAGTGCCCATAACG
The DNA here is from genome assembly GCF_900185275.1 of Solanum verrucosum. NCBI lineage: Eukaryota > Viridiplantae > Streptophyta > Magnoliopsida > Solanales > Solanaceae > Solanum > Solanum verrucosum. Next base: position 668,353 of record NW_026020240.1, read on the forward strand.
GGTTCTGAATGCCATTTTTGGTACATCCTCAGGCCTAATCTTTTACTGATGGTAACTAGACCTTAGGTCAATTTTAGAGAAAACTAATGCACCCTGCAACTGGTCAAAAAGATCATCTATTTGAGTCAACAGATACTTATTCTGAGTGGTGACCCTATTCAACTGTCAATAATCTATGCACATCTTCATACTACCATCTTCTTATTAACAAACAGGACAGGAGCACCCCACGGGGAAGCACTAGGACGGATAAAATCTTTTTCAAGAAGCTCCTGGATTTGAGGTTTAAGCTCTCTCAATTCTTTCAAAGCCATGTGATAAGGAGGAACGAAGATATGTCACGACCCAGGGTGCACCCTAGATGTAACATGGCATATACAACCCCGAAGGACTCAATGTAAGCCACTTAGCATATCATAACATCATAACATAAAATAATAGAAAAGTGCGGATATTTTAAAATATTTTCCATACAATCAAAGTCTTTATAAAAGCAAAGCGGAAGTCTTATTACACTTGTCTCAAACCATCTATAACAACTTTGAATAAGTCTTGGGACACATCCCATACACTAGTCTCAAAACATAAAAATAGACATAAAGGAAAGGTGATCAAATCTTCGATGCTATGACGACTCACCAAGTCTTCAACTCCTTGCTCTTCTAGAAACCTACCCTCAAGAATGGAACTCAAAATCGCCAAACCCTACATTTGATGAGAATGTAGGCAAGAGTATGCATTAGTACAAAATGTACTAAATATGATAGCTACCATAACATCATAAGAGCATACCATAAGGGTTAGTCAACATAAGTCATGTGCCATAATAATAAGAGATACTTCATGAAACATAAGCTATAAGCATATGCGACAATAACATAGTCATAGGCATAATCTCCAACATAGACATAATATAAGCATTAGTTACCATCATGGATGGTATCATACTTGTGCAATGCATGGATGAGACCCCATAATTCCACCCACACTAAGTATCCCTTTTTGGTCATCATAATCATACTTACCATCTTTAGATCTCATCCTTAGCTTCATTCTCATAGACAAGGGAATCTTCACCTTTAGTCCAACATATCATGGAAGGCAACTATATCAACAATCCAAGCTAAGCATACAACATATAAGAGAACACTTCATAAGTAGCTTCAAGTCATACTTGTGCAACGTATGTATAAGACCCCATAATCCTACCCATACTAAGTACCACTTTAGGATATCATACTTAAATGATCACTATTTATCATTTCTAGACTACCAAGGAATAGCACCCTATTAGACTAGACCAAGCTACCAAGGAATAGTCACCATAATCGGCAAGACCATGCTACCAAAGGAATAGCATACTATCATGCAAGTCCAAGCTATACAAGGAAGGGTATTATTTCACCATCCTAGCTACCAATGAAGTGGTTTGACCTAACCAAGTCATGCTACCATGCAAGCATTCTATGATGCTAGTGTAAGCTACCCTTTGGAGAGGATGGTTTCTCAATCCTAGGCTACTATGAGGTCTTATACTCAAGCTACCATGCAAGCATTTTATGATTCTAGTGTAATCTACCCTTAGGAGATGATGGTTTCTCAATCATAGGCTACCATGAGATGGTCTTGTCTTACCAAGTCAAGCTATACACGAAGTGGTTTCATAACACAACCTCAAGCTAACATAACTAACATGCTTTGATTCATTTTAAGTGAGTAAGCCTTTCAACCTAGAATCATTTTATGTGAGAGAACCTTTTGATCTCCTAGCATATTCATGCCTAAGTGTGTATATGAGAATATCATTTCAACAACACAACAACATATCATTATCATAGACACTTCTCTCTCAAAGTGTTCATAAAGCATTTACATAGGTTCTATAAGAACATGCATAATCTCATACTTTTGTAGTCTAGGTCATGTGGGTAAAGTCGTTCCACAATAACTCTATCTAGTAGTCTACCATTATCCTATAAGCTTCACTCTTTAAGCCTTAACATACATAATTCATCATATCAAATTTACTATCAAAACCCTAGTAATCAACATTCATGACTAAAAGCCTTACTCTCAAAGCTTTACCTTTTACAATCATCATACATACCTAGATCACAAGGCATTCTAGTCACATGCTTCATTCTTAAGCAATTCTAGTCATATATCCTCATAAAGGTTCAATCTCAAGCTTTTCTATTCATGATCCATCACATATACATTTTACTAATTCAATTCATTTCTATATGATTTCATTCTTGAACAATTACTATACATATCATCAATTGTAGAAGATCATCTATAAATCCTCAATTTCCCTTCACAAGGCATAAACCCACATTACTACAATTTCATCAATTAAACTAGGGTTAGCCATGGAAAACATGTAAAATCATCATAATAACATGATTCACTACTAAATCAATCATAAACAAGTAATATCCACTCAATTGGAATCATACTCAACTTAACCCATAATATTGGAAGGAACCCTAACTTGAATTGGGGATTTCATGTTCACAATTGGGAGATTTCTAGCGGGCACCATGGATGGAAGAATCAATGTATGAATGAGCTACCATACCTTGGATACAAAGCCCTCACAAAACTTGGAAGATTGAAGGAATTTGGCCTAGCTTGATTCTCTTCTTTTTCTTCTTCTTCTTTCTAGAGAGAGGATATCTTGGAGAGAATTTGGGTTCTTTTGGTGAGTTTAGAAATAATGACTAGGATCTATGAATTTAGGGGTCTTATAACTTTATATAGGTGGTCTAAACTCTAATAAAATGACACCACTTAACTCCTAATTAATTTGGGAAAGTTTCGTAATACCTCCAACTTAATCGTCTAAGGCAGTTCACTGCCTCACCTATGGGCCGTGGGTGGACCCACGGGGCGTGCTGGTATTCCGTGGGTGGTGGTCTGCAAGTCCACTTTTGGGACACTGACCCACGAGGCGTGGACCCCCTCGTGAGTGGACTATTTTGAGGTAGCTTTCTTGGGCAGTCCTAGGGTCCACCTCAAGGACCCTTGGTTGATCCTTAGGGGGTCGTACCCTGGCGATTTAACCCTAAACCCTTCATTCTAAGTATAGGAGGTCATATCTATGACTCTAACCCTCACATCAAGCTTTAGAACCCTTACGTAAAGCTCTAGGTTAGCCTACTAGTTTTCGGGTGTTATAAGATGAGACGAGTTCCCAGTTCCAAGTAAATGCAGAAATTTATATCCCTATCTGGAGGCATACCATGCAAATCGATAGGAAACACTTCTTTGAATTTAGACACCACAATAATAGACTCAATAGAGGGAGACTCATCCTCAACATCCTGAATATGAGCCTAATATGCTAAACACCCCTATCCCACCAGTTTTCTAGCCCGAATGAAAGATATGACCATGGTTGGCTTAGGCTTGTACACCCTTTCCCACTCTAACTTTTCCCTACCCAGGATCTCTAGAGTCACAAACTTAGTATTACAGTTAAGCACAACATAATAGGGGGACAACCAAGTCATGCCTAAGATTATATCAAAGTCAGTCATATAAAAAATAACCAAATCAGCCCAAGTCTAAAAACACATAAACAAGACAGGACAAGCACAATACACATGGGTGACTATGACAGACTCTCCAACTGGGATAGAAACATGGATGGGGGCATCAAGCACATCACAAACCACATCAAATCCCAACGAAAACTGAACTAACACATATGAATAAGTAGAACCCGAATCAAACAAAACAGTAGCCATTCGGTCACAGACAAGAATAGTACCTGTGATCACTGCATCAGACACCTCAGCCTTGGTCTTGCCCGAAAAAGCATAAAACTGAGCCTTGTCATCTTGACGGGCAACCTCCTTGCATGGCTGCACTTGTCCTCTACTTGCATTACAATTTCCCCGGCCCTCACGGCCTCCCTGATTTCCTCCTCGCCCACCTTGTGGACGTTCTCTGCCATTACTACTGCTTCCCACTGCTCTCGTCTATTGTTGCACGGGGTGAGACATGCACGGATGGGGACAATCTCTCCTCATATGTCCAGGTTCTCCACAATTGTAACACACTTAATAACTTAACAAAGTAAGCATCGCTGCTATTGTAGTAGTCGTATCATCACCCTGTTTGATATACACTAAATCTAGGAAATCGTAGTAGAGATTCTAACCTCAATTGTCGCAACATAATTTTACCACTTACTAAGCAACCCATACATGTAATGAGAACAATACTAAATACATTTTCCAAAGTAATGGTATTCATTATCTAGTCGTCCCTTACAAAACTTCTTGAATGTTGTCACCTTAGCAAAGTCTTCTGACTTCATCCTTTTCTACTTTCGTCAGAAAATCAACCACTTCTTAAAAAAGATTTTGCTGAAGTAGGGACCTATAAGCTTGAATCTACAAATTTGACTTTAATCTCTACACAAAGCGACGAATTTGCTACTTTAGACTGAAGCAAATTGGAGTACTGTATTTGGATAAAACATAAAATTTGGTCTTATAGGCTGCAACAAATATAATATGTTGCTTTATATTCGGGAATTCATAGGCATCCTCACTCTCAGATCCATGGAAGACAAGCGGCTTCAGCTTCAGAAACTTTGTCAACATCTCATGCTTAGTACAAGTCATCACAAGACCCAATAAGGGACGAAAGAATGTAAAAGATTAGATACCAATTTGGATCACCGGATACCAATTGAAATCAAGTCATAGCACGAAAGAAGAAGAAGACAGAGAGATTTCCTAAAGTCTTGTAGCCTCTCGAAGAAAAGTACAGACGTCTCCATATCGTTCCACAAGACTCTACTAGATTCATTTTAGTACAATGAGATCAACAAACCTAGGGCTCTGATACCAACTTTGTCACGACCCAGACCGCCGTGATTGGCATCCATACTAACCCTCCAGTGGGAGAACCATTACTACAACTGACTAAACAATTAAAGTTACAGAAGAAGGTTTAAATGACTAAATGAATACAGAGTTCCCATAAACTCGGAAGGTCTAACAAATAACTATTTCGGAAATTCAACCCCTAGAACTGAAAGTCATTGTACCAAAACTCTGTTAACTAACAAGTCTAAGAGAAGGGGGTGCAACCCTGAAAACTAAATATAACAATTCTAAACATATAGTCTGAGTCCGAAGAGAATGGACTAAACAAAAGAATGATCCATGACAGCCTAAAAGAACTGGCTCACTCTTGAATCCGGTCGCAATCAATAATCTCCTAACTGAGGTTTGTCAGTAGCCACCATAAGATGCCCTATACTCAAAAAAGAAAGAGCTAGTTCAGTATCGTTACACGAAACCATGGTGTACTGGTAGGATCACGCGGCTACTCCCGTAAGCACAATATACACAAGAAATTACAACACAACAAACACACATACACAGAATGCATAATTCAGTTATAATTTTAGGAGCAACATATAATTACCCAATTTTAATTAAAATTAGATATGAACGCAATAATCACAAGTGGTCCTCTCATGGAACCCACACCCAAACTGTTAATGTGTCGGAACGTGACACCTGATCCAATATACATGTGTCAGAACATGACACCCGGTCCAATATATTTATCGAAATGTGACACTTGATCCAATATATGTATTGAAACGTGACACCTGATCCAGTCAGCACAACCACCATTACAATTACAATCACACCCATTATGAACAATGCTCATACTCATATAATCAAGTAATAGGTTCACGGCATATAATTGTTCCCACCTAATCACTTCATTAGATTGATTCACATATATGCATGCATACAATGAAGCAATTAACAATCATTTATCACACAACAGGAAATCGAACCATCACCTACCTAGAAACCAAGCCTGAATACTCCTATGACACATGAGCCTTCCTTTTCCGAAGTCTTTCATCTTTTCTTGGTCTATAAACAAGAAATTAACGCAAGGATCAATAAACAAGGTCTAATTTACCCGAATTATAAAAAACTTATCAACCCAAGACCAAACCCATGATCCTAATTTTCACCTAGGGCTTTTTCCACCATCAACTTCAAGCCAAAACGCTGCCCCAACGATAATTACCCAAGATTCTAAGTTCTAGGAATCAAAATATGGATTAGAGGAGTAATTAACTTTCCTTTAGAGCTAGAAATCGTGGAAAACTGTCAAGAATTGCCCTGGGTCTTATCTTAGTTTTTAAGAACAGAGTTCTGCAGAAAATAATAAAATTGGGGTTTTCCCTGACTTAAGTTCGCGACTTGCCTGCCACGGCGAACCCCAATCAGCCCTGGTGGGATTAATTAATCCCACCTCGGCGGCTTGCACGGAGACAAAAACTCAGAATTTGAGTTCCAATCTCCCATTTCACAACACACTTTCAAATCGAGAAGTTCTAAAACTACCCTTTCATGCCAAGATCAGTTTCGGGAGTTGTACTCGCCCGAATTCGATTCCTGTAAAGCTGTATAGGCCCCTTAACGCCTTGGCTATCCACTCATGTGATAAAATTCATAATTAGATCCCCCATTCATTACCAGATTTTTCTTGACCTCACCTGACTCAGATTTCGTCCAAGTATGGCCTAGGCTAGAAATTTCCAAGTTATTACTCAGAAGTTTTCTGGCACAAAATTCCTTCCCCATTGGCTTTTCCATAATGACGGGAACCGGTCGTTACATTATGATACTTACAATGTGTATTGCATATTTGTATATCTTATGAGAAACCTTTTGGGAAGCATATTCCATGTTTATTTCTTATGGTGATATACTGCAATCCAACCAATTGTTTGATTTCATTATTGGATTTTATTTGTTGGCCTTCCATGTACATTTTCAAGATCGGATTTCATCTTTCTAATTTTTTTTTTCTTTTCACATATGCACTTGGAGCAAATGAACACAGAGTCTTAGGACTAGACTCTTACATCCATATGCAGTCTGGAAATAAGACTCAACATCACCTTTTATCCGAGCAAGGAGTCGTCATTTTATATTCTTAAGTAATACCCGATAGAGAGAAAAATAAGTGATATGCTTGGGGTGCATATGACGTCCCTTTCCTTCCCTTCATTATTTCTTATTCTTAGCCTTTTATGTTCTTTGATTTATTGATTTGTTGTGAATTTATTTCATGAATTTAAGACAAGGTTATATCTATCGGTAACTTAGAACTAAGTAAATTTAGTTAATCATAGAGTATGTTGTTTAGCTAAATATTTGAATTAGTAATCTAAATTTAATTTCCCATACATTGCCTTAACCTTGAGAATATATATTTTTGAAAAAAGAGACTTATTTTTTAATAATCATATTTTAGGCAAATCATTTTTATTTTGAACTAATCATGGAGGCATTTGGCTTAAGTATTTTATCATTTTTTAAAAAATATTATCGTATTTTGGTTAGGATGTGTAAACAATTTCTCTTTTTCTAACTTATTTCTTTAGTATTTCAAAAGAAAAATGGCTTAATTTGATTTTAGTTGAATATTATGAAAAGAGGTTCAACTTATGGCTTTACTTTTTCAAACTTATCACAAACCATATCTTACAATCAAGGATCCAAATTTCTGCTTTCATTAATTCATATTATAAGTATTTTTTTATATTTATCTATTTAGTGAAGTTTGAATATTAAGTCATTTTATTAAATAGTACTTCTCTTAAAATACTTATAACATGTTTTTTCCATTTATATTTATGTTTATGTCATATTTTAAAGGTGAAATGGTCTAATGGACCCCTATACTTGTATGAGTTTGTATTTGAACCTTTCAACATAATTCTTTACCAAATGAACCTTTATACTCAGTAAAACATAATATATCAAACCCCTCTAATCATTGATTAGGCTTATGTGACATTAAAAAAATTGAGTTGGCACGAAAGCGTGACTACACGCGTTAAAAGGAAAGTGAAGATCACATTCAATTAAAAAATATTTAAATTATAAGATAATTGATTTTTAAAAAGAAAAAGAAAATAAAAAAAAGAGTTTTCTTCTTCTCCCCCACCCCACATTTTTCAGCCATCATCCTCTTTTCCAATCAACTCCTCACCCCATCCATCATGCCACAATCTCTTTTTTCTTCCATCATACGTTACTGTCAGCGTCTTTAGTAGATCTGTCCCTCTTTTCTTGTGTGTGCTTCCAAAGTTGATACACTAAAATTTACAGCGACCCATTTCTGATTTCTTGTTAATCCCCACTTTATTCCCCACAAATCGACATCAAACTTTATATTCTAATCGATCTCCGATATGTCTAATTCATTCTCTCCTCTATCTATTGGTAGTTATTCCAGCTACTATTATAACTGGTTTTTTGGGTTTCTTGGTCATTATGTTTTTGTTGTTGTTGTTGTATATTTTAAAGATTCAAGATTTTCTTTTGAGACTTTCATTTTCGATGACCCTTTTCTTTTGTACGAAGAAAAACTTAAATGGAAGAAAAAGAAAAAAGAAGAGAGGCTGGAGGTGATGGTAATGGTGGTTGTGAGGATGGTGTTGCATGGTTGTGGGTTGAGGGAGGTGGAGGGAAGCTAGAGGGAAGGTGGAGGAAGGTGAGAGAAATATAGATTTTATTTGAAACAATTAGTTTACCTTTTATTTACTATTTTGAATAATAATTTTTAAAAATAGTTAATAAAGATAATTATGACGTGGTATTAATTTATGTGACATGGATTTGACATGTCATCTATTTAAGGCAGAGTGATCTACACACATGGTAGGAGGGGTTTCAAAATTATCTTTTGATTGAGTTTTAGGGTTTAGTATGTAATGATTAAGTAGAAGGATCGACAATACAAACACATACAAGTATAAGAGTCCATTAGATTATTTAGCCTATTTTAAAATTAAGTCTTAACGAGTTTAATGTTTTAAAGTTATGATAAGTATTATCTCACTTTGTTAGGGGTCTTCATTTGTAAAGTTAGCACGTTTTAAAATTCTATACATTAATGCTTTTCTCTTGAGAAATTTGGATATAACTATATAAGATGTTAACATTTTCTTGAACCTTTCAATAGTGTATTTCATAAGTTTGACCAGTAAATTATTTTTTAACAAATCTTGAAAGATGCTTAACCCCTTCCCATTAAGATAGTTAAAGCCCTTACCTAGAATCACATAAGTTAAGCAAACCTTAATTTAGAGTTAACTTAGCATCGTTTTAGCAAAATAAGTGTCCTAATTCACCTTTAAAAATAATTAGGTGCCGAATCTTTAAATTAGCATAAGAATCACCCATTTGTTGTACACTCTTTGACCTCGAGTTAAAATGGGGTATAACATACTATATTCCATGATCTGGTGGACACAAGTACCGAGCTACTAAAAAGAGAACAGGTCCTCAAAAGTGGACCAAAAATATAGACTTGTCTCGTATACAAAAGATGTGTCTCGTATAGGCAAAACCAGGATGCTATAAGTTGACCCTCAGTCTCCGAATATCCCCACAGTCGACCAGAACTCAACGTTGGTGACTGGTGCTCGGATCTTCATCACACAAATAAATGAAGAGTGCAGTATGAGTATCAAAACAACAGGTACCCAATAGGCATCATAGTCTGACTGATCTTGGAAAGTAAATTGAACAATGAAAAGAGAAACACAAAGCAACTAGAGGTCATAGAACGAAACAGAAACAAAAAAATTATCTACAAAGCACATACGTCTAGGAAAGGACAATGATAAAATAATAGGAAATTATAACCTAACTAGACTACCATAAGCCTAGAACGTATACACTCTTGCACAAATGAAAGTACATAACCCAAATAGACCCCCCATAAGTCCGATGAGTACACAAAAAAAACTAAGGAACTACTAATTAAGTTTAAGAGTATAAGGAACTACCACACCATCCACGGACTAGAACTACAGTAAAGGTACTCCATGAATCAAATAGAGTTACCAAGTCAAGACTCAAACCCGACTAATAGAAGTGATGCCCAAAATTTAACAAAGACTAAAGGAGATGTGTCAGGGCCTTGAATCATGACTTAAAAAGGTACACCATCGACTACTGGCTAAGAAAAGATACATTAGGGCCTCAAAACGTGGCTAAAAGAAGATATGCTAGGGCCTTTAACTGTGGCTAGAAGAGTATACACCTGGGCCTCTAACCCAGGATTAATGTCACAACCCAAAGTACACCTTAGACATGACATGGCATATAAGTCCCCGATATGCCCTACACAAACAACTTAGCGTACATCATACAAGAAAATAGAACAAAGAGTTTTAAAAGTAACATTTCAAATAAAAGAGTTTGAAAAAAATGTAGCAGAAGTGTAAATCTAAGTCTCAATGCCATCTACTACATCAAAGGAGTGATTGAGACGTAACTCACAGATCACATACAATACCCGAAATGAAAAGACATGAAAGTAATAAAAGAGTCTCTGTCTTCGTAATATGAGGGCTCACCAATCTTCAATGTCTATAAGGGATCACTAGCTACGAGTATGGGAGGTAGGAGCGTCGGACCCTACATTAGTGAAACAATGTAGGCAAAAGTATGTGCTAGTACATGGAATGTACCAAGTATTATAGCAATGCATAAGAGTCGTGAAATCATGTTAGCATGAATTTATATAACATGCAATCACCAAGATAAATCATAAAACATGTTAGAAAACATAAGTCATAACCATGGTCAATGCAAGCTAAACATCTTTAAAACACATTTGAGACACTTTTAGAAAGTAACCTTAGTTCATTATTGTGAGAGATTAAACTTTAATCGACATAGACCATGTGAGCTCTAACATGGAATCCGATGTTGATGAGTCCAAGATTTAGACTCATTTAGGGCTTTATTTGTATAGATTTAGTGTCCTCAAATGCTTAATTTGTGCCAATAACCAATGTAAAACCCTTGATTTCCAGGTATATTGATTGAGGAGAAACGCAAGGACACTAATTTGCAAAAAGGAACAAAGACAGCTGAAAAATGAAGAAAGGCAAGCTTAGTGATCGCCAAGTCCACTTGGCGAGTAGCTGAATGGCTACTTGACCACCTAAAGTTCCAGTGTGCCAAGCCCTGAAGAAAAGAACCAAGTTGGCGAGAGGAAGGAGCAGTCGGCGGATCACCGAGTGGTTATGCGATGAAGTGTTGGATCGCCCAAAGTTACAGACCTTGAGGATGTTGAATGTCAAGGCAAAAGGGCGATGTAAATGACCAAAGGGCGGCTTACCGAGTGGTTCGGCGATCCCAACTTACTCTGCCGAGTAACTCTTCGTAGCATATTTTTGGCAACTATAAATACATTTTTGAACTTTAGTTTAGCATCTTAGCTCATATTTTTTTATTTTATTATTGAGTTTTGAATGAGTGAGGCAATTTTCTCTAGTTTTCCTAAGCTTTGAAGAATTGAAGTTTTTCACTTTTGAGAAATTGGCAGTGGGTCTTTGAGATTCTTCGAATTGGAGCATTGTAAGGATAAATCTACAATTACCCAGTTGATGGATAATCAATTTGGTAACAATTTTTTACCTTTTTATGATATCTAGCTAAAACTCCAATTCTTGGGGTGTGATTATGTGATTATGGGCTGATTTAGTTTATGAGTATTGCTAATTGTTAGGTTAAATGCTATTTAGAAGTGAGTTCAATCATTAATTGTGGTTTAATTTAAGAATTGTAGTTGCAAATGCATTTCTACCATTGTGTTTTTGGCTTGCTTGAGAGAGAGGTTTTAAAACTAAACTTATTGATTGATGGTCTGTGGGTATTGGGTTGATTTGGGTTCAACTCGCGAGAGTGAATCTTAAACCCAATCCCAGACATTCAACTTGAGAGAGGAAATGGACTAAGGTGTGGAATGTTCTTATTTTGCATACTTGTTGATGTTCGAGAGCAATCAACTTGATTCGGGGTAAATTATTCAAGAGAAAGTTTATCACCTTTATAGACTAGCTTACTCACTTATATCGAGCAATTTTCTAATAGTTGCAATTACCCATTCATCTATATTGGCCTATGATTGAATCATATCCCAAGAACCTGTCTCATTATTATTATTTCGTATTGTTTGGTACTGCTTGTAGTTGATAATTTCAAACCTAAACTCCTCATTTGACATTCGTGTCACCCCCTAATTTGAATGATGTCTTTATTGGATAATTTTTATTCCTATTACTGATTTGATCATGTTCATGCTTCCCAATTGAATCTGAACCACGTACCACTCCCTGTGGAATTCGACCCCAACTCATTTAGTTGGGTTTTATACTGATTAACGATTGTTGACACTTAGAACTAGATGAAGTGTCTTTGAAACGTCAATCAAAATGTCGTCGGATGTCCCTTCCATTCCTGGTCCTGATTACAGAGATGTGCCGGCGTGCTGGAGTTCCTCGTGATGAGAAGAGGGACATCGAGGTCACCCCCACATTCTCCAGAGACATCCGGTGCATAGAGACCGAGTACACTCGGGAGGAGATAGACATGAGGAGAGTGGCTCCGGTGGATACATCTCCAGAGGTTGATATTGAGTTGATACCTACAGAGGTATCTTTGCCTACTCCGACCTCCGAGCTTTCAGGTACTCCCGCTTCAACTTCCTCCTAGGTTTTTGGTTTTTCTACTACTTTCTAGCCCACCAGGATTAGTAAGGCCATGATCCTGAAGATGGGGAACTTAGCCCATTTTGTCGATGTGTGGGCTACCTGATTAGAGGTCGCGGTACCTTGGATGATCAAGCGGTCCATCCTAGCTGTATTGACACCCCACTGGACATTTATTGACGCTCTCACGACGATATTAGAGACTTGTGAGAGTCGATAGGGGGTTACTTCAGAGATGACAACTTTGAAAGCCAAGGTTGCAGACTTGAGAAAGGATGTGGACTATCTAAAGTCTACAGACTTCACTTCTTTATTTGAGGCAGCTGAGACTAAGGGTGTCCCGGGTAGTTTTGAGATGCCTCTGGCTACCACCGGAGATATGTATATGGATGATTTGGCAGTTATGGGTTTGGAGGAAGAGACAGATGAGGAGCAGCTAGAGGTTCAAGAGGAGACCATCTATGGAGACCTGCAGACCTAGAGGAGACGATTGTACAGTTGGTAATACAGATATCGCTGACAGAGGCATACATGGCAGGCCCTAGTGGAGCCAGTGCTGCTGAGGTGACCCCAGTCACTGATGCCCTAACAAATGGAGCGACTGTGTAGACATGAACTTTCTTTACCTCCCTTTCTGTCATTCTTATTGACTTTTTATTATTTTATTGTATTTAAGGACAACTGCATTATTTGTTTGTGGTGGGGTGAGGTATTTCCATACCTACCTCTTATGACTACATCTTTTGTATATATTATTGGGTTTTTGTGTTTATATTGTGTTTTGATATTATATTGTGGATGTTTGAGCTTATGGCTCCTTATTATGAATGCAAATGGTTTTTGACCCTTCTAAAAAGTTTTGCCACCTCTTGTGTGTGATTGTGGCTGTTCTTGTGCAAATTTGAGTATCGGTTATGATCAATACCGATGACTTGAAGAGTGCTTTTAATCAAACAAAAATGAATGCGTGGCTACGATGAGGCCAAATGAAGTTGCATAGACAATATATGGAGTTTTTGCATCTCGTTGTGTCTAGCCGATTATCGAATGAGTGTCTTGTGATGAACAGTGAACACTAGCGAAAGTGTGGAGTCTTGTTTGATATTGGTGCCAATTCCTTGTATGATGAGCTTACCGTGAACCTTGTGTGATGACACATAGCATTTAACTCGTTGGTCCGATTGATGCAAGCTCTTGAAATGATCTTAGGCAACAATTTTTGTCACGCCCTTAGCTACCCCCAAGACGCGGACACGGGACCTAGGACCATAAGTGATCCTAAGCTAACCCTGCTGGCATGCTCATGAGCATACTAAAGAAAATAAACTGATGCGGAAGCTAATTCATAATTAAATCTGAAAAGATGGTGAATACCCATATACTATAACTGAATATATCAAATCTAAGAGTTTAATACAAAAGAAATATCAAACTCAAATACTAAGCTGAATCTAACTATGTCTGAAATAAGCCTCTAAACTGACTAGAAATGCTGGGACAGGCCCCAGCTAAGTCTAGCATAACTGAAACTAAAGGACTAAAATACTGAAAAGAGCCCATGACTATTGTCCCCGAAGAATGAGGACTCACCAACTGATTCTGCTGAACTGAAGATCGGGAATCGATCTAAGCGTGATCTGGATGCTGAGAACCTGAACCTACATCACGAGAAGATGTAGTGCACGTATGCGTCAGTACTTGAAGGGTACTGAGCATGCAGGATAGAGTAAAGCTGAAATAACATATAACTGAACAAAGCAATAAAGCAATGAAATAATCTGAACATGATATAGATACTGAAAATACTGAATACTGAGCTAACTGATTGCAATGACCAATTTATAACATGCTGAGACTGAATACTGACTGTACTGAAATATGGTCAATGCAATAGAGTCTGACTGAACTGTGGGAGCTACTAATAACCGACATAAAACCACATGAGCTAAATGTGGAGTCCGATGTATACGCCCCATCGAGAGGACCCAATATACCCTGCCAGAGGTATAGAGGCATGCTGGCGTGATCACTAAACTGATGTTGCCCACAGAGGGGACTTACACCTACGTGGCTCGTAGTTCTGGGACTATATGGGTACGCTGAAACCCTAGTCCAACTCGGTATTATGCTACTCCCAATGAATTAAGTAGTTAACTGGTTATGACTGAATTTCTGTAAATACTGGATAGCTCAAACTGAACATGCAAACTGAGAATGCAACAATTAATCTGATAATTATGCATTCATAAACTGAGGCATGTAAAACTGAATAACTGAAATATCTGACCTAGCATGTGTAATTCAAGAACTAAAGAAATACATAGCTAGGGTTCTGAAATTCACGCGATAAACTGAGCAATAACATGATAATCTGATTTGGAACATTTAAATAACTAATTCATGATGATCTGTTGTAATTCTAGAAACCCTAGGTCTGTTCATAATAAGGGAATCAAGAAACTGACTGAATTCTAGGGACCTAATGGGCGAAAGGAACCCACTAGTGAAATCCCACATACCTGGTGACGAATTCCACGGATAAATCTTTCAAATTCGGGGCTGGAACTGAAGGAACCTTGCTGCGTTCTTGAACTAGGGTTCTTGACCTCTTTTCTCCTCTTAGCGTTCTAATTCTTCTAAGTTTGATTAATGATTTGACTTAGGTAAGTTCTAGTTATGTTTCTAGGTTTAAACTGATTAAAACCTCATGATTTAGGGTCTAAACGACATATCTTAGGGGTTAAACAAAATAGGAAAAGACCAAAGGACCCCTAAATTAACTGTTGTCGGAGTGACCTACGGATTGGACCTACGGGCCGTAGGTCAATCTACGGTCCGTAGATTGCGTCCGTAACCAAGCCTGTTCGACAGACCTTCAGTAAAACGAGCATAACTTTTTACTCGGAGGTCAGAATTTAGCAAACTCGATGGCGTTGGAAATATAATTCAATTATCTATCATAACATAGGTCATGGGACACATAATTCATTTTGTGCTAAAAGTTATGACCATCTGAAGTTGACCCATCAGAATTTTGAGCTAACTGGCTGCTAACCTTCAATCTACGGTCAGACCTACGGACCGTGGATCGAATGACGGTCCGTGCTGGTCAACCGTAGTTCGGGATTGAAGCTGGGCTTTTGGGGCATCGATCCATGGACACGAATTATGGTCCGTGACTTGACTTACGGACCGTAAGTCCGGCCGTGGGTCAATACTTAGCCAAATTTTCTGACTGAGTTCTGGGGAAGTTTTCTGTCACGAATCACGGACCTGCAGGACGGACCATAAGTCCATCTACGGTTCGTGGATGGTGTCCGTGAGTGCCACCTGTAACACCAGAAATCTGAAATCTCTATTTTCGGATACAGGGTGTTACATTATCTCCCCCTTGGGACCATTCGTCCTCGAATGAAGACTAATCTAGCTGAAATGTAGGGAAAGGGCTGCAATCCCTACCACTAAACACTGAGAACTGAATTTCTGACTGAACTGAGTTCCAAGAACATGCAAATACGCTGAAAATGCAAGTACAACTGAAGGAACATGATTCTAAGACTGAATTTTCGCATGAATGACTGAAAAACTGAAGAGGAACTATTACCTCAAGCTGGAATGGAATCGGAAGGAAAGAGGTGAGGATACTTGGACTTCATGGCTGCTTCTGCTTCCCAAGTAGCTCCCTCTACTAACTGACTCCTCCACAAAACCTTGACTGAAGCGACTTCTTTATTTCTCAACCTTCTAACCTGACGATCGAGAATCTCAACTGGTACATCCTCATAAGAAAGGCTATCTTTCACGGCCACACTCTATAATGGCACTATGGATGCTGGATCACCCACACACTTCTTCAGAAGAGAAATGTGAAAGACTGGATGCACTGCTGCTAAGTCCGCTGGCAACTCTAACTCATAAGCCACTTTACCAATCCTTTTCAAGATTCGGTAAGGGCCTACATATCTGGGACTGAGCTTTCCATTCTTGCCAAATCTCATCACTCCCTTCATGGGTGACACTTTCAGGAAAACCCAATCATCAACTTGGAACTCTAGTTCCCTTCTTCTGACATCTGCATAAGACTTCTGGTGACTCTGGGCAGTCTTAAGTCTATCTCTAATGAGTTGCACTTTCTCCATAGCATCAAGGACCTAATCTGGTCCTATCAAGGCTGCTCCACCTACTTCAAACCAACCAACTGGAGATCTACATCTACTCCCGTACAATGCCTCATAAGGGGCCATCTGAATGCTGGAATGGTAGCTAGTGTTGTAGGCGAACTCAATAAGAGGAAGGTGATCGTCCCAACTACCCTTGAAGTCGATCACACAAGCTCTCAACATGTCCTCTAAGGTCTGAATGGTACGCTCTGCCTGACCATCCATCTGTGGATGAAATGCTGTGCTAAGGTTAACCTTAGTACCAAGACCCTTCTGAAATGACTTCCAGAAATGAGAGGTAAACTGAGGACCTCTATCTGAGATGATAGACAAAGGAACCCCATGCAACCTCACAATCTCATTTATGTAAAGCTTGGCGTAGTCCTCTGCCGAATCTGTAGTTTTGACCGCCAAAAAGCGAGAAGACTTAGTAACCCTATCAACAATCACCCAAATGGAGTCATGTTGTCTGCGAGTACGAGGTAAACCTGTGATGAAGTCCATGTTGATCACTTCCCACTTCCAAGTAGGAATGTCAATCTTTTGAGTCATACCTCCTGGTTTCTGATGTTCTACCTTGACTTGCTGGCAATTGGGGCACTTAGCCACAAAATCTGCTATATCTCTTTTCATACCATTCCACCAATAGACTTCCCGCAGATCGCGGTACATCTTAGTGGCGCCTGGATGAATAGAATATCTGGATTTATGGGATTCTGCAAGAATATGCTGTCTCAATTCACCCACATCAGGAACACACAATCTACCTTGATAGCGAAGTACACCATCTCCCCCTTGGGAGAAAACCTCCACTCTCTGATTGTGGACTGCACACTTAAGTTCAAGCAAGATTGTATCACTATCTTGCTTTTCCTTAACCTCTACTACCAAAGAAGATTCTGCCCCATTCTGAACCGTTACACCACTATCTGATATGCTCATAAGACGAACTCCTAGGCAAGCAAGTCTGTGAACATCCTTTGCTAGCTCTCTCCTTTCTTCCTCAACATGTGATACACTACCCATGGATAGTCTGCTGAGGGCATCTGCTACTACATTGGCCTTACCAGGATGGTAATGCAAGCTCATATCATAATCTTTGAGAAACTCAAGCCATCTTCTCTGGCGAAGATTCAACTCTTTCTGGGTGAACACATACTGAAGGCTCTTATGGTTTGTGAACACATCTACGTGAACACCATACAAGTAATATCTCCAAATCTTAAGTGCAAACACTACTGCTGCTAGCTCGAGGTCATGAGTTGGATAATTCTTCTCATGTACCTTAAGTTGTCTAGAAGCATAAGCTATAACCTTACCTCGCTGCATCAACACACAACCTAGGCCGACTCTGGATGCATCACAATAGATCACATAATCATCTGAACCCTCTAGTAGAGTCAAGACATGAGCTGTAGTCAACCTAGTTTTCAGTTCTGCCAAGCTTTTCGCACAATCATCTGACCATTGGAACTTAACCTTTTTCTGAGTTAACTTGGTCAATGGAGAGGCTATGGATGAAAATCCTTCCACAAACCGTCTGTAATAGCCCGCTAAACCCAAGAAACTTCTGATATCTGTAGCAGAGGTAGGTCTGGGCCATTGTTTCACTGCTTCTATCTTTTGGGAATCTACTTGAATTCCTTTACTAGACACAATATGCCCAAGGAAGGCAACTGATTGTAACCAAAACTCACACTTACTAAATTTTGCAAATAACTGGCGATCTTTGAGAGTTTGCAGAACAACTCTCAAATGACTTGCATGTTCTTCCTCATTCCTAGAGTAAATGAGGATATCATCAATAAAGACGATAACGAACAAGTCCAAGTACTGCTTGAACACTCTATTCATCAAATCCATGAAAGCTGCAGGAGCATTGGTTAGTCCAAATGACATAACTACAAATTCGTAATGACCATACCGAGTTCTGAAGGCTGTCTTTGGAATGTCACTATCTCTTACTCTAAGCTGATGATAACCTGATCTGAGGTCTATCTTTGAGAAATGACTAGCACCCTGAAGTTAGTCAAACAAGTCATCAATCCTGGGGATGGGATACTTATTCTTGATTGTGACCTTGTTCAACTGCCTATAGTCAATGCACATTCTGAGAGAACCATCTTTCTTCTTCACGAACAACACTGGTGCACCCCATGGTGAAATACTAGGTCTGATGAAGCCCTTATCTAGAAGGTCTTTCAACTGCTCTTTCAATTCCTTAAGCTCAGCTGGAGCCATTCTGTAAGGAGGGATAGAGATAGGCTGGGTATTTGGAAGGAGATCAATTCCAAAGTCTATTTCCCTTTCGGGAGGAACTCCAGGAAGATCTTCTGGGAACACTTCTGGAAACTCATTAACCGCTGGAACTGACTCAAGAGTTGGGTTTTCAGAACTAGAATCCTTAACCCGAACTAGATGATAGAGATAACCCTTAGAGATCATCTTTCTGGCCTTAAGGTAAGAAATGAATCGACCCATAGGCGCTAAGCTACTACCCTTCCATTCTAAGATTGGTTCGTCTGGAAACTGAAAACGAACAATCCTAGTTCTTCAATCAACTAAGGCATAACATGAATGTAACCAATCCATGCCTAGAATGACATCGAAGTCTACCATTTCTAACTCTACAAGATCTGCTGAGGTGACTTTCTGAGAGACTGTGACAGGGCAATTTCTGTATACCCGTCTAGGTATAATTGGGTCACCGACTGGAGTAGAAACTGAGAAGGGTTCTGAAAGAGTTTCTGGACTAACACTGAATGGGACTGCTATGTAAGGAGTTAC